>NC_134407.1:156386487-156707320 GCF_038048845.1 Mixophyes fleayi | reverse complement strand
CAGAAACTCCAGGCAGGCAGATACAGTAGAGACGGAGTGGAAGAACAGGTATGGAGACAGGAGAGAAGATGGGCCCTGCTCATACGAGCTTACATCCTAAGGGAGGGTAAACAGAATCAGATACATAAGGGAGCCAGTGAAGCAACGGGGAGAGAGAAAGGGGGCAGGGGAGAACCAGAAGAGGTGAGAGGTTAAGTGGATGGTTGGTAGGCCTTAAGGAACAGGTGAGTTTTAAGAGCCCGCTTGAAGGAGCACAGATTGGGTGAGAGACGAATGGAGCGAGGGAGGTCGTTCCAGTGAAGGGGTGCAGCACGGGAGAAGTCTTGGATTCTAGAGTGGGAAGAGGTGATCAGAGTGGAGGAGAGGCGGCGATCATTGGCTGAGTGCAGGGAGTGGGAGGGAGTGTGAATGGAGGGGAGGTTAGAGATGTAAGGGGCAGTAGACTGAGAGAGAGCCTTGTATGTGGTGGTGAGGAGTTTGAAAAGGATTCTGTAGGGGAAGGGGAGCCAGTGTAAGGAAAGACAGAGAGGGGAGGCAGAGGAGGAGCGGCGTGAGAGGAAGATGAGTCTCGCAGCCGCATTGAGTATAGAGCGGAGGGGGGCAAGGCGGGAGCAGGGGAGGCCAGTAAGGAGGAGGTTGCAGTAGTCGAGACGGGAGATGATGAGAGCATGGATGATAGTTTTGGTGGCATCTTGAGAGAGGAAGGGACGGATGCGGGCAATGTTACGGAGTTGGAAGCGACAGGCTTGGGCAAGGTATTGAATGTGGGGGGCAAAAGAGAGAGAGGAGTCGAGAGTGACACCTAGGCAGCGGAGTTGGGTGACAGAGGAGATAGTGGAGTTGTTAACAATGATAGAGAGGTCATGGTGGGAAGGGAGCCTGGGTGGGGGAAAGACAATGAGTTCGGTTTTGGAGATGTTAATTTTAAAAAAGCGAGAGGACATCCAGGATGAGATGGCTGAGAGGCAGTCAGTTACACGAGAGAGGAGGGAGGAGGAAAGATCAGGAGAAGAGATGTAGAGTTGAATATCATCAGCATATAGGTGATACTGAAGACCGAAAGAGGAGATGAGAGCCCCAAGGGAGGAAGTATAGAGCGAAAAGAGTAAAGGGCCAAGAACAGAGCCCTGAGGGACTCCAACAGGAAGAGGGAAGGGGGTGGAGGAAGAACCAGACGTGGATACGGAGAAGGATTATTATCTCGCAGTACTTAAATGATGACTTTATCACCAGCATTTATTTATATAGCGCCAACATATTCCGTAGCGCTTTATGCTTTGTATAAATAAGGATTTTGTGTAACTACAGTATTTTACTGATGGTTACGTTAAAATAGCTCTTGAATGATAATTTTCTTGCATTTATTCCATATAACACAAAGTTGCTCAACAATATGAGAGTAGTACTATACAGGTATAAAGGTGACGTGTTTGGAAACACACCCAATTTCTCTCTGTCACCAGATACTGTGGATTTTACTTTAGCTTCAGTGCTGTTTCTATCACGCTTAACACTGAACACTAGTATGTGTAAAGCTGAAGATTCAGTCCAATAATAATTCTTAATTTCCACTTGTTCTTGTAGTTGTTCTTTATTATATAACTTTTGCTGCTGCTCTGACAAGTTTTATACTCTTTATTAATGCCTCGTTACTGTTATCTTTAAACTTCATTCACGATCTCCTCACTGACACCTCCTTCCTGTACTTCACTCCCCAACCACATTTACCAACTCCCTCCTATCATTTGCAGGCTGACTCCTATTACCTTTAAAATAAAACTGTCACTTCTATTCTGCATTCGTGCTTTATTGTTTGCTCCTCTCTGCTTCGATCCACTACCAGGACCTTCTTGAACTTTCTCACCACTATAAGGGATCTCCGCAATTGTAGTTCCCAAATGTAGTTCTGTATCTAGCTCCGGCTGAGACAATGATGCATATTATGTCACATGGTACTGAAAATGTTAATTAAGTGATACCACAGTTCCAGGGAATCACACTGGCAGTAGTAGAAGCTATAAACACTGGCAAAGGTGACACACAACAGTCTTTGTAAGCGATTCATTTCTTTGTTGAAAAAACTGTCTAATGTAATTCAATGAGATGTTAGAGCCAAGCAGCGGTCGCAGCATATTTTGTTCTGTGTTGTAAAATGATTCCTCTTAACAATTTTTGAGTATATTTCTTCCCAGAGAGGGGTATAGGCGGGATTATCCATCATAAAGACACAGACTAATTAAGTGTACTGTCCTCGTCTGCTTCACCATTCGTGTACACCAGGAATTGTCTCTCTACAGTGAGGTGGAAACCAAACCTGGGGGATGCAGATAGACTAATTAGGCCATGACTCCATACTATGGGAGGCCACAGGAGGCAAAAGGGGCAGTAAGATCTGACTCACATAAAGCGGGCATGGATCCCCATTTAAATGGAGGGGCCGCCACCAGCATCCTTTGTAACACAGTGACTGCTACTAACAACAGATGTGCCCCAGTCTTCTATACCACACATACTGTGGGGAACGCACTAGTTTTTTCCCTCTGCCAGATGATCACTCTCACGTGTATAGCGCCTGAGTCTGACCTTGAGCAACGCTATGATTTTGCAAGACATTGGGATGCAGCATTTTTTCACCATTAAGTCTCTAATGTTGACGTATCCAGAGTTTCTATAGAGTTTTAAAATCATTGCGGCAAAACGTCTGTTTGACACTGAAATTCAATCAACACATTGTGCATGCAACATTACCCTAAGCTGTTTTTGTGTGCAAGATGCTTACGTAAAGAGGACATTCACATACTTTTAACCAGCATACCATTCAGAACCAGAGAGGAAGGAATCGTGTAGAATTATGTAAATAATCACCTAGTTTCTAAATTGTGCTGCATCTTCCAAGATGTAAATTGATGTACCCCACACCCTGACTTTCTAAAATTGTAAACTGGATCTTAAATTTATTTTCCTAAAATCACATTTCTTGCTAATGATCTACATCATTTTTGTCTACCTTTTTTGTTTATATTGCTGGGTAATCTCTAACAAGTAATTAATAAATGTCAAGTCATTGTTGTAACACAGCAGGAAGACTAATTAAAGAAGTGGTCAGCTATTATACTCTTCCCATCATTGTCCTATAAAGTAGTTGGCTCGGGTTAGCCTAAAAACAGGATGGCTCAGCAATGTAAGCCTACTACTAATGTTCTAATGTTATTGACGCATTGCAATGAGCGATGCATTCATCGAAATTTTTTCAGCTTTTCATACATAAGGAGCGAACATTAATGAAAACAACATGGCAGAAATATGGGTGAGCCTCTGCGGAATTGCAGGGTCAGTGAACATGGGACCACCAATGTGCAGGAAATTGGGAGGCTCGGGGTTCATCTGTAAAATAACATTTTTAGCAGCCATCTCTTTAAAGTAAATATTTATCCCTGGATTCTCAGTACCAGCTCTTTATGGCATTTAGACAAGTCACTACCTGTGTCTAAAGGAATCAAATACAGATTGTAATCTCTACAGGTCAGTAAAGTAAACATGCATAACAAAGTTTGCATCAATGTTATAATTAAACTGTCAAGGTGAATGACATGTGCCAAGGTCTTCACAGCATGTAGCTCAAAATACACCAGTTTCAATACTTTTCCCAAACCACTTCCTTACCATAACCTAATAAAACTACGAGGGTGGCTATGTCAGGACCCATGCAGTTCACAGATATGAATTAGGTCTAATGCTTTTTCAGACCTTTAGGCTAGATGGGTGGTACATGGGCGTTTTAGAATGCAATACCCAGCAAGTAATATGTGACGGCACTCAATTGTGAGAAGCACCCTAAGTATCAAAGACCTGGAACCATGAAAGATTTTAAAATAAGCCTTTGGGTTTTTAGGACACTCACTGGTACAAGTCCATATTTTCTGGCATGCAAGAGCACAATCTCTGTTTTCCGTAGTAACACTAGACATAGATCACAAAGGAATTTCTGTCCCTTACAACCAACCATCCCTCTTGCATGAGCATTCCTAGTAGTGTTTTGCTTTGTTTTATTTTTTTATTAACATCTAGTGGAACTCCTCTATTTCCAGAACTAATAGCACACTAATGACATTTAAACATCCATTGGTAGCAGTGTGCTAATGCCATCTACTAAATCTGCATAGTTCTGTCACTACCTGTTTGTACTTTCCTGGATCCACAGCTGCATGTTGTCAGCAGTTGACTAGTTCTATTTTAAATAAAATTCAAATGAACTCCTGTAGCCCAGGCTTTGCTAGTTAGGATAAGCATGGATCCATGCACCTCATGACAATAGAACCAGTAGCATCATTAGACTACATACGCTTACACAATACTTTGAACACTCAAAAAGTACTAGCGATGGCCGCAACGAGAGTGAGGAAATGCTACCTAAGTCTAACTGTTGTCTTTATCACACAAAAATTTTGAAAGATAATTTCAATTACTAATAAATAAGGAGCTGGAGATGGAAATGAAATCTGGTGCTATTAGACTGGCTGGAAACTATGTATTTTCCATGCTGCTATGACTTTACATAGTGCAAAGTGTTGTTGTAAGATGACAGCTGGAGTATTACAGCTGTGTGAGACTATATGAAGTACATTATGGCACTCGTCCATTTAGATGGAAACTAAAGATGATAGAGTGCAAGCTGATATGTGTGTACAGTAAAATACTGTTTAACTTGGGTAAGATCGGGATGCATTTCTTATATTAATGATACCAGGAAAAATCCCAAATAAGAACATATATATAATCTGATTTGAATAATGTTTAAGTGCAATTTTTCAATCTGGTGTAGGGTTGTCAACATGGCATGACCCACCTGTGAGGTAAGACCCATACATGGAAAATCTTACAAGTTGTCCCTGCAAACTAAATTTTTTTATTCACATGTTATGGTCTCAATATTTATGGATAAAATCCTAAAAAAGTAAGTCCAGTGTTTTGCAGTGACTTTCTACTATATCAATAACTTAATATTTTAGCATTTCTAACAGCTGCTAGAACTTACCTTCCATTCTTGTGAACCATATAACAAAAAATATAATTAAAACAAACCATAGAAAAAGAATCTTAAGGTCAGCACATTGTGAAAGCTCACATGTATCCAGGCTTAACATACAGTACATTGCTTTAATTCAAGCATTAATATTTTTGTATATATTAAATATGTGTTTCGTATGTACAACACTATGAGGAAAAGGTGTTCATTATTTTGTTTCTTCTACTTTATGTAGCAGCTGAAACACAACAGTTTGAAATGAGACTTGAGTCCCAAATCAGCAGCAGCATCTTTCTTTGTTACTGTGATTGACAGAAAAACTAAGCAATATGATTATCTACTGTAGATGGCACACCTGCAAGGCTTAATGCGAGCTACTAAAGATGCTCAAAAACTTCAAACCAGTTTGAAATTTGACTGAAGTTCACCAGCTTGATGACCCCCAAACATGTTCACAGTACAATTATCTATGGAACCCAAACTTAAGTTACAGTCACAAATTTGTGACTCACATTCGCAGTTCAATGTTCAAGGTATGTACTTAACTTTCACATTTAAATTAGTGTGTATTTTATTTGTTAGTTAATTTAAAAGTAGTATAAAAGCAATTTAACATTTAAAAAAAAAAAAAAAAAAAAGAAAAATCGTACACTGCAGCTCTTGGTTCGCAATAAAAATTACAACTAAACTATTCAGATTTAACCTGAACGTGTTCAAGCCAGTTTGCACATGTGCTTGGATATTGAATGGCAATCGGTCTAAGCATCTGCTAACAACAACTAGCCAAAATTTTAGTCCTTTGCAGATTGCAATTTTATAGTTTCACATGTTAGCGGCAAGTGAGCCAGTGACAATTTACTCACATACAGGTAAATTTACTCTGTGGTTATATGCAGGAATATGCTGGGACAGGCATCAGTGAGAAAATACTATAGTTACAGCAAAAAAGGACATACTTGCCATGGTCCAGCACAAGAGTAAGTACTGCTCATACAAACCCATTTCCCACTTTTGAATATAGTTCTGTGTTCCATATCCACAATATACATCTCCGTGTCAACATACACAGCCTAATAGTAAAATATCGCTCAAACTTGACTTGACATTTGCTCAGGTAATAAAATCCATTGTAAACCTATTTCTGATTGCTAAATTAAGTAAAACAATAACAAGAGCCTATTCCTAGTTATCCCGTTAATTTGTATCCATCAACAGTCTGAATTATGGGAATATAAATTTTGTGAGTTAGACGCTTAAAGTGGAAAAAAAGGAACAATCCTGGGACAATTGGGACACATGGATACCCGGTATTTGAGTTCTGCTGATATAGTCATGCATGGGTACTAGATACTGATATAATATAGCGGCACTACTCGTGTCAACATGAATGGCAATTGGTGTATTGTACAGAGTATAATAAAATTCTATTTTGATCATTCCAATTGGCAGGTCATACTAGCAGGTGTAGTATCCTATGTCTGTACTGTATGCAGTGGAATATTATTGTATTATGAGTATTTCCAGTGATCTGGTTTTACTGGCAAGTATAAATGGAAAAATTGCATAGATTCCCCAGCGCACTGTAAAGACATAGAAGTAAATATAATTGTAAAAAAAACTAATTTAAAAGTGCAGATGTGCAGTTATTAACCATAAATTCCTAATATGGATATATGTGTCCTCATAGGAAATTTCTGTCAAGCTTACATGAAAGTCGTGGTTGACTAATAACCCGAAGATGTCCGATAAGGTTGTACTTTCTGTTTCAAATATTGCAGGGAAGTCAATATAGTCCTACTGTTTAATGGACTCTCAGTTACTAAATACAGTAGTAACGATAATCGGCGGCTTGTCAACGGTCTGGTAGATGGGTAAAAAAAAAAACTTACCCTTTTCCTCCTGATCGGTGAATTTCCTGAAACACAACAGAAGCAAGTGATGCGAACTCCCTTTTAAGGGAATGTGGGAGTGTCACCTGTGCATCAAGCTAGGGCTGTGGAAGGAGTGTGAGGTATAAAAACCAGTTTGTCTCACTGTTCAGTGTGACTGTTGCTATAAAAGCTGGCTGGTGACTAGAGAGCTGGTAGCCATGTATTTAGTGTTTAGGGTCACAAGAAACTGCATGTAAAATTTATATTGTCAAGTACTTTACCATCCTGACTCTAAAACAAAGTAAAAAGGCAAAAAGTTGTTTGGGTATGTTTCACCAGAAGTGTACTCTGGCTACATATCATATTCAGTGCTCAGGCCATGTTGGGGTTTAGAGACATATGACTATGTATAGTGTAATAGATTTGTATTATGATCATGTCCAGTGACTGAGTCATATTAGGTGAGGTAGTGTCCTATAGAGAGCAACAGAAGTCTATAAGGACATGTTCATTGGTAATATTATGTTGGGTAGTTGTAAAATCCTTTTTATTGTTAGCATTATGATCATGTCCAGTGGTCATGTCATGTCAATGAGAGAGGTATATTATGCTAGTATAGAACAATTACAGATTCACCTATTCAATACTAAAGTGCCCCAGGAATTACTTTTTAGATGTTGGCAAGTATGCAGTGTGTGACTCTTAACAATGATTCCCCACTTCTGACTAATACTGTCTCTCAAATGGTTTAATTGCTTGGGATAATTAGATAGCTGTAGATAAAAAGAAGTCCCATCTGCTAGTGATCCTTTCAGAAACACGCCCTCGCAGTAACACATCACTTAGCTTATCATTGTCTTTATTCACAATGTGCACATGTAGCCACCCCAGGATGCGCAGTCTGCCAGGACAAAATAATTGATGAACTCTTCATTATGAAAACCACTGCACCAAGAGATTGAAATCAGGGGGACTCCCTTCCACACTAGGAAAAGCGTGATTGCTGAGTGTAATTATAATACTTAGCAGTGGCCGACTGTGAAATCTATATTATTTATATTTATCTGCTTGTCACTCATAGTTTCACTGACACTTCTGCTCCCACAGCAACATGGCACCAGTCATAGATAGAAGAGGGTAATGATGTGTTTTTTCCACCAATTCTAAAAATCTTGTGTGATCTATCATCTGTCAACCTTGGTGCTTTTCTTTCTGGATTCCAACTCTGTAAATTAGGATATAAATTTAAAACTGTACACCTTTTGCTGTGGCAACAAGTCAAAATATCGCCCAGTCAGCAGACTGTTAGTAGTTGTATACTCTCTAAATGTGGCTGCACCAGGAAGAGGCGGTGCTGAGTGACAAGGCACGAAAGCACCCACTCAGTGGTCATGTGGGAACCGGGAGCAGCAGGGGAAGCTGTGTCAAAAACCAGGACGGAGGGACGGAGGTCCTGGGGTCACCCAGTATTCTAGGGAGCAAGTCACGATGGCCATGTGATTAAATGGTTAGGGGGAGAACTCCCACATTAAAAGAGCCCTAATAGAAATGGGAAGACCCAAATGAGGGGGGATCGCTGCAAGAGGGGAAGATACCTAAATAAGAAAGGGACCAGTGTAAGAGAGAGACACTATGGAGAAGGTAGTACTGTAAGGAACAGTGAGGCAGCATTGAGAAAAACAAGAGGGGCTGAGAGAGCACAGTGAAGAAAGTTTCAGAGCCCAATGGAAAACTCACCCCACAGAGGTGAACTGGGTTGAGAGAATTCTAGAAAGGAAGTGTCCCCAACAGAAGAAGGTGAGATGCAGTTGGGAGTAAACAAAGAAAGAGTGTCAGAAGTGTAGAAGGGAGAAGATGCTTGGATGAGGGAGATGTTTTACCTGAGCAACAAAGGCAATCTGCACTCATTAGAGAGAGAAGATGAGATTAGGTTGCAATGCACACATAGGAATACATTTTTTAAACTGCAGGTTTGAAAAAGTGGAGATGTTGCCTATAGCAACCAATCAGATTCTAGTTATCATTTATTTAGTACATTCTACAAAATGACAGCTAGAATCTGATTGGTTGCTATAGGCAACATCTCCACTTTTTCAAACCCACAGTTTAGTAAATATACCCCATAGAGTCAGTATGAAAGTATGAGAACCTGTTGTAGAAAGCATGGAAAGGTGTGGCTGCAGACAGTGTATGAAACTACTGATCTCAGCCAGGGGAGCTCTGAGGCATCAGGAGGCTGACTGTATGTTAACTAATTAAGAATTGTGCTGGAGTGAAGAGGAGCTTTACATATTTGCTTTACCATTATTTGCCACCCAAGTATTGTGCTAGAGAGAAGAGGACTGTAAATAAAGAGTTATATTTTGTCACCCAAATTATTGTTTATCTGTTACACTGCACTACCATGCTACAACACCATTGTCCACACCTAAGAGACTACACTGTAAAATCTGCACATGCAAGAGCCCTATGTTCACATATTACCACCCCCAAGAGCTAGCCATGGCAGAGAAAAGTGCTGGTGACAAGGTGCATTACCTAGCTATGCACCCTCTAAGGCCACACACGGTGGAAGGGGGTCTACATGTATTCAATAATGTTGTTAAAGCACTAAACAATAAATACATGTCAACATATAAAACAGATACAGTCTACACTATCTTTACCAGTTTCTTCCATCCTAATCAACTTTTCCAGTGTGGTGGGAAAAAACTTTCCATTTTCTTACTCCTTTACTTTTTGTCTCTTGTCTATGCCACTTATCTGTTACCCTTGTTAATTTGTTTTATTCCTTTGTTTGCCCCTCATCTTCTCTACATTGGTTGTTTGTCATTCTTGTCTGTTCCCTTTTTATGTATATTCCCTTGGCCCTGCTTCCACTTTAATGCCTGATCTAATTGCCTGTGTCTACACCTATTGTTCTTCCCACTCTCTGCAAAGTTTTTACACCTTCATGACAGGGAGGCAGCTTTTTTTATTCAATGTAATGTATCTTAGTACAGGCTTTAGACAGCTGCTTTTTCAGGCTATAAATAGGAGGCCTCAGTTTCAGTTTGAGTAAATCCAGCTAAAGGGTGAAATCTTCTGTTATGCCATGAAGGTAACATACATTTTTCCAGTGTTACCTGGATATTACAAGTCAACTCTATCTAAAAAAAAAGTATAACTTCACCCACCCCCTTAAGAGAAAGCTCTAACACCTCCTACATATATGGGACATCATCATCATTTATTTATATAGCGCCAACATATTCCATAGCTCTTTATAATTGGGGACAAACACAGTAAACTAATAAACAAACTGGGTAAAACAGACAAAGAGGTGAGAAGGCCCTGCTCGCAAGCTTACAATCTATGGACATTATTTCTAATACAATCTAATGCAAGTCAAAAAACTAATACTGCAGACTTTTTCCTTGCTGTGGCAACTCTGGAATTGCCCCTGTGTATCAATCCACACAGAGCATTTCTGAAAAGAAACATCGACCAAGCTGTCAGTCACTCTGTGTTTGCTGTAGTAGAGAAATTCCTCCCTCCAAACATGAAACTTTCTGTAGAGGATTTTCAGAACTAGATGAACATATTTAGTACAAACCGTTTAATTATTTCATGTTGTGATAAAGTAAGGCCAACACTGCACTACTGAATCAAACGTACTGGGAAGTGTCAGGTTAGCATAAACAGCAGTTTCTTCATGCAATTTCCCTCACAGCCTACATCTGGCTAAACAGTTTTCCTCACTACTAGACGGCCACTAACTGGCATCGGTGGTCCTGCTCACAAAACCAAACAGGTTTGTATCCTCCACCATACCACTGCAAACAAATCACAACACAACAGCAAATCAATTACACACCATGTGGAACACCTGTGTGTATATACTAAAAGAGGAGACCAAGCAAAATGTAACCCTGTCTGCAGCCTGCTCCTGCAGACTTGCTGGATTTTTACCTACTTCCCTATAGGAGAGTTGTGACAAATAAGCCTCTTGCTACAATGTATATTAGTCAGCTTAGTAATATAAAGAATTTGATATATTAGAAGTCAAATAGTACTTTAATTGTTCTTCAACAAAACCTTGAAGTGTAATTATTCAAGAATTCAATTGTCAAAATGTTTCAAATAAATCACTAAATGGCCACTGTGTATGTGCTATAGCAAATATATTACTGTCACACTACAAGGGCTCATTAAAACAGGATTGCAACAAAAGTGTTTGAATAGGAAAACAAGGCCAGCCAATTGTTTGGTTTGGCTCTGTTTTAGTTCTGAGGGATTTCTGCCACCTATATGAGTGCCATTTCTGCAATAGGGAATTTTGTGATACTTGTCCTTCAACTAAAGTAAACTTGAATTGGATGTCTGCATGACCTGTATAGAGCCTGATGGTGCTAATGCAAGAGAAACCATAATAGTTTTTATTCAGCATTAAAACTATTTACTTAAAGATATTCACTTTACTAAGTCATGTGTGAAGATAACTTTCCCATACGGTGGACAGTTAACCAGTGTATTTTACATATTACAGTTGCATACTTCGTGGACATGCCATTCTTACAATTTTTGAAGAATATTTATGTGTTATTTTTGCAGTAGATTTCTCTGAAATAAAGCACATCACAGTTTTCACATACATCGTGGCTTCACAAATTTGGCAAAAATCATATAATCTTGTGTACGCTGGTGGGAAAGATCTCTTTTGCCTTTAGGCATATATTGAAATGTTTGTTCAGATGAGATACAGTAAGCTTAGACAGATGTATTTGATACAACATCAGGAAGGACATGTTTAGTGAGCTGCACATGCATACTGAAACTCTAATGTGCAAGTTGCTTATTGCTTGGTGTAAGCATAGCTCATTTATCTCTCAGTGGAGTGTTTCCATGGTAACAGGTTGGATTCTTGACATTTTAAGAGTTTCTGCCTGACTCGGCTAATCCAAGGGGGACAGTTACTAGCTATATTCCCTCTAAAAAACCCTTGGTGAGAGCAACCAACATATAGCGTGATTAAGTGACACATATTACGGAACATTTTCTGGACATTTTGTTGATGCACGGAAGTATACACCAACCCTATTTACAGAAATCACATCACAATCTGTACAGTATACTCTATAAAAGTTAACCTGCTGAGTATGTTAAAATATATATATATATATATATATATATATATTATTAAAGTAATTCTATCGTTTTCAAATAAGCATTGCATAGGCGATTGTATTGTGTTTCCAACGCACAAAGTGATTTATTTTAGCAGATGTAAAAGTTAAAGTTCAATACATGATTATAATATAATACAGTACAGTACAGCCAATACCAAAAGATACATACATACCGCTTCGTTCGCATGCGCTCGCACTGTGCTCCCACGGGCACCAGTGAACAGTAGTTCACCCTTGAATACTGTGGTCAGAGTAGACTGAAGCCAGTGGGAGCGCAGCTATGATATATATACATTCAGTGTTACAGAGTGAACAATGCAGATGACGTGGCTTGCTTCTATAGGTCCAGACTTTGGGTGGGTCCAGGGTAAACAGGTCATAGGCTAGTTTAAACTAAAGAATCCAAAGGTGGGTGTCATCTCTCCAGGGGATGTGCTCCTTTGTTCCCGCCAAGACTCCAGTTACAACTAGTCTATTAGCATTTTATAGTCAGCATCATATTAAAGGTTAATTCCCTAACATCAATAACTAGAGTATGCAATGTGCGATCTCTTCGCCGAATGCACCGGACAGCTGCTGATGTAAAGGGGATTAATATGATATCAGACATGACACATTTCCTTTAACCTGAACCTTAAATAACACTGAGGTGTACATATAATCATAATATATAAACTAATAATAAACTAAATTCTATCTGCTCATAAATCACTGTAGAAGAGATTCAATATGAATATGAATTGTATAAATAACTAAATGTTGTAATGCGAGTGTGTACGTGCGTATTTTACGGTGCGATCGCAGTATGCCAGGTGTAGCGTGTATACTGAGTGCAATCGACCAATAAAACAATATTAACCAATATACTTTCGTTCATCCAATTATACGACTTCGACAGTTCCACCCTTTGATAGTATAATAAACTATCACCTTAAAGATGTTATATGGAGGATCTCAGTAACACGTTTCATTGCTATGTAATGCAAGTCCCCCTTGGTGTATGATCATGCTGTCTGTAGATCTAAACAAATTATCGTAAGAGAGTCTTAATCCTCAAGACAATTTTTCCTTTTTCTATAAACCGTATACTTCTGGAGCTTGGAGATAACCTTTTGTATGCCTTCAAGGGTGCAATAAAACACGTAATACATTATTTGGAAAGGTACAAAGTACAATAGAACAGGTATCAGTTATACAGAATACTCTACTACAGTTCTTCAAGTTTAACAGGTTCATCTGTTCAACACATGTCTTTAAGCTCAGAATACATTTAAACACTTCATGTTCATCAATAGCATCATCCTATGTCTATCAATAATGCCATATACAATCTCCTTCAGCTTGCGTTAATATAAACACGTTTAATAATGTCATCAGTTCTTTTCATCAACACTTGTGGGCGGGCTATTGTCTGTTCGTTCTTCCCAGTCTCCCAATACTCAGGTTTCTTTGTGCATGAAATAGCGGTTTGCTTGCCAAATATTGGGAGACTCCAGATTAAGGGACCTAGGTGTCGTACTTTTCCCCTAGTGGCCTCCCACCCAAAATTCGGGTACCTCAAGAATATTTAGTGGAAAGAGAACTAATCCTACTTGATATAATCACTGAGGCTCGTGAGAGCACGCCCAGCACTTTGTTTGGTCTAAAACCTTACCCTCCCAAGAATGATAATCATTCTCAAGGATGCATGCTCAAGTCCGAATATTACTGGACTGGCATCGCTGGGTGTACTTCTCTTCAACTATTGGGGTCAACGTACTTACGGACATAATGCTACTCAGACAATAGCTCCTCGCACTTTCTCCAAGCTCCAAGGTTTCCAAATTTTCCTTTACCCCTGAATTGAATAGAGTAATTGGCTGGACCGATTATGCTACTATCTTCTCCTTCATCCCCAATACCTCCTTATCATTATCTGAACCAGCCTCTGTCACCTGTCGACAATCAAAAGAATTGACTGTCCCGAAAAGAGAACGTGATGAGAGAAACACAGACTAGGAAACCTACAACTTCATGATGGACAACTGTCTTAGCCTCTGGCTCAGGTGCTACTAACTGCATTCGAGGCCTCCTTGAACAGATTCATGAGTGCACTTGGACCCTTCTTTGAGTGTTGGCCCTTCTGCAGTGGGTGAAATGGGCACCAGTGTGTCTCTGCTACCCTTGAAGTCGTGATGCTGGTAGCCTACACCTGGTACCTGTCTGTCAAATAACCTGAGCCTAAGAAATTACTGTTCCACAACTTACTCTCCCGATCCAACATCCTGACAGTTAGTGTGACTTTTCAGGAAACAGTGTTTTGGACGTTCTCGGTTGCTGTCTCACCATTTACCTCCTCTCAAGGTCTAAGCTAGCCTCTCAGTTACAATCTCATCTCAAGAGGGGTCAAGAACATCTTAAAAATTGACAGGTTAAGAGGCAGCCCAGGAGTGATCTTTGGTAGTGGGGAAGGACTAGTGGCCAAAGCTATCAACCACTTCAATCAAGTTCCAACTCTCATTCTATTCAATTTGTTCTACCTAGTACCATTACTTTATGTTTACACTGGTTTGTGGATAATCAAAAGTATGTAATTTGTTACCACTACTCATACATTATACATTTATTATCAATAACATGAATACCCCTATCACCTATTATAACTCTAGGACTATCACATTGAATAACAAAAGCTTTGAGTATGACACAGTAATACATTAGACACATTTCAATACACCTTTACCCAGACATATTTCATTGGTACACCAGTGTATACTCGAGGATCCTGAATGGTGGCAATTGGATGACGTGGATTTGTTTTACCTGGAGAAAAACCCATCGGCAGGAGGGATATGGGATGGCTCTATTGGTATCATCTTCCTGACATTCTCTTAATCAAGATAGGACGTTGCCGTCCTACTAGCTTGAGAAGAAATGTCTGGTGCACCCCAATATGCTCTTACCAGCTTGCGCATAACTTCTGTACCCATCTGAACCAGACCATGTGCTGCCTCCGCTAGGTCTGGAAGATACACTCTGGGAGCTACTGGTCTACCTTGTCCATCTCTCCAGGGTCCGCCAGACTCCTCACCACATCTCTTCACCTTCCCGACAGTTTATCTATTTGACAGCTATGTTTGCCCTGGTGTGACAGCCATGTATGGTCGTCTGTATAAGTGTGGACTTTACAAGCAGCTATTTCAGTTGGTAATTGTGTCACTGTGTAAAGTCCTCTATGTAGTGTCCTACTCATATGCTGGTATTGCTATAAAAAATATTTTTTTTTAGTCAACTCAACGTCGCCCCCTAGACTACAAAAATTCTGAAGACCAATGTATATCAATCGATTTTCCCTCTGCCAACTCACATGCCATTCTCAGTACGTCACATTCAGCTACTTGACTAAGTGAGAAAGGCAAGGGGTCTATTTCTATAACACTTTCTTCAAATATAACAGTACCGTGTACATGTCTGTCTAACAGTGAAAAATATAAAACACGAAAATGCTACATTTTCTAGGGTTTCACATTATGTTGTATCTTGTGGCAAAAATCCTACTCCAATGTTCTACACAGAGATGCATATCTGTATGCCTAACTTCTAGCGATCTATCCACCCTTTGTGCATAAATATAAAGGCACACTTTGTACAGGAGGCAAAAAGCAGATATGCATTCTAACTAAAAAAAAAGAATCATTTTTCCACACAAAAACTTTCTGCTTAACATTAGCAGCTTCTATACACATAACACAAAACCCCTGACTGTTTCTGTAACTCATGCCAATCTAGTGTGTATATCCCTGAGTTTATCTTATGTAAAAAAATATGTCTTAGCCCCATTAATGAGACTGTGTCTATTTCTTTTCGTATCTCTATACAAGAGCAGAGAGAGAGAGAGAAAGATAGAGAGCTACTAGCATAGATGTAAAGAATGAGAAATAAGAAAGCAATGAATAATAGGAATGCAAAGATTTGAATACAAGGGTTTGAAAACAAACATACATGCAGAAAGGGAAATTTTTACACCAAAAATGACAGCTGGATTGGACTCTATGGGAAAATGACTGTATTAATTCCACTAATCCCCTTAGCTATTTGCTAAACTATGGCCCCTCCCCATACTTGACTAGGGGGTCTTACATCAACCGTGCAATCCAGTGTCGTCCGTCATTTGTTCATTAAGAACTCGGTATCACATTGACTACATAACTTTGCGACGGACTTCCTGATTTAGGACAGAGAAATAGAAAAAAATTAACTCTTGGTGACTCATCTTGAGATACATAAAACGATATTTTGGAGCAAAGTATGTACATACTTTATTTTTGGATAATGATTCTCAGCCAAACAAATTATCATGAGTCACTGCAGCCTAAAACAAAGAGTGTTCCAATGATCCATTGTTAAGTAGTCTTTCAAGAGTAATTTTCCATTTCTGTATCCCACCCATTTAAGCACTAAGGCTATATTTCTTTTGTGTACCCTTATCTGTGAGAATAAAAACAGGATAGTTATCTTTAAACAACAAATGAAACAAACATTTTCATTCTTTACCATCGGCCAGCGATCAGAAAAGCAAGCATGTGACAACATAAAACAAACAAGCAAAATCAACAAGGATTACCTTTTTTTTATTTTTTTAAATCAGTTTCTTTCTAAACTTGCACATTAATACTTACCATTGATTATTATTTGCCTTGCCTGGTCCTAATTTCCCAGCTTTTGCTCTCAGATCTTGTTTGCAATCTTTCCTTAAATGTCCCTTTATCAGGCAGTTAAAACACTTCAAAGATTTCTGTTTCTTTTGTCCCTTATAGAGGTTTTTATAATTCTGAGGTTGTGAATGTAATTTTCCTAAAGCCTGGATACCCACCATCATTAGCCTATCACTCTGCGCTTTTTCCTTTTTACATATATTTTTATCACGTTCTACAGCATGCTCTCTGATTTCATTTACAGTGAGACCTCTCCAATTAGGAAAATAGGTTTGTATCCAGGTCCTTAGATCCTCCCGGAGACCGTCCATTAGTACTGCAACAGCTACCTCCCTATGATGTGGATTCTCCCTTATATCTGGTATCCCTGTGTACTTAGTCATGGCTGCTAGAACCCTGACGAAATAGTCAGTTGTAATCTCACTACCTTTTTGTTTGATAGTGAATTTTTTTTTACATTCCACTATCACTGGAAAATATATGGCCAACTGTGTGATTATACGTCTAATATTGTCCTGATTATCATCCTCGGTTAAGGATTTATCCTCCTCCAACATACAATCCTTAATGAACTTTTGTATGTCAGTATCGAGAGGAAGACAGGCTCTAAACTCCACTCGCCAATCTTTATTAGTAGGTTCATGTGCATTACCTAAATGTCTAATACATTTCTGACACTTGGCCAAATCTTTTCTAGGATCAGGGAAATCAGACATAATTGTAAACAGTTCAGACCTAGTCCATGGAAAATGCGTTACTACATGTTTCATGGGAACTACACCATCTCTGTTCGCTTTCCCATTGGGAACTGCTGTTGTGCAGACAGGATGTAAGCCTGCCAAATCACTATGTTCTGAACTAGTTGCTGGAATTGCTGTTGCAGTACAATGAATGTCTCCCTCTTTGTTAATCTTTACATTATTCTCACCACTTTCAGCCGCTGCCCCTGCTGGTGGGATCGTTCCTTTTCTTTGTACTGAAACATTACTTTTAACATTACTTAAAACAACATACAAGTTACTAGTTACAGTTTTTACATTTTTGGTATTGGCTGTACTTTCCGAATTTGTCGGGGGCGTGCTTGCGCTTAGTTCTCCATGCTTTGCAACGCACACTTCCAGAACGCTCATTTCCGGTAAGCTCATTTCTGCTGTGCGCGCGCTTTTCGCCACACTTACTTCCGCTGTGCATTCGCTACTCTGCCACGTGTTGCCTTCCATTTTCCACAACCTTAAACAATCATCATGTCTAGTTCTCACTTCTGTTGATCTAATCAACCATACTTTTTCTTTTACATTATTTAGTACCTCTGCATTAAAACTCCCTATTATTGTGAAAGGCCTACCACAATCCTTGGTCATCTTGATCCACATGAGAAATCTTGCTGAATCAATAAGGCCTTCCTCAGGCAGTACATTGGCCATCTCTAGCGACTGCTTAGCACCACTGTTGAACAATAGGGTTCCAGAAATATCACAATATCCTGCCACAATATAGGGTTCCAGAAATATTACAATATCCTGCCACTACTTTCAACACTCTGCCACCCGCAATCTACCGCTAGAGATATTTTATTGGCCCGTGGACGTATTTGCTACAAGCTGCATCCACTCGCTTCCTCTCGTCTTAGACAAAGACCCCTAATACAGAAATATCAATGCGAACTAAAGGGTTATCAGCTCCTCGATTACCCCTGACTCTCCAACAAAATCTGCTGAGTTTATTACCAATGGCAGCATCCGGTAAAGTCAATTACCGGCCTTGCCAACAGAATTCCTCCCCGTGCTCCCAAGTTACAATCACGGCTTTCCTTGCCGCGCGGTCTGATTGCAACGCTTAAAGATACTAGTTATCATTAACGATGCGATTACTCTTGGGTCCGTGTCACGAAAACTTGCTTTGTTTCCGCCACCGGTATACCTGCCTTGTATACCGTACACCAGTTGGGCACCTGCCTCGTCAGACAGCAACTGACACTCTATTTAACAAAAGATCAAACCTTAGTGTATTTAGTCCCCAAATCACACAACATACACCTTTTCTGTGCAGAAAATTAAAGTTCCCAACAATAGTAATATTGTTCCAGAGGTTTTAACAAGTGATTATACTATGCATGTATAACAACTATCAAAACGATTGTTTAACCACGTGGCAATATTACCGGAAGTACACATACGCAAGGCAGGAAGTACACATACCCTATGCAATGCAATACCCTTTAAAATGTAAAACGACAATAAAAAAGAAACTTTTTTCTTTCTTGTCCCTAGATTCAAGTTAGCACTCCTTCAGATTATGCAACAACGGACACTAGGTTTCGCAACACAGAGTGAACCACAGGTCTTGAACACATTGGGCTAGATTTACTAAGCTGCGTGTTTGAAAAAGTGGGGATGCTGCCTATAGCAACCAATCACATTCTAGCTTTCATTTATTTTGTACCTTCTACAAAATGACAGCTAGAATCTGATTGGTTGCTATATGCAACATCCCCACTTTTTCAAACCCGCAGCTTAGTAAATCTAGCCCATTGTGTTCTTTCCTGTATGAGACGCGTTTGTCAATCCACCCTTTGTTGAGGAACCGAAAACCGTAAGTGTTGCATACCTGCCGATAACGTAACCTCCAAACTCAGAGCCCCCAAATTATTAAAGTAATTCTATCGTTTTCAAATAAGCATTGCATAGGCGATTGTATTGTGTTTCCAACGCACAAAGTGATTTATTTTAGCAGATGTAAAGGTTAAAGTTCAATACATGATTATAATATAATACAGTACAGTACAGCCAGTACCAAAAGATACAACCATACCGCTGCGTTCGCATGCGCTCGCACTGCGCTCCCACGGGCACCAGTGAACAGTAGTTCACCCTTGAATACTGTGGTCAGAGTAGACTGAAGCTAGTGGGAGCGCAGCTACAATATATATACATTCAGTGTTACATAGTGAACAATGCAGATGACGTGGCTTGCTTCTATAGGTCCAGATTTCGGGTGGGTCCAGGGTAAACAGGTCATAGGTTAGTTCAAACTAAAGAATCCAAAGGTGGGGGTCATCTCTCCAGGGGATGTGCTCCTTTGTTCCCGCCAAGACTCCAGTTACAACTAGTCTATTAGCATTTTATAGTCAGCATCATATTAAAGGTTAATTCCCTAACATCAATAACTAGAGTATGCAATGTGCGATCTCTTCGTCGAATGCACCGGACAGCTGCTGATGTAAAGGGGATTAATATGATATCAGACATGACACATTTCCTTGAACCTGAACCTTAAATAACACTGAGGTGTACATATAATCATAATATATAAACTAATAAAAAACTAAATGCTATCTGCTCATAAATCACTGTAGAATAGATCCAATATGTATATGAATTATATAAATAACTAAATGTTGTAATGTGAGTGTGTACGTGCGTATTTTAACGTGCGATCGCAGTATGCCACGTGTAGCATGTATACTGAGTGCAATCGACCAATAAAACAATATTAACCAATATACTTTCGTTCATCCAATTATACGACTTCGACAATATATATATATATATATACTATATGTACAAAAGTATTTGGCCACACCTAATTGTTGGATTGATGTGTTTTTTCTTTCAGACCCGATGCCAGAGGTATATAAAACCAAGCACCAAGCCATGCAGTCTACGTTTGCAAACATTTGTGACACAAAATGGGTCGTTTTGAAGAGTCCAATGACTTCAACCGTGGTACTGTGATAGGATTACACATTTTCAATAAGACGGTTCGGGAAATTTCATCCCTGCTTGATATTCCACAGTCAACTATAAGTGATATTATTAGAAAGTAGAAGCACTAAGGAACAACAGCAACTCAGCCACGAAGAGGAAAACAACGTCAAATCACAGAGCGGGGTCAATGACTGTTAAAGCGAATGGTGCGTAAAAGTCGCCAGCACTCTGCTTATTTCATAGCTGAAGAGTTTCAACTTTCCATTGGCATAAATGTAAGTACAAAAACTATGTGGCGGGAGCTTACTGGAATGGGTTTCCATGGTCAAGCAGCTGCATGCAAGCTTAACATCACTAATACCAACGCCAAGCATCAGACGGAGTAGTGTAAAGCACACCGACACTGGACTGTGGAGCAGTGGAAACGTATTCTGTGGAGTGATGAATCACGCTTCTCTGTTTGGCAGTCTGATGGGCAAGTCTGGGTTTGGTGGATGCCGGGAGAATGTTATTTGCCTGACTGCATTATGCTAACTGTGAAGTTTGGTGGAGGAGAAATAACGTTATGGGGCTGCTTTTCAGGGTTTGGGCTAGGGTCCTTGTCTCCAGAAAAGGCAATCTTAATGCTTCAGCATACCAAGTCATTTTGGACAATGCTATGCTGCCAGTTTTGTGGCAACAGTTTGGGGAAGGCCCTTTTCTATAACATTATGACTATGCTCCATTGCACAAAGTAAGGACTACAAAGACATGGTTTGATGAGTTCAGTGTGGAAGAACTTGACTGGCCCGCACAGAGCCCTGACAACAACTCCATCGAACATCTTTGGGATGAACTGGAATGGAGATTGCACACCAGGCCTTTTCGTCCAACGTCAGTACCTTACCTCATGAATACTCTACAGAATGAATGGCACAAATTCCAACAGAAACACTCCAACATCTTATGGAAAACCTTCCAAGAAGAGTGTAAGCTGTTATCGCTGCAAAAAGGGGACCAACTCCATATTAAAGTATATGTATTTGAATAAAATGTCATTACAGTCCATGTTGGTGTAATGGTCAAGGGTCCGAATACATTTATCCATATAGCGTATTTTAAAAAATAACTATTTAAGCAGAGTACACACTACGGAAAATGACTCCTGATGAGATTTCAGCAATGATTTTACCAACGATTGAAATTCCCAATGTGCATGCCGATTCATGTGTAAACATCTACACGATTTACCTTCAGATCTGTGCTCCTCATTGTTGTGATCATGGGAGAATATCTACCAGTCAGGGTTAGCACAGGCCTTCCAAAGGCATGGAGTTTAAGGGACCCCCTGGGCTTCACCAAGAGCCGCTGCAAGGTGGGAAGTATTTTGCTGTCGGGAGTTAGCAGATCACAGCCCTTAGGTTAGACCACTGACATGATAGAAAAAAGATGGAAGGTCGCGGCAGTACACAGAGCACTGAGCAAAGAGAAAGCAGGCTGGAGGTGGTTATGGAGTATGCTGGAAAAACACTGAAGCCGTAGTCAGAACGAATTAGTTGGGGTCTAGTACACTGGAGTAGCGTGGCACAAAATAGTATCCGGAGCAGTAGTCAGATTGGGATAGCAGAGGTCTGGTACACGGGAGTAGCGCGGTACAAGGGAGAATCCGGAGTCGTAGTCTGAAAGGGTAGCAAAGGTCTGGTACACAGGTGCAGCGCAGAACAACAAAGAATAGGTGCCTTGGTGTGCAGGGCTTCACTGCTCATGTGCAAAATTTACATTGAGCTCTGTGTTCCAGCATTCAGGAGGGCAGGGATCTGAATCAATTAGCTCCTGCCTGTAACTGCAGCCTTGGGTTGACAGTAACAGCCTGGGTCAGTTAATGACATTACACGCTCAAGCGTGCAACGACCATTACTGCCGACCATTTATGTACATTGGCTTTGGATCATAAACCAGCAGCACCAATAGAGATCTACTTAATAGTGCTGATAAACTGATTCAAAATACATTTTTTATTATACGTATTATTTTGTTATGATGTTTCTCCCCCCTCTTTTTCCCTCTTACGCTCGTGTGAATACATAGCTTATGTGCATTAGCATAGGGATCAATGACTCTTCTGCTCACAGTAAAATTCTCTGTCTGCCTCCTATAACCAATGCACCATATAACAACATACTTCACACAAGCAAATGAGGACTCTGCGCTTTGGGTTTAATTACTTTATCTTTGCTAATGAGTATATTGAGAAAGTTATAGTGTGGCATAAGTACATACATGGCAGTGGTCAGTAATACAAATAAGTAAATTGTTATAGGATACCCAGACCCCACCCATAGACAGGATGTTGTAACATGCAGAGCCTAACTCTAGGACGTCTCTTGGCCCAGGTGAAGAACGAGGTATGATGTTGAAGAAACCTAATAATCTGTGGGAGGAGAGTTTGGAAGAGGTTACAGCAAATCTGTAATATCCAGGATGGTTACTTGCATCTTTTAGAATCTTTATGTATCAATGTTGCTATTCCCATCCAAGCAGAGGTTTCAACCTGTGACTAAAACTTCTTCACAGAGCAACACTACAATAGTGGAGCATGAGAAAATTAATGCTAAAAGTAGAGAGGTAGCATATATGGATAGTTTTCTATTTCATTTGTATTAAAAAAGGAAAAGCAGCAGAAATAGGAGAAAAATGCACTTAACCATTATGACCATTGTTACCTCTGGGGGTAAATGTATCAAGCTCCGACTTTGCAAATTCAGCGATTTTCTCGGGAGAGTTGAAACTAGCAGATGTATGAAGCTGAGATTTCATGTAAAATCGCCAGAGTTGTGCTTCTGTCAAAATCTCTATTTCCAACATCGATAGAGATCAAACTCCCGACTGTTTGCCACTGCAGCTATACAAGTCTCAAATGTATGAAGCTGCGATTAAGCAAACTCAGGAGAGTTTTCTCTCAAACACACCACATACAACACGCTGCTTGTTAGCAGTGTGTTGTATAAACACATCACTGTTACACTGTTCTGCAATGGAGCCGGAGCTCTGGCAGCTGTCAAAACTGTAAAAAACAGATGAAAGTTTAAAAAAAAGGCGTGGGGTCCCCCCTCCATTCAGCATTAACCCTAGTGCTGCCAGACTACTGCTGGTTCCATGAAAATCAGAGAAAATTTTGCGTCGTCCCCCCCTTCCGATTTTAACAGAACCAGCAGTAGTCTAGCAGCACTAGGGTTAATGCTGAATTGAGTGGGGACCCCCAAGCTTTTTTTTTTTTTAAACTTTCATCTATTTTTTACAGTTTTGACAGCTGCCGGAGCTCCGGCTGTATAGGCAGGGACAGTGTAATAGTGATGGGTTTATAGAACACGCTGCTACAACACAGGAGGGATAGCTAACACGGGAGTGTGTTTTACATCGCAGCAAAACGCCAGAGATGGCCAGTGATTTTGAAAACCAGGGTAAAAATCGCAGCTTGATACATTTGAGAAATTTTGGATTTTCCGCGATTTTAACACGCTGAAAAAATTGAACCTTGATACATTTACCCCCTGGAGTTGTAATAACAGTATGGAAATAATTTAATGTTTTTATTTTTTATCGCATTCATTCCAATTTGTTTGCGTTTTACTTTTTTTAAAAGGTATTTTTCTAGTGATAAGGAGCACACTTTTTTATTATTAAATGAGAATATATTCAACAATATTAATCTTAGATATCTGTGACATAAGACCAGTGGTGGGATTTAGCTGGCTGGCACTGGTGCGCCAGAACTGATACCTATATTTAAGGTGAGTTCGGAGAACTGGTTGCTACCGAGTCCACCCTCTTCATTTGTGGGAGGAGCAAGGTACTTTAAAAAAAAATACTCACCTGTTTGCGGTGTTAGCACTCCTCCTCCCTGCTCCATCCGCACTGAATATCTGGCGTGACGTCATCACGCCCGAGGAGCAAAAGCAGCATGGCACAGTGTGAAGGGGGGTAAAATCAGCATGGCACAGTGTGAAGAGGGGCAAAATCAGCATGGCACAGTGTGAAGAGGGGCAAAATCAGCATGGCACAGTGTGATGAAGAGAGACATTACTGTGGCATAATATGAGCTGGGGCACTACTGTGTGGCATAACATGATTATTACTATTATTATCTTGATATTAGCAGCATAAAATAAGAAATATTTTATACACACACGCACACCTGGGTTTGACTAGATAACCGCCTC
Organism: Mixophyes fleayi; assembly: GCF_038048845.1. Classification (NCBI taxonomy): domain Eukaryota; kingdom Metazoa; phylum Chordata; class Amphibia; order Anura; family Limnodynastidae; genus Mixophyes; species Mixophyes fleayi. The sequence goes on along the minus strand of NC_134407.1, from coordinate 156,682,655 downwards.
TTGATATTGCTATAAATAATTTCTGATTATGCAGCTTTTATAATCTTTGTTGTTTATTACTTTGCTATTGTCTGTGAAATGTCTTAATAATTTGTACTCTTTTTTTGCATATATTTAAATTTAATTCCTATTGTGTACTTTATATATTTTTTTAGTTATTTGTCAGGAATTATTTAATATATTTTCATTAATATTTTAAAACTCTTTCATATAACATAATTTAGTTTTGTGTACCTTTTTTGAGTATTAAATGCATAAAATAATAAACTACCTTTCAATATATCTTTTTGTATACTTAAAAACAGTAATTAGGGCAGAGAACCGGTTGTTAATTTATTTGAATCCCACCACTGCATAAGACCTTATTAGAGCATAATAATTGGTAAACTGTTTTATGATATATTTCTATGGGGAGACGTATGTGGGGTTAGACGTGTGTGATTTCTGCACTAAGTGGGATTTTCTCACAAAGTGGACGAAAATGCACAGTTAGACAACACAGTTGGACAAACATTGGACTACATTTGACTTGATTTAACTCCCAGCAATAAGCAGCATCTGCCACAGCCTATTTCTGCACTACTTGTCTATTTATATGGAAGACTGCTAAGAGGTAATTCTTAAAATACCCTTGCTTTTTGCTTTTACCCCCTTTTTTCACAATGTTTCACAAATTGCTTTTCGTAGTCTCATTTCATGGCATGATCTTTAGGACTGTGTCATCTTTCACCCCTCCACCAACACACAAATTTGTTCATATTGCACCTGCATTACTCCACTCACCTCTATTTAACACCCATGAACTGTTGTCCTATTTATTATCTCTAACAAGTACAGCCTCCACCTGTCGCCAGAAAATAAAAGGCCACACATCTTACAATCCCCTTGCCTATCTTTCGCTCACTCTGCTTCTATTAGCTGGTGATATATCACCTAATCCAGGTCCCCCACACTCCTCACACACACATACATCAGAACACTACCGTTCTATAGCAAACCTCAAACACATCACCTGTCTACCCTCTCTTCCAAAGTCCTTTAAATGTGCCCTTTGGAATGCACGATCTGTTTGTAACAAACTTACCTCCGTTCATGATCTCTTCCTCTCAAAAAACCTCAACCTTCTGGCAATAACAGAAACATGGCTCATGCAATCAGACACTGCCTCACCTGCAGCACTTTCACATGGTGGCCTCCATCTCACCCACACCTCCAGACCTGAAGGCAGACAAGGAGGTGGGGTTGGACTACTTCTCTCCCCACAGTGCACATACACAGTTCTACCAAATGTCCCATCACTCACGTTCACATCTTTTGAAGTACATGCTATTCGCATTTTTAATCTATTCTCCCTACGTGTTGCGGTGATCTATCGTCCCCCTGGAGCACACCAACAATTTATTGAGGATTTCTCTGCATGGCTCCCTCACTTCTTATCTTCAGACATCCCCACCATCATCATGGGTGACTTCAACATCCCCATTGATAACCCACCTTCCAAAGCTGCTTCCAAACTACTCTCTCTAACATCCTCACTTGACCTCTCCCAGTGGATTGAATCATCTACTCATAAGGATGGCCACTGCCTTGATCTTGTTTTCTCTAGACTATGCTCAGTTTCTAACTTTATTAATACACCCTTCCCCCTCTCGGATCATCACCTTATCAGCTACACTCTCACCCCCACTGCTCTAACCTCTCTACTGTCTAACTCAACCAAGCCTCCTCATACTCGTAGAAATCTGAATTCTATTAATCTTCAACAATTTTCCACCTCTCTCCAACACCTTCTCTCCCCTATCTCTACATTCTCATCCCCTGAGATGGCAGTACCTCATTTTCACCTAACCTTAGCAACGGCCCTTGATCAAGTGGCTCCAGCGACACTTCATACTACACGTCGACTTCGATGTCAACCGTGGCACACCAAAGCAACACGAAATCTTCAAAAACTGTCCCGTAAAGCAGAACGTCACTGGCGTAAATCTCGAAGCTCTAATGACTTCTTCACATATACTTCTGTCTACCACTCCTATCGAAATGCTCTGGACACTGCAAAACAAACATACTTTCAATCTCTTATCTATGCTCAGGCTTCTAACCCCAAACGCCTTTTCAATACATTTAATCATCTTCTCAATCCTCCCACCCCGAACCCTCCATCTACTATCAGTGCTCAGGATCTTGCTACCTACTTCAAGGACAAGATTGATAAGATCAGACTAGAAATGGTATCCTCTTCCTCAACAAGCCATCAGCTCATTTCCTTCCCACTACCCTCTGACACCCTCTCTTCATTTGACCCCACAAATGAAGAGGAAATTTCTACGCTCTTCTTATCTTCCTACTCTACCTCCTGTCCTCTTGATCCTATTCCCTCGCAAATTGGTAGATCCCTGTCTTCTGTGCTCATTTCACCTCTAACTCAAATCTGTAATCTCTCACTCTCTACTGGCATCTTTCCATCACTATACAAGCATGCAGTGATTACTCCTATTCTAAAAAAACAAAACTCCGACCCAAACTCTCTCTCAAATTACCGTCCCATCTCTCAGCTCCCTTGCCCCTCCAAGCTTCTAGAGAGACTTGCCTACACTCGCCTCACACGCTTTCTTTCCGCAAACAACCTGTTGGATCCTCTTCAGTCAGGCTTTCGTTCTCAACACTCCACAGAGACTGCGCTGACCAAGGTTGTTAATGATCTGATCACTGCTAAGACTGAACGCCATTACTCTCTCCTAATTCTCCTTGATCTCTCGGCTGCATTTGACACAGTTGACCACTCTCTTCTCATACAAACGCTGCAATCCCTAGGTCTTCAAGACACAGTTCTATCCTGGTTCTCATCTTACCTCTCTAATCGCTCTTTCACTGTTAATTTCTCTGGAGCCACCTCTGCTCCGCTTCCCCTATCAGTTGGAGTACCACAAGGCTCGGTGCTAGGTCCTCTGCTGTTCTCTATCTATACCGCTTCTCTTGGAAATCTAATAAGTTCCTTTGGCTTTCAGTATCATCTCTATGCGGATGATACCCAAATCTATCTATCCTCTCCTGATATCTCGACATCTGTGTTGTCCCGTGTAACTGACTGTCTTTCTGCCATTTCATCTTGGATGTCCTCTCGTCAACCCAAACTTAATCTTTCTAAAACAGAGTTAATAATATTCCCACCCGCCAACAAGAGCATACCTGACATTTCTATCTCTGTTGATAACATGACCATAAATCCCACCCCACAAGCTCGCTGCCTAGGTGTAATCCTTGATTCACGCCTATCCTTTGTTCCCCACATTGACTCTATATCTAAATCATGTTACATACATCTAAAGAACATTTCCAGAATCCGCACATATCTCACACAAGACACTGCTAAAACCTTAATTCATGCACTAATCATCTCCCGCATTGACTATTGCAATTCCCTCCTTACTGGTCTTCCCAAAAACAGACTCAAACCCCTAAAATCTATTTTGCATGCTTCGGCAAGACTGATTTTCCTTGCAAATAGCTATTCCTCTGTTGAATCACTCTGTATGTCTCTACACTGGCTGCCTGTCTTCTACCGAATCCAATATAAAATACTTTTACTAACCTACAAGGCCATCAACAAAGCTGCACCAACATACATCTCCTCTCTTGTCTCAAAATATCTCCCAACTCGGCAACTCCGTTCTGCAAAAGATCTGCGTCTCTCATCCACCCTCATTACATCCTCCCATTCCCGGTTACAGGACTTTTTTCGGGCTGCACCCACTCTATGGAACTCTCTCCCTCGCACAATAAGACTCTCCTCTGTTCTACAAACTTTCAAGCGTTCTCTGAAAACCTACCTATTCAGACAAGCGTATAATATTCCTCAACTACCATCTTAACCTCACTACCTTTAGCCTGTTACACAATTTCACACAAGACAACTACCCCCGGACCAACATTATTGTGTGACAGGATCATTTAGCTTATGAATCACCCTACCTTTGCAGTCTGGCTGGGCCAAGATGCAAAATGTATACTTAACCTCATGTGTCAATCTCCCATTGTCCCATAGATTGTAAGCTTGCGAGCAGGGCCTTCTCACCTCTTTGTCTGTTTTACCCAGTTTGTTTATTAGTTTATTACGTTTGTCCCCAATTGTAAAGCGCTACGGAATATGTTGGCGCTATATAAATAACTGATGATGATGATGATGATGATGATGATATAAGAGCTAAATAAATTCATTTCTACTATGTTTTCCCCTGGTATCAAACATTTTTAATGGGGCCCATGTAGACTCGAAGCCCAATGGTGGACTGTATATTAACTTGCAGATATTAGACTGGGGGGTATATTTACTAAACTGCAGGTTTGAAAAAGTGGAGATATTGCCTATAACAACCAATCAGATTCGAGTTATCATTTATTTAGTACAGTCTACAAAATGACAGCTAGAATCTGATTGGTTGCTATAGGCAACATCTCCACTTTTCAAACCCGCAGTTTAGTAAATATACCCTTGGATCTCAAATCTACAGTGACTTGGTCAGCAGGGTTACTTATGAAAAATAACAAATAATAACCATAAGAGTCCATATCACCATGGAATTCCATATTAAATTAGTCACTTACCATAGTAATTCTATACCATAGTTTGTAATGTTCCAATTAATGATTTGTCAATTGGTTCCAATGTGATGCATAAGACCTGCTAGGCCTTGATGGAATTTATTAAGCATAGATAAAAGAAAACAAACATAAGTATAATATATGAATTGGCTGTATAATGCTTGGACAGAGCACCTGTATGGGGTATTTAATAGAGAGGTTATGAAAGGCCCTCTACTATAAGTAATACTATAAGAATCTTCTCAAAAAAGTGAAGGCGTGCAACAGATAAGGCTTTAATTATTATTTTTTGTGTTTAATTCCCATCAAGAATAAAATGAGAAAGACTGGTTAACAAAGATGAATGGAAGTGTATTTAAGTGGTGCAGTGTGTCTCTAGATTTATACACTATGCGCAGATATTGTGTATTTATGTTCAGCCTCAGATTAGGTTTAGTAGTGTGAATTATTGATACAAACTTTATTTAAAATAAGGGAACACAATAAATGTTCATTTTAAATTCAGCCACCTTTACATTATTAATAAATCATGTGCTTTAACTTCAAGCTTTTATTAAACTGCACGACTGTCACTCTGAGTTTAGCAATTACCTGAGAAAAGAATTGGGCAAGAAAGACTATGACAGAGTAGGGGGTCAATAAATTAGCTGAGGCAGCAGAAAGAGATGAAGGGTGTTTATATTCAGTGTATATTAACAGTCACATGAGACTGTGAAAGCAAATTTCCCACTATCTGTTGAAACTTTGTGGGCAGACATTCTTTCTAGAGAGCAACATTTTCTACAGGTGTCACTTGTGGGCAAGAAATGGGTCATGCTTTGCACATAGCTGCAAAAACATAAAAATGAAAGGGGGCATAATTGTGCAAAACCATTGGCGTGGCCTAGGCTAAAAATATCACTTTCAACCTAGGATTGGAATGTAACATCTCCCTCACTGTCATCCATATGCTGTGTTATGCACATCTAGTTGCTATCCAATGACGATTGTCGTTGCGATTGTGTGGTTCCAAAGCACAATGTGATTTAATACCCAAAAGTAGCTGAATAAGTCAGAAGAAAATAAGCACAGCCGTTACTTTTAGCAGACGCTCTGGATCCAGTGTACAGTCATTCAGGTCTGAAGGCTGTGTTTAAGTAGACTAACTACTGATTTCAGAGCTCCTGCTTATATACAGTCAGTGAATACAGTGCAGCAATACAGATGATGTGGCTTATTTCCATAGGTCCAGGCTTCAGGAAAGTCCAGTGTAATGCAGGTCATTGGCCAGTTCAAACGATGCCATCTAGGGGTGGGCTTGGCTTCTCCAGAAGATGCAAACTTAGTTTTCCCGCCAAGAACTGGTTCAAACTGGTCTCTTAGCATTACACAGACAATATCATTCTAATCATTTATTCCCTATCATCTATAACCTGCATACGCAATGTGCGATCCTTTCGACGAATGATTCGGACAACTGCGGATAAATAGGGGATTAGAATGATACCAAACAGGATATATTCTCCTGTAATTTGAATCTTAGCTCTCACTAACATGTATATAACATTATAATATTTCAACATAAATTCTGCTGCATTTCAGTATAAATAACTATGTGTTGCAACTACTATTAATGTGAGCTAATTACAAGTGTGCATGTTCGTGTGAATGTTTGTAAATGTGTGTAAAAGTGTTTGCCACATGTTGCGGCTGAATACTCTCCTCCACGCTGTAGCGTGCTATACGCATAATTTCAGACAAAGACAATCAAGTTGTTAGATATTAATTGAAATGACCATTTCCAATTTATCTGACTTCGACAGCTGTTAACTGATATCTCCTATAATATTGCCCAAAGACCTGTCCATTGCCAGCCATACATTCCACAGCTATACATTCAGGGCCAGAAATCTATTGTTCATAAATATCCCAGTTGCCACCCATATACTGCACAGACGTCAGCCATATATTGAATGGATGCCCTTATAACCACCACCCAGACAATAAGCAGAGACAACCACACTGCCAGTTATATTGAGTGCATTGGTGCCCCCTATTTCTAGCTGTATATTTAGAAGATTCCATGGGACAGGGACTGATGTGAATAATTACGTAATCTCTGTAGTTCTGTGTAATGTTGATCAGTGCTATATAAGGAAATGATAATTATCTCCTGAATGTACTGCACTGCATAATATTTTGGTGCTTTGCAAGTAAAGGCTACTAAAAATGCCAGCCCTATAATGCAGAAATAGGAGATACCTGTCAAATATTAGCCATATAAATTTGACCAAGAAACCAACCCCTTGCCAGTTCACATAACTGGCAACACAGCAGTCCAACATCCTCCCAGTGCCTTCATGTTGTTTGAGGTATCAGTTGTTCATTCAGAGCTATAGAGATACGTGCTCATAGCCTTGAATGACCAGAAACCAAAAGACAGCGGCAAGTGAGGTAGAGGCAACAGTGGTAGTGCAGCTGTGGAAAAAGGCTATGAGCACTTAGCACAGAAGCAGCCAAGCAAAGTGGGGTTTCCTCCTCTGTGTGTATGTGGGTTAATGCTAGATAGCATGCCAACTACAAGTGATGAAACATGATTGATGGGCATGTAAGAAATGGATCAGATCTCACTACAATACAAAAAAATGTTAAAACAAAATAGTAAAAAAAAAAGTCTCCCATCCATTTTTTTTTCTTCATGTTTGTCTTAAATTTAAGTTGTTGAGCTTCATTATCTAGAGTGTAGCACCCCATTGATTGAGCGGAAATGGAATGTGTACACAGAGCATGTTTAAGGGGGGTGCTGGGGTCAATTGCCTGGGCACCCCTCTGTCAGGAAGTATTTTACTATAATGTGTGATGGAAGGACGGGGGGTCTTAATATATTGTGTGAGGGAAGGAATGGGGTCTTAAAATAATATACAAGGAAAGGGAGAGGGGTCTTAATATAATGTGTGACAGAAGGGAGAGGGGGATCTTAATATAATGTGTGAGGGAAGGACAGGGGCAATTTATATAATGTGTAAGAGAAGGGAGGGAGGTCTTAATATAATGTGGGTGAGAGTGTGGGTGGGGGCTAATTTATATTTTTTGGGTGCTATTTTATTTGTGGACTGATGGTGGGACTATTTAATTTAATGGTGGAGCTATTTGGATTAATAGTGGGGTCTATTAATTTGAGGTGGGGTGATAGGACCTTTATTTTAATGCTGGAGTAGTTTGGGGGATTTTATTTTTGTGAGTTTGGGGAGAAAGGGGTCTATTTATTAAATGTGAATATGGAATATTTAATGACAGTGATGTTTGCAGGAAATAGGTATATTTATTAAATGTAAATGCTATTAATTTATTGCTGGGATGGAGAGGTCTCTACTGTAATGTGAGTAGGAGGTGGGCTATTAATTTAATGGTGTACTGTGGGTCAAAGTTAATAATTTTATGGTGGGTGCTATCAATTTATTTGTGGAGTGATGGTGGGGCTAATTAATGTAATAATGGGGCCTATTCATTTAAGGTGAGGTGACGGGACCTTTAATTTATTGCTGGGGTGGTTTGAGGTTATTAATTGAATGTGGGATTGAGTTTGGGGAAGAGGGCTATTTTTTAAATGTGAAAATGAATTATTTAATGACGGGGATCATTCTGGGAAATAGTTATATTTATTAAACGTAAATGCTATTAATTTATTGCTGATGCTGTTTGGAGGGAGGGAAATAGATTTATTTAGTAAATGGGAATACTATTCATTTAATGTTAGGGATGGTTTGAAGGAAATAGGTCTATTTATTAAACGTTTAAGATATTAATGTAATTAATTTCATGGTTGGTTGAAGGGAAATATATATATATTTATCAAATATGAATGCTATGTTAGGAACAGCAGGTAACTCTTTTTGGCTGTTGCAGTGTTGTTTTCAGCCTGACTGTGATCACCTGAACTCCTCTCACCTGCAGCTCTATCTGACACCTGCCCTGATTGGCTACTACTGGTTCAAATATCTGTCAGCTTCACTCTGCCTTTGCCGCTTATAGCGTTCACACGCTTGCTTCTCCGTGCTCCTGGTTCTGTGATTTGTCTGTCAGTTCCCTGATTGATACCCGTTGTGACCTCTGCCTGGATCTAACCCTTGCCTGTTTGCTGGTGACCTTGACCTCTTCCTGGATACTGACCTAATTTGTTTGCTGGTGGCCCTGACTTTTATTTGGATTCGGACTCTGCCTTTTCATCCGAGAGATCTCCTCCCATCTGCAGGATCGTGGTGCCAGCTATCCGCTTCATCAGGCTCACCTGTGTCTGCAGTGTTTCGCAGTACAAATTTACTGTTCCATATTGCTCCGGCATTTTCCCTGACTCTGTGCTGCTCTCTGGCTCCATCTCACTCAGCCCACAGCTGGTACTACACCATCATCTACTCCACACTGCCAGTCTGTAATACTGGTGGAGGTTGGTAATGCATCCTGTTTCTACTCAGTGTTCCTGCTTAATCTGGTCCAGGAGTATCTCTGCTCAGCATCCCACTGTCAAGTCCTCTGTGGTGGCTACCTAACGGAGTTGAGTTATCACTATTCGAGAATAAGTCCTGGGGACAACAGACTACTGGCAAACATATCCAGTTATATGGGAAAGGGGGTTGCTATAGGTGAAGCTCTCGTCAACAACAGGTTCTGATAACTCAACTCATAGGGCTAGATTTACTAAGCTGCGGGTTTGAAAAAGTGGGGATGTTGCCTATAGCAACCAATCAGATTCTAGCTGTCATTTTGTAGACGGTACTAAATAAAAGAAAGCTAGAATCTGATTGGTTGCTATAGGCAACATCCCCACTTTTTCAAACCCACAGCTTAGTAAATCTAGCCCATAGGGTGATTTGTGACATACTAGTATTTTAATGTTGGGGCTGGAGGGAAGCCTAATTATTAACGTGAGGTGGGTGCTATTGATTTAACGCCGGAGCTGGTTTCAGTTTTCTAAATTTCATGTACCCATTTATTTTCTAAATAGGGCCCCCAACATTCCAGGAACCAAACAAGCAGCAAATGAGCTAAAGTCACCAGCAGCCACAGGTAGTTAAAACAACAAGAACAGGTATGTGAGAGCAGGACAGTCTACCAACTGTCCTGAATCTGGTGGGCCAGTCCCGAATTTGGGTGACAGTCTTGTTTAGTCAGGATTTGGTCTGACTGCAAGAACAATTGGGAGGTAAGTCCTGCTTCACACTGTACTGCTCATAAAGGCAGAGCTGTATGCTCCTAATAGTAGTGTCCACAGTATTGCCTGTGTATGTGGCTGAAATGATAGCCATATTACACCATAGGAGCCCCTCTGTCATAAGTGGCCAGGGCTCCTCATAGCCTTGATCCAGTTTTGGGTGTACAAGAGTCAGATGCATGAGAGAATTTCTGGAATAGTTGAGTTTGTGAGGAGTCTGAACGATAGAGCAAGCAGGAAAGTCAAGTGTCATAGCGAAGTATATGAGGTCTTTGAGGAAGACAGATCTGTAACACAGCTAAACCACTTTGTGAGAATGCTGAAGGAATGGCTGTATTCTGTACTCTATAAGAGAGATACATGATTTCTGAAATGGAAAATTGGAGAACTTTAGCCAATGGGAAAATCTAGCCCTGTTGAATGACACTGTGTGGATTAGGGGAACATGAATCAGTTACTCAAGCAAGCAGAGAATCTGTCAGGAGTGAAATAGAGTAAAGTGATAAGCTAGCAGGTGAGAGTCAATTACTGAGACTAGTTAACCCTATATCTTCCAATGAGCTCAATGAGTGGGTGCAATTGTAAACAATGGATGATAATACTTTCAAATGCACAATGTGTACAAAAGGAGAATGCGATATATTGAATTTAAAATAAATTTCAAAGAATTTATTCACCCTAACTAATTACCTGACTCCATTTATTTTAAACAGCTACATCTGTCCACTACTTCAGCTACCTCACCTGTTCTGTATATCACAACTCCATGTGCCCACATTGGCCTATATACCCTGGAATGTGAGAACCTACAAATAGGTGGTCAGCCTAAGGGCATCGTAAGGTGGGCATCATGGAAGACACATTACTACCAAACATGTAAATCAGCTTTTTACATTGAAGAGCAATTCCAAAAACGAATCATTAACACCCTATTGCCCAAATAATAGAATGTCCAAGTCCCTGTCATTAATGAGATAATCATGTTCATGGCACTTTAGTGACAATCCATTCAACTGCGGCAGAAATCTCAGTGTATGTATTAGCTGCAGCTGACTGGGTGGCAGCAGCAGATGTTCTGCAAGATGAGTGGAGTGTTGTGTTAGTAGATAAAGCTATTTGTGGCTAGAGTTCTTCTGTAATTTAATACTGAAAGGAAGCACACTCACAACCAACTTGTGCCTGATGCTTGTAATAATACTGAGCTCCTCAGCAATCTTTACCTGTGACTCTCATTATATTAACAATAAAAAATGACTGTAGAAGTTTTTGTTATTCTTTTTTTACACTGTTCTCTTTCTTTTTATCTCTGACAGAGGATTAGTTGGCGGGGATGTCTTCGATTACCGTCAAAAATCCAAGGTCATCTCAATCCACTCGATGGCATACAATAAATACAAACAGCATAAAAAACTATATTAGTCATAATAGCTGTAAAGTATTGTTATATGTGATGTCAAATGACCACATTTTTCTCATATCCACAGATGTAATTCTTTGAAATTAACCATTTGTTCCCTTTGGTTACAGTCCCACAGAACGCAGATCGGCCGTCATGCAATTATATCTGAAGAAAGCAGTTGGTAAATGTTTTGTACTCTTTACCTATTACTCCCAAATGGATAATGCAGTACTTAATTGTCTCAGTAAAAGTTGTGCTATTATAAACAAACAACAGATGTGAATCTTCTTGCAGCAGTAGTAAATATGTGTGTTCATCAAAGTCCCAGCAAGGTTTGGGACCATGTCAAATGTTCACTCAGGGAGTGTGTTTTATGAAAGGCAAACTCCCTCACCAGGAAAATAAATTAAAGATAGGTAAAAGCAACTAATAGGTAAGCAACTTGCTTTAATTGGTGACAGCACATAGGGGCAGATTCAATAAGACCATGTTAGTCTTGGAATAAAGCTGCGCTAATTGTATTACCGTTAATATGCTAATTTTAACATGGATTTTTGCAAAAGTCGGCGTTAAAATTACTACACTAACAGTAATACTGCGCACTTTTACCGTAGTAACGGTAATAGTGTGCAGACCGTGTTATTCCTGAATTGGCCCCTTAGACTGGTTACCCAGTGGTGTTAGTAAAATGGCAGTGAGACCACGTAGCAAAAGCAATCAAGGTGGTAACAAGCACCTGCACAGGGCCGGATTTAACGCTAGGCAACCTAGGCAACTGCCTAGGGCCCAGCGTTCCCAAAATGGCGCCCCCAGGGCCGGCGGTGAGCAGGATAGGAAAGTGGGGGGAGCTCCACTCCACATGCCACCCCCCTCTGTCCCTCAGCATAGGAGAAAATTGCAATCAAAATACAAAAAACATCATCACGCCCAACAACATATTCAGTAAAAAACTCACCGAGGAGCAGCGCAACGGAGAAGAAAGAAGACAAGTAAAGAAGAAGACAGAAGAGAAAAAGGCAATAGTAAGGTAAGTAAAATAATAAAGGTATGGAGGGACAGAGTGAGGGAAATAAGAGAAGGGGGAACAAAAGTATGGAGGGGACAGAGTGAGGTAAATAAGAGAAGGGGGAACAAAAGTATGGAGGGCACACAGTGAGGGAAATAAGTCCCCACCTCTAGTGACTGTGGTTTTGCAAACACAACAAATGGCTAGACAACTGTTGTCAGGATTTGGGTAAAAATAATTCCACACATAAGAAGTGGATTTTTTGGTCTTATGCCCAGGCATGACAATGGGCTTCTTCTTGTCACTAGCAAAAACTGCTTCCATTGGTGCAAGACTTACACAAACAACATCATTCTCATCAACATTCTCATTAGAGCCATCCTCAGCTACACAAATATCCCCCTCATCCTGTTGCAAATCCCAAGTGGCAGCCTCAATTTGTGTATCACCAGCTACACTTGGGCAGCTTATCCACACATTTGCAGAAATGGTTTATGAGTACAGTATAAGAAAGGTCAGGCTTAGACATAGCACTTGTAGATAGCCTCTCTTCAGGTATTTGTTTCATTTCTAAACATAGTTACTTTTACTGCTTTACTGTTTCTTCCAGCTCGGCTTTTACATATAAAAGTTTTTGGGCACCTCTTTGGACTCAGAATGACAAGGTCTTGCATTGTCATGACAGACCTTATAAGAAGATACCTCACTGACAGTTGCAAAAGTTGAACTAGCACTCATTCAAAAAGGAAAAACTGGATTTTTTTCCCTATCATTGCGTGTGTAGAATGGCATGTTGGTAATTTTATGTTTTTCTACAGTTAACTTTGCCTTGATTGCAGGTGTTCTTTTCTTTAACAAGGTAAAAGCTATTTTTAAAAATTTCAGTTTCCCTGACTTAAAACCACTATGCACTTGCGCATAGGTATAAGTACATGAAGTAGAGGGACTAGTACCATCATGACTGGTGCCAGGAGCTGCTTGGTGCTCATGCTCTTCTGTGGACTGATCAGAGACCATATCAATGGTACTCAGCAATGTGACCGGAGACTGGAGAGTGACAAGAATACTGTCTGCTACCCCTGTTTCTTTGTGAGCAATGGCACTCAGCAATGTGACTGGAGACTGGAAAGTGACAAGAACACTGTCTGTTACCCCTGTTTCTGTGTGAGCAATGGCACTTAGCAATGTGACTGCAGAGTGACAAGGACCCTGCCACCCCTTCTTTTTCTGAATGAACAATGGCAGACATCTATGTCACTGGAGACTGATAAGAACACTGCCACCCCTCCTGTTTTCTGTGTGAGCAATGGCACCCAGCAATTTCACTGGAGAGTGACAACGACACTGCCATCCCTCCTGCTCTCTGTGTCAACAATGGCACTCAGTAATATGACTGGAGACTGATAAGATCACTGCCTGTGGACGCTGACCAATTGTATTCCTATTTACTAAATAAATATATTTACCTGCACTGCCAAGAACGATTCTACCCCTTCTGTGTTTGTCTGTGAAATGACGCCGGGGCGGTACTTATGGAATCCAAAACTCACGAGATCTGACGATGTGGACATTTTGCCTCGATTTCAGTTCCAAAGATGCGCAAAAGTCTCGGATTGCCTACTAGCATCTCTAGTATAGAGGCATGTTGACTGTGCAATTCTAGAGGTGGAAACAGTTATTATATATTATTAGTGTTGTAATCTATTTGGTATAGATGTTTTGTATATATGATAAATAGATTTCACTAGCAGCCCTTTTTTATAGCAGACCCCATAAGTATGAACTTCGACTGTTACCAGAACAATATGAAGTGTAAAAAAACACACATGCATACACATACTGATATACTTATAGTATATGGAGATGTGCCAGTATAAAGAAATATACATCAAAATTATATTATGGACAGTAAAAGCTTTCATCATCAATTAAGCTTGCCATATAAGTTCATCAGAGATTCTGCTACACAACTCGCAAGTCCTGTCACAATGACAGCAATGAGCAGTTTCCCTGATACAATCTCTAATGGGCATGTCTGTGTAATCTGATTTATGGTAATGAGAATACTTGAGGCTATAACTGGGTAGGAGAAATGCAGCATTGCTGAAAGTAATAACAAAGCAAAGTCATATATCAAAGCATGGTCCGACCGGGCAACATGTCTTGACAGTGGGGACAGGCTGGAACATTGTGGGGGGATTGAGAGAATGGGGTCTATACGGGAGGTGGGGGGAGGGGGTAGCAGCTGTCACCTGAATAGTACCTGCAGATGTCAGCTTGTCTGACTCTGTAAGTATAATAGCTGCCAGTGGGAGGGATGGGTACACATCAAGCAAAGGGAGGGGTGTGTCACGATCACGCTCCCAGCTGCTGTGATCTTGGGGTGATTGTTGTATGAGGTAACACACAATTCTAGTCTCTCTCTACCTATCACACCTATTGAATACAGGCAACAGGACCCTAATATACTGTCGCACACTGGCATACAAGCTTTCTAACTACCCACAGGCTAGCAAGGCCCACACCACCTCCAGACTGTTACACAAATGTATATGCAAGCACACACTAATTATGTTAATCAAATGTATCAACATATCACACACACTGGCATTCAAAGGGTTAACTTGCATGAGCTATATTCTTCTTAACAGGCTAATGGATTCGCTAGAGTATCAAGGACGCAACTTACTAAATTTATATATTTAATATGCAAAGGTACAGAGCATTCAGATATAAAAAGAGCAATTAATAAACAACTGAAATAACATACACAAGCAAAACAGTTTTAAATAAAAAGGGTTACATTCAGAGTATAACTTACATGAGTTGTATAATCTGTGCCATTTAATATTGGCTAGGAAGATGGACAGCTTATCAATGTGGATTGATTTTCTGAAATGACTGACAATTTGTTGTAACTGCTCTCAGCTTTTTAAAGACACCTTTACACCTTCCCACCTCCTGGGAGTTCTGATCTGTGATACTTTTTTCAATCACCATTTGCATTTTGTCTGATTTACTACCCAATTCTACTATGTGACCTAACTTTTCTGTGGAGCGTCACACAGACCCAATTTTATTATTAATAAATCCTCTAAGAAATTGTCCATCTTTTGTGAAAAATTAGGCTATAGAAGTCATTTAAAAATGTGTATTGTGCCTTTAAGATTGCTTCAAATATAATGTATAAGTCTAAAAAAATATAAGGAGTATTTGATATGATCCTAGAAATATGTAGACGATGCTTAGGATTAGAAGATAAGAGGCGCCCAATGCCAATTGTCACGGGCACTAGAGTTTTACCCAGAATTCACAAGGTGTAGCTACACTTACCAGAAGTGCGGACCTCTGGGTAGTGTGGTGAATTAGTGGAACCATACAACAGAATAGAGGAAAGGAATGTCAATAGTATAAATACTGAGTCCTGGCACTGTGGAACTGTGATGGTACAGCAGATTAGTAAGCAGGATACAATGAGGAAAGAGTCCAAGTGCCTTAGCACGCAGGTAGCATATAGCAGGCCAGTACTTGATAACTGGATAACGTTAGTCAACGACCATTTAACAATGCGGTAGGAGAGTCAGCGACTTGCAGCTATTATACAGAGGCACTTGTAGACTTTAGTCCAACTAATAGGTACCATACAGAGTAGTAGCTATGTCACAAGGAGACATAAGTGGTCTACAGCTGGTAGGTTTCCCCACAGATGTGTAGAGAAGACTTGTCCAGCACAGGTATGTAACAGAAGAGCGTGAGTGGTCTGCAATTGGCAAGTTATACCAATGATGAGAAGAGAAGACTTGTCCAGGTGCAGGCATATAACAGAGTAGCGTGAGTGGTCTGCAATTCGCAAGTTTTACCACCGATGTGTAGAGAAGACATGTCCTAGCGCAGGTAGGTAACAGGATAGCGTGAGTGGTCTGCAGTTGGCAAGTTATACCACTGATGAGAAGAGAAGACTTGTCCAGGTGCAGGCATATAACAAAGTAGCGTGAGTGGTCTGCGATTGGCAAGTTTTACCACTGATGTGTAGAGAAGACTTGTCCTAGCGCAGGCATGTAACAGGATAGCGTGAGTGGTCTGCAATTGGCAAGTTGTACCACTGATGTGAAGAGAGGGCTTGTCCAGGTGCAGGCATATAACAGAGTAGCGTGAGTGGTCTGCAATTGGCAAGTTTTACCACTGATGTATAGAGGAGACTTGTCCAGGTGCAGGCATGTAACGGTGTAGCGAGAGTAGTCTGCAGCAGGTAAGTTCTACCACTGATGTGAAGAGGAGACTTGTCCAGGTGCAGGCATGTAACGGAGTAGCGGGAGTAGTCTGCAGTGGGTAAGTTCTACCACTGATGTGAAGAGGAGACTTGTCCAGGTGCAGGCATATAACAGAGTAGCGTGAGTGGTCTGCGATTGGCAAGTTTTACCACTGATGTGTAGAGAAGACTTGTCCTAGCGCAGGCATGTAACAGGATAGCGTGAGTGGTCTGCAATTGGCAAGTTGTACCACTGATGTGAAGAGAGGGCTTGTCCAGGTGCAGGCATATAACAGAGTAGTGTGAGTGGTCTGTAATTGGCAAGTTTTACCACTGATGTATAGAGGAGACTTGTCCAGGTGCAGGCATGTAACGGAGTAGCGAGAGTAGTCTGCAGCAGGTAAGTTCTACCACTGATGTAAAGAGGAGACTTGTCCAGGTGCAGGCATGTAACGGAGTAGCGGGAGTAGTCTGCAGCGGGTAAGTTCTACCAGTGATGTGAAGAGGAGACTTGTCCAGGTGCAGGCATGTAACGGAGTAGCGGGAGTAGTCTGCAGCGGGTAAGTTCTACCACTGATGTGAAGAGGAGACTTGTCCAGGTGCAGGCATGTAACGGAGTAGCGGGAGTAGTCTGCAGCGGGTAAGTTCTACCACTGATGTGAAGAGGAGACTTGTCCAGGTGCAGGCATGTAACGGAGTAGCGGGAGTAGTCTGCAGCGGGTAAGTTCTACCACTGATGTGAAGAGGAGACTTGTCCAGGTGCAGGCATGTAACGGAGTAGCGGGAGTAGTCTGCAGTGGGTAAGTTCTACCACTGATGTGAAGAGGAGACTTGTCCAGGTGCAGGCATGTAACGGAGTAGCGGGAGTAGTCTGCAGCGGGTAAGTTCTACCACTGATGTGAAGAGGAGACTTGTCCAGGTGCAGGCATGTAACGGAGTAGCAGGAGTAGTCTGCAGCGGGTAAGTTCTACCACTGATGTGAAGAGGAGACTTGTCCAGGTGCAGGCATGTAACGGAGTAGCGGGAGTAGTCTGCAGCGGGTAAGTTCTACCACTGATGTGAAGAGGAGACTTGTCCAGGTGCAGGCATGTAACGGAGTAGCGGGAGTAGTCTGCAGTGGGTAAGTTCTACCACTGATGTGAAGAGGAGACTTGTCCAGGTGCAGGCATGTAATGGAGTAGCGAGAGTAGTCTGCAGCGGGTAAGTTCTACTACTGATGTAAAGAGGAGACTTGTCCAGAGCAAACGAATAACACGAGCAGAAACAGGAAACACCTCAGAGTCTCAAGGGAATGAGAACCAAGAACGGGCAAAGGTAATAGGGCAACAGGTGCCCTAAGTAATGAGAGGTGATTAATTAAAAAATTAGACTAGAGGCGAGGTTTTAACAGTTCAGGGTTTCTGCACATGCACAATCTTAGTCAAGATGGCGGACGGCCGCGGCTCAGGAGAGGCGCCGGCAGGAGCGAGAGAGACCCATGTCCCAAACTAGAGGCACTAACAGTCCGGTGAGTAACACCAATTATTTTCCTTTAGATAAGATTATGAGCCTCTTATGATACCATACAATGGCAGATTTATATCCCCAATTATTTTAGACATAGGATTCCAGATGTTGTATCTCTTTGCATGCTTTCAAAGTACTATAAGAATATGTAACTTTGATTACAATAAACAGAACAGCTACTTGTAACACCAAGGGGTAAATGTATCATACCCCGGTTTTCTCAACTCAACCTTGTAAAGGGAAACTTCCCTGTACAAGGCAGCGCTGCTTTAAATTTATTTTGCGAAGACGCCGATCTCCCGCGAGTTGAGAAAACCGGGGTATGATACATTTACCCCCAAGAGAGTGTTGTGTGTCTGTTCTCTGCAGCGGCTGTGAAAGGAGTGAAGGATTCCTCTGTTTGTGAAATGGATTCAGTTTCAATCGACTGGTAGCACTCTGGATTTGACATTTGATACCAAACAGCCTAAATACAGTGTATTCGTAGAGCTTACACTCATTTTCTTAACTTCCTAACTCTATGGGGCATAATTCTTAATTTGACATATGAGCTGCCCTTCATCATGCTATTAAGGAATATGTGGTTGATCACTACTTTTATTGATTTTAAGTGGCATATTTTAAAACTGAATTATTTTTGTCTATATCGCATATAGCCAAGTCAGCACATGGGCTCTTTGAACCAAACACCACGCTGAGCGGTTCCTAAAAGTCTATTTAGGTATCAAAACTCCATCCCAGGCCAGGATATATCTCACAGCAGGGGCTCTTTGAAACTGCCCCAGGTGACACTGCTACCTTCTCACACTGGAATATGCAGAGCCATCAAATATTCGTACAACAGACTTTCTGTCTTCACATTTTTTTTTTAAATCCAGTATTTTTATTGAAATTTTTTAAGATATAAACATACTAAACAACAAAAAGAAAAGAAAAACAATCGCATACATATCGGAATTAAATGACGGAATTTACAAGATTACATTAAAGCATAATAATAATAAATGTGCTATATTCATTCAGGATCATACATCGTAAATGCTTATACATAAGTATGTCACACATGCAGGGTTTATTACATGGACTCAGATACTTATTATAAGAACTGCGGTAGCCATACATTTAAGTAGATAGAGCATCTGTACTAGATGACATAGGATAGAATGGAGACTCTAACCATCTGTACCATATATTCTCAAATTCCTTCAGAGCCTGTCTGCTAGTATAAACAAATCTCTCGTGCCTTATGGTGGTATTGACCAGTGCCTTCCAATTTTTAATCGTGGGACTCGTCGGGGCCAACCACAGCCTCGCTATACAGACCTTAGCCAACATCAATAACTGTGAAATGTACATTTTTGTCAGTTTATTAACTTTCCCCTTCAATCGGAGCCCAAAGAGACAAGTGGCCGGTGAACTAAGAGACACTTCAATTCCAGTAACCTAAATACATCTCCTGATCTCTGCCAGAAGATTTGTATACATGAACACTCCCATAGAAGGTGCCAAAAGTTAGCATTGATCGAATTGCATTTCGGACAGTTAGGGGTAGCATCCGGGCGAAATTTTGCCAATCTAGTAGGGGTAAAGTAGGCCCTGTGTAAGATAAACACCTGTATTTGTTGAAATTTTAATGATGAAGTATAACCTTTAGTACTGTCTGTAACCATTTCCCACTCCTTGTCTGATAAAGGGCCAATATCTATTTCCCACTGATTCCTCAAACCATCCAAATCATCTGCAGTGGATTCATACAGAAGACATGAATACATTCGAGAGATCAGACCTCTATAACCCAAGGCCTGTAATTGTTTCCTCAGTGGATCCACCCCAAACACCAAAGTCTCCCCTTTAAATTGTGTGGCTAGGGCGTGTCGTAACTGAAGGTAAGAATAAAACATTGTTCTGGGTACAGAGAATTCCCCAACCAACTGTTCGAAGGATTTAAGTACATTTGTATCATAAAGCTGACCTACCGACAAGACACCCAACCGAGACCACTCCCTGGCCCTCTTCACTGTATTCAACTTCTCAAATTTCTTTGCCCCCCAGATAGGAGTATATGGATCAATGTCAGTTTGTTTCATTATTTTATTACAGATTGTCCAAATCTTAACTGCCTGAATCAGGAGCGGAGGAGCCCGCATACCAAGCCGCCCCGCCAGCAGTGACTGTGTCACTCACCGGACCGTGAGTGCCTCTTCCCGGACATTTAGGAACCGTGGTCGTCCACCATCCTGAGGGTCTGCGCATGCGCAGCCCTTTTCTATACTTCAGTGTATACCCCTTTAACTCAATTGGCAGATCAGGCAACCTCCCTATATTAAGCACCTGTGGTCAACACCACGTGGCCTGATCTTGGAGTCTCATTCCTCATGAGTCTCTGAAGGTGTTCCTGTATTCCTCGTGTATTCAGCGCTGCTGATTCCTGTGGTTTCCAAACCACTTCTATTCCTGTGGTTTCCAAACCACTTCTACTACTGTGGTTCCCATACCACTTCTACCATCAACTGTATCATCAGGACTGTTTGCTGATTCCTATCCGCTGCCTCCGTGCAATACAGTCTTCTATACCACTTCATCGCTATTGTATATCTTTGGGACTGTTGCTGATTCCTATCCGCTGCCTCCGTGCACTACAGTCTTCTAAACCACTTCAATGTTATTTTATATCAATGTGACTGTTTGCTCATTGCTATCCGCTGCCTCCGTGCACTCCAGCTTTTACTTCACTCACCTGCTTCTCATCAAGTCTGCTTGCTGATTCCTATCCGCTGCCTCCGTGCACTACAGTCTCCTGCTTGCAACTCGCCTGTGGTCATCATCGTGACTGCCAGCTGACTACTATCCGCTGCCTCCGTGCACTACAGTCTCCTGCTTGCAACTCGCCTGTGTTCATCATCGTGACTGCCAGCTGACTACTATCCGCTGCCTCCGTGCACTACAGTCTCCTGCTTGCAACTCGCCTGTGTTCATCATCGTGACTGCCAGCTGACTACTATCCGCTGCCTCCGTGCACTACAGTCTCCTGCTTGCAACTCGCCTGTGTTCAACATCGTGACTGCCAGCTGACTACTATCCGCTGCCTCCGTGCACTACAGTCTCATCTCATCTTTGCTGTGACTTCCTCGAGACTGCCGCTTTCATTACCATCTGCTACACTTCGTGATCTACAGCTCCTGCCCTGCGCTGCACTCCTGTTTCCCATCGCTGTTGGTTCCTGTGGTTGCTACTGGTTACCTCCGTGTGCCGCTGAGTCCTGCCGCTGTGGTCAGCGCTATCGTCCATCACCTGCTGATCCACTTTCCACGCCTTCACGTGTTCCACTGGTCTCTACCCTCCTGTCAGCATTGGATTTGTATCTCATCTACTACCCTCTGCTGGATCATCTCCATTCTCCTGGGTCTCCTATGAGTCCAGTTCCACGTGTTGCTGACTCCTGTGGATTCGTGTCCCTGTTGGTCTACTCACCTGTGCGCTGCACCTGCTAGACCTCTGCCTCACCTGGCCAGGGACTTTCTATCTCGTCGGCCTCCAGCCGCTCAGGTACCGCTGCAATCCCATCTGACTGCTACTGCTGAACCACGGTATGCATACTTCTCATTGACTGTGCTGTGTATTGCATATCTTGCTGGACTGTGTTTGGTTCCCTCTGGAGTCTGCTATCCGCTGAGTCTATTGCCATCATTGACTGTGTTATCATTGTGCTGGACTACTTCAAGAGACTTTCTAGATTGCAGACCTGCTCAGTCATTTATATATATATATATATCTATATTGTGCATATTACTGTGGATCGTGTATAAGGTGCCTGTGTATATCCTGTGTTGCAGTCTTCCCCCGTGCACCTCCTCACATATATATTCAGTGGTACAACTTGCTGATGTCAGACCACTGATCCCTGTTTCCGGTATCATCTGTTCCATTATCCTCTCACATAACAGTGGTACAACTTGCTACCGCAGACCACTGACTACCTGGATACCTCCACTTGGATTCCATTCCTTCACTCAGACAGCGGTACAACTTGCTACCCGCAGACCGCTGACTCTCATCACCTCCTTGTTTCTGTTGGACATTCCTCCTCACTATAGCAGTGGTACAACTTGCTATCGCAGACCACTGACTACCTTCACGTGTCCTTGTCCATACAGTTCCTTGTGTATTATTACCTCATTATTACCAGTGTTGCTAGTCATAGACTTTCCTGAGCATCTCATCGGCCATCATTTCATGTTCCGTGATCACCCAGCTACCAGAGTACCCTATTACCATCTACATTGCTCTGGTAAGCCTACCATCTGGTGATTCCTGGGTAAAGACTCCTAGTGCCCGTGACAGTAAGATCAGGCCATGACAGACCCAGATGCGGAACCTACCGCCAAAGAGATGCTGCAACATCTGGTTAGCCGTGTGGAACAACAGGATGCCCGCCAACAGCTGTTACTTCAGTGTTATCAGTCATTAACCTCCCAAGGAACATCTGGACAGACTGTGACAGCTACTACTGAAGCTCCTGTGCTTTCCTCCGTTTCCCCATTGCCATCCCAGGTGTCTACAGCTTCCACGCTTCACCTGCCTACTCCGTCAAAGTACGATGGAGACCCCAAAACTTGTAGGGGTTTCCTTAACCAATGTTCAGTCCATTTTGAGCTCCAACCTCAAAATTTTTCTACCCATCGTTCCAGAGTGGCCTATCTTATCTCTTTGTTTTCAGGACAAGCCCTGGCTTGGGCCTCCCCGCTGTGGGAGAGGAACGATCCAATATTACAAGATAGTGCCAAATTCATTTCTACATTCCGAAGTGTGTTCGATGAACCAGGTCGTGTGACCTCCGCTGCTTCCAGCATCCTCCGTCTGCGACAAGGACCTCATACGGTAGGCCAGTACGTCATTCAATTTAGGATCTTAGCCTCTGAACTTCAGTGGAACACTGAAGCCCTAGTTGCCGCCTTCTGGCAGGGGCTTTCCGATAAAATTAAAGATGCACTGACTACTCAAGAGCTTCCTTCGTCCCTTGAAGATTTGATCTCTCTATGCCATCGTGTTGATATGAGATTTCGTGAAAGGGAGGCTGAGAAAACGACTTCTGCTAAAGCATCTCTTCGCTCTAACCCTCAATTTCGTCCAGTGTCACCCGCTGTGATTCCCATGGAGATAGGACGTTCCAAGTTATCTTCTGAGGAGAGGAAACGAAGAGTCAAGAATAGACTCTGTATCTATTGTGCTGATTCCACTCATGTCCTCAGCTCCTGCCCTAAGAGATCGGGAAATGCCAGGCCCTAACTAGTTCTGGAGAGGTGAAGTTAGGGTCCCTGGAGTCCTCTCCATCGTCTATGAAATCTAAAGTCTGCGCTTTTGATGTGACTATTTCCTTTGCTACCAAAACCTTTGAGTCACAGGCATTGATTGATTCCGGAGCAGCAGGAAATTTTATTTCCAAATCGTTAGTAAATCAATGGTCTCTACCAGTGATTACCTTAAAAACTCCCATTACTGTGACGGCTATCGATGGATCACGTCTCATCAACGGTCTCATCACCCAGAGTACGTCTCCAGTAACCCTTCAGATTGGTGCTCTGCATCATGAAGAGATATCGTTTTTAATTCTCCCTGTTACGACAAGTCCGATTGTCCTAGGCCTTCCATGGCTTCAGTGTCACTCTCCCCAGATTGACTGGCGCACCCCTCAAGTCACGTCTTGGGGGTCTGAATGTCACCATCATTGCCTTTCCCAAGTCATTCCTCTCAAGGTACAGCAAGCTTCCATCTCAGCTATTTCACTGGGACTCCCTCCTCAATATGCTTCATTTACCGATGTTTTTGATAAAGCTCAGTCTGAACGTCTTCCTCCTCATCGTTCTTGGGATTGTCCGATTGATCTTCTTCCTGGCAAGACTCCTCCCAGGGGCCGGGTCTATCCACTCTCGTTACCTGAAACTCAAGCTACATCTGAATATATACGGGAGAACCTCCAGCGTGGGTTCATCCGACCTTCCACCTCGCCCGCTGGAGCTGGGTTCTTCTTTGTCAAAAAGAAGGATGGATCATTACGCCCTTGTATAGATTTTCGTGGACTCAATGCCATTACTATCAAGAATCGGTATCCCATTCCGTTGATCACTGAGCTATTTGACCGCATTAAGGGAGCCCGTATTTTTACTAAGTTGGATCTTCGTGGTGACTACAATTTAATCAGAATCCGTTCCGGTGACGAATGGAAGACAGCGTTTAACACCAGAGACGGGCATTACGAATATCTGGTAATGCCTTTCGGGCTATGTAATGCCCCCGCTGTTTTTCAGGGCTTCATCAATGAGATTTTTCGGGACTTATTATATGTATGTGTCGTCGTCTACCTGGACGACATATTGATTTTTTCACAGGACCTGCCTTCTCACCACCAACATGTGGCAGAAGTCCTCTCCAGGCTACGGAAAAATTCATTGTTCTGTAAATTAGAAAAATGTTCATTCGAATTACCCCAGATTCCATTCTTGGGGTATATTGTTTCCGGAGTTGGTCTGAAGATGGATCCTGACAAAGTAAATGCTGTACTACATTGGCCCCAGCCAACTACTCTTCGTGCGATCCAGCGTTTTTTAGGTTTTGCCAATTACTATAGACGCTTCATTCAAGACTTTTCTTCCATTGCATCTCCTATTGTGGCCCTGACTCGAAAAGGGGCTAATCCCAAGCAATGGTCAACTGAGGCTATTCAAGCCTTTCAAACATTAAAAGAGTCCTTCTCTTCGGCTCCAATCCTTCGTCAGCCTGATGTGACACTCCCCTTCTTCCTAGAAGTAGATGCCTCTAATGTGGGCTTAGGAGCTATTCTCTCCCAACGCTCGGAACAGCAAAAATTCCACCCTTGTGCCTTCTATTCTCGGGGTCTCCTACCCGCAGAGAAGAATTATACCATCGGAGACAAGGAATTACTGGCTATCAAAGCCGCATTAGAGGAATGGAGATACTTGTTGGAGGGAGCTCGCCATCCGGTGACGATCTTCACGGATCATAAGAACTTGTCATATCTCCAGTCTGCCCAATGCTTGAACCCTCGTCAAGCAAGATGGTCTCTTTTCTTTTCCCGTTTTGATTTAATAATTACCTTCAAACCAGCTGCCAAGAACAAAAAAGCTGATGCCTTATCTAGAGCCTTTGTTACGTCCTCTGACATAGAAGAGGTTTCCAACCATACCATTCTAGACCCCAAATGTATCTCACTGGCTGCTTCATCCACCAAAACGCTACCATTTGGGAAGACCCTCGTGCCTCCTACTCTAAGGAGGAAAATCCTTTCGTGGTTCCATGCCTCTCGTTTTTCTGGACACGCCGGTGAACACAAGACTTTTGAGATCCTCTCTCGAAGTTACTGGTGGCCTTCAATGAGGAGAGACGTCAAAGAGTTCATTGCTTCCTGTGAATTATGTTCGCAATTCAAATCCTCCCGCAGAACCCCAGCAGGGTTGCTGCGACCACTACCCATTCCGTCCAAACCATGGACCCATATTAGTATGGATTTCGTTACTGACTTACCACCTAGTAAGAACCATAACACTATTTGGGTGGTAGTGGACAGATTTTCGAAGATGGCTCATTTCATCCCTCTGTCTGGTTTGCCTTCCTCGTCTATCCTGGCTGAACATTTCATTAAAGAGATCTTCCGTATCCATGGATGTCCATCTGAGATTGTGTCTGATAGAGGAGTACTATTCGTGTCCAGATTCTGGCGAGCCCTTTGTAAAACCTTGGGCATACGATTAGCACTCTCATCTTCTTACCATCCGCAATCCAATGGACAAACCGAACGTGTCAATCAAGATCTTGAGACTTTTATAAGGATATTTTCATCAGCCAATCAAGACAACTGGGTAGAGTTACTCCCTTGGGCTGAGTTCGCCCATAATAACATGTACCATGAGTCATCATCCAAAACTCCATTTTTTGTGGTCTACGGTCACCATCCGTCTTTTCCGGAATTTCCTGCCCTCCCGCCCACCCAAGTTCCTGCGGTGGAAACTGTTTGTCAGACCTTTAAAAATATCTGGTCTCAGGTCAGAACCTGTTTAAAGAAGACATCTGTCAAATATAAATCTTTCGCTGATAAGAAGAGGCGGGCTATTCCACCACTAAAAATTGGAGATCGTGTCTGGTTATCCACAAAAAATATTCGTTTGAAGGTTCCATCCATGAAATTCGCCCCTCGTTTTATTGGTCCATATAGGATCATTCAAGTTATTAATCCAGTATGTGTGAAACTCCTTCTTCCTAAGAGTCTTCGGATTTCTAATGCCTTCCATGTATCTTTGCTCAAACCTCTTATTATCAACCGTTTTTCAACTCCTCCCTCAGCTCCGCAGCCAGTTCAAGTTCATCAGGAGGAGGATTTTGAGATTACCGAGGTACTAGATGCAAAAATTTCGCGAGGAGTCCTCCACTTCCTCGTTCATTGGAAGGGCTTTGGTCCTGAGGAGCGCTCTTGGATCAAAGCTGAAGATCTTAATGCTCCTGCCCTTTTGAAGAAGTTTTACTCCAAAAATCCGGACAAGCCCGGTTCCAGGCGTTCTGTGCCCACCTTTAAAAGGGGGGGTACTGTCACTCACCGGACCGTGAGTGCCTCTTCCCGGACATTTAGGAACCGTGGTCGTCCACCATCCTGAGGGTCTGCGCATGCGCAGCCCTTTTCTATACTTCAGTGTATACCCCTTTAACTCAATTGGCAGATCAGGCAACCTCCCTATATTAAGCACCTGTGGTCAACACCACGTGGCCTGATCTTGGAGTCTCATTCCTCATGAGTCTCTGAAGGTGTTCCTGTATTCCTCGTGTATTCAGCGCTGCTGATTCCTGTGGTTTCCAAACCACTTCTATTCCTGTGGTTTCCAAACCACTTCTACTACTGTGGTTCCCATACCACTTCTACCATCAACTGTATCATCAGGACTGTTTGCTGATTCCTATCCGCTGCCTCCGTGCAATACAGTCTTCTATACCACTTCATCGCTATTGTATATCTTTGGGACTGTTGCTGATTCCTATCCGCTGCCTCCGTGCACTACAGTCTTCTAAACCACTTCAATGTTATTTTATATCAATGTGACTGTTTGCTCATTGCTATCCGCTGCCTCCGTGCACTCCAGCTTTTACTTCACTCACCTGCTTCTCATCAAGTCTGCTTGCTGATTCCTATCCGCTGCCTCCGTGCACTACAGTCTCCTGCTTGCAACTCGCCTGTGGTCATCATCGTGACTGCCAGCTGACTACTATCCGCTGCCTCCGTGCACTACAGTCTCCTGCTTGCAACTCGCCTGTGTTCATCATCGTGACTGCCAGCTGACTACTATCCGCTGCCTCCGTGCACTACAGTCTCCTGCTTGCAACTCGCCTGTGTTCATCATCGTGACTGCCAGCTGACTACTATCCGCTGCCTCCGTGCACTACAGTCTCCTGCTTGCAACTCGCCTGTGTTCAACATCGTGACTGCCAGCTGACTACTATCCGCTGCCTCCGTGCACTACAGTCTCATCTCATCTTTGCTGTGACTTCCTCGAGACTGCCGCTTTCATTACCATCTGCTACACTTCGTGATCTACAGCTCCTGCCCTGCGCTGCACTCCTGTTTCCCATCGCTGTTGGTTCCTGTGGTTGCTACTGGTTACCTCCGTGTGCCGCTGAGTCCTGCCGCTGTGGTCAGCGCTATCGTCCATCTCCTGCTGATCCACTTTCCACGCCTTCACGTGTTCCACTGGTCTCTACCCTCCTGTCAGCATTGGATTTGTATCTCATCTACTACCCTCTGCTGGATCATCTCCATTCTCCTGGGTCTCCTATGAGTCCAGTTCCATGTGTTGCTGACTCCTGTGGATTCGTGTCCCTGTTGGTCTACTCACCTGTGCGCTGCACCTGCTAGACCTCTGCCTCACCTGGCCAGGGACTTTCTATCTCGTCGGCCTCCAGCCGCTCAGGTACCGCTGCAATCCCATCTGACTGCTACTGCTGAACCACGGTATGCATACTTCTCATTGACTGTGCTGTGTATTGCATATCTTGCTGGACTGTGTTTGGTTCCCTCTGGAGTCTGCTATCCGCTGAGTCTATTGCCATCATTGACTGTGTTATCATTGTGCTGGACTACTTCAAGAGACTTTCTAGATTGCAGACCTGCTCAGTCATTTATATATATATATATATCTATATTGTGCATATTACTGTGGATCGTGTATAAGGTGCCTGTGTATATCCTGTGTTGCAGTCTTCCCCCGTGCACCTCCTCACATATATATTCAGTGGTACAACTTGCTGATGTCAGACCACTGATCCCTGTTTCCGGTATCATCTGTTCCATTATCCTCTCACATAACAGTGGTACAACTTGCTACCGCAGACCACTGACTACCTGGATACCTCCACTTGGATTCCATTCCTTCACTCAGACAGCGGTACAACTTGCTACCCGCAGACCGCTGACTCTCATCACCTCCTTGTTTCTGTTGGACATTCCTCCTCACTATAGCAGTGGTACAACTTGCTATCGCAGACCACTGACTACCTTCACGTGTCCTTGTCCATACAGTTCCTTGTGTATTATTACCTCATTATTACCAGTGTTGCTAGTCATAGACTTTCCTGAGCATCTCATCGGCCATCATTTCATGTTCCGTGATCACCCAGCTACCAGAGTACCCTATTACCATCTACATTGCTCTGGTAAGCCTACCATCTGGTGATTCCTGGGTAAAGACTCCTAGTGCCCGTGACAGACTGTAAGGGAGTGTGATTAGAATTAAATTGGTGTACCAACACCCAATGTAGCTCATGGTAATCGGGGTCCGAAATCCATGCCTTAAGGTGGACCAATTGAGAGGCAAAATAATATAATTTCAAGTTAGGAAGTGCAAATCCACCAGAAGATCTGGATCTATACAGCGAGCTGAGCTTGACCTTAGCCCTTCCCCCTCCCCAAACCAATGAAATCAAATAGCTATCAATGCATCGGAAAATGGAGGGTGGAATATATACAGGTGACTGCTGGAGTATATATAAAAACTTTGGCTGCACCATCATCTTAATTAAATTTATCCTACCGGAGACAGAAAGTGGGAGCTTCTTCCATACATGAGTTTTTTCTTTAATGTATTTGATCTGGGGCCGCAAATTAAGTTCTACATATTCAGCGGGGGTATTAGAGATCTATATTCCCAAGTATTTGAATTTCGATGCCCATTTTAACTGTAAGCCTTCTGGCATTGTCACGGGACACTCCCATCCCAGAGGGAAGACGCTAGATTTATCCCAATTAATTTTTAGGCCGGAAAAAAACCCAAATCCATCAACCACCCGCAGCAAATGTTTTAGGGAACTGTCGCTATCTGAAAGGAACAACAGCATATCATCTGCATATAATGCCACCTTATCCTCTCTGTGCTCTGATCTAAGTCCCACAATTTCTCTATCATGCCGGATCTTACAGGCCAGCGGCTCTATTGCTAATGCAAACAGGGCCGTAGACAACGGGCATCCCTGTCTAGTACCCCGCTCTAATTGAAATTGTTGAGAAAGATGCCCATTGACACAGACCCGCGCCACTGGATGTGAATACAAAAGTTTAACCCATTTTATAAATTCCGGGCCAACTCCAAATCGGGACAATACCTCCCACAGGTATGGCCACTCCACCGAGTCAAACGCCTTGGCTGCGTCCAAGGACACCACAACTTCGCTCTCAGAAGAGGGTGACCGCACCTGCAGGAGAGTATACAGCCTTCTAAGATTGATAGACGTGGACTTGCCCGGCATAAATCCCGTCTGATCCGGATGAATTAATTCCAGCACCACTCTACTTAACCTCAAAGCCAGTAATTTTGCTAGAATCTTAACATCATTTGACAAAAGTGAAATCGGGCGGTAGGACTCAGGGTACAACAAATCTTTCCCTGACTTAGGCAGCACCACCACTATTGCCTCTGCCATTGAAGGGGAAAGAGCGCCAATCTCACCCAGCTCGCTGAATGTATCCAACAACCTAGACACAAAAAAGGGCCGGTGTTTTTTATATAATTCAATTGGGATTCCATCTACTCCAGGGGTTTTACCATTAGGGAATGACATAATAGCTATATCAATCTCTTCAAGAGTAAAGGGTGAGTCCAAAAACTCCCTACTATCATCGGAGAGGACAGGAAGGGAGATACCATTCAAATACTGCTGTAACGTATCCATGTCATATCTGACCTGTGACTTATATGTATTCGTGTAATATTTATGAAATACCTCAACAATATCAGGCATCAGATACTTCTTAACCCCACTGTCATCACAGATAACCGGTACTGCTGCATCCGCCCTCTCCGCCCTTGTCAGATAAGCCAGGAAGCTACCATTTCTATCGTCCTCTGCATATCGTACATGCTTAGAAAACAGAAATTTACGTTTGGATTTCTCAAATACATACTCAACCCACTCTCTCTGGGCCAACTGCCATGTTCCCCTTGCAACCTCAATTTTGTCCGCAATGTATTGTGCTTCTAAGGATTTACACTTTTTCTCTAATATCTGTTCTTTTTGTCTGGATGACTTTTTAATTTCAGCTATGCCAGCAATTAATGTCCCCCTTAGGAAAGCCTTAAAAGCGTCCCAAACTATAGGTGGCCTTGCTGTTACCAGATTATCTACAAAGAATCCTTCCCACTGTGTCACCAAGGTCGCTCCTGTACCCATCAAGGAGAGCCAGAAGGGCAGAGCCGTAACTTAGAATTCTAGCGCCCTGGGCGAGAAAGACAAATGCCGCCCCCCTAGCCCTCAATTTTAACCAAATTAACCTAAAATATTCCTAAATTGCGCCCCCCTTCAGCATTGCGCCCTGGGCGGTTGCCCCTGTCACACAGCCCTAGTTACGGCCCTGCAGAAGGGATTTAATTTCCAAAAGTACTGGCCTCTATCAATTGCAAAATCAATAGAAAGGCAAAGGGGCGAGTGGTCAGAAATTCCCCTAGCGCTATATTCCACGCTCCTTACCAGCGGTACCAGAGAGTGTGACAGCAGAGCCAGATCAATTCTTGAAAATGCATTATGTGATGTAGAAAAGCAGGAGAATTGGACATCTTCTGAGTGCCTCAAACGCCATACATCTACTAACCCCATTTCCTCAACCAGAGCAGAAAAAGCGGACTTAGAGTTGCCAACTACAGCATTTTTCTCTCGCCATCTGTCCACCTCTCCATTTATCACATTATTAAAATCCCCTATACAAATGGCTGGAACATCTGGGAACAATGCCATGAATTCTCCACATTTCCTTAACACCTCACCATTATACGGTGGGGGTATATATACAGCTAACAGAATCACCGGAACCCAATTAATGACAGCCTTCATCAGTACAATCCTTCCCCCTGCATCCACTTGAATTTTTTCCAAGGAGAAGCAGAGACGTTTATGTACCAATATAGAGACCCCTCGAGAATTAGTCGTGTACGTAGAGTGGTATGCCGTACCTATCCATGCTTTTTTAAGGGTGAGTATTCTATCACTGTGTAAGTGAGTCTCCAATAGACAAACAATATCAGGATCATTTTTTCTAATTTGTCTTAGTACAAGAGAACGTTTCACAGCATTATTTAGGCCCCGCATATTCCAGGAGAGAATTTTCAGCTCCTTATCAGATGTACCAGAATACATATAATAGTAGTCCCTCTTATCTCACTACCCCGCATCCCACACCCCTGCAGCGCATATATTGACATACTTATAAGCACATATAATCCTTGTCTATATATTTGCGATAACATTAAAACTACCCACAACTTAAATAACTTTAATACTAAACCCATACCCCCACCCTGTATACTCCACCCAACTTAAGTATACCTTAAACCCTAACTAAAATTACCTTAAGATATTCAGCAGGCCAGCACACTACCAAAAAAGGTCACCCGCCAACCCGCAAAATACCAGAAGATAGAGGAAGGAAAAGGAAGGAAGGAAAAGGGGCGAATTGAGACAAGAGAGGAAAAGAACGGCCTTAAAGCCATGGGCTCTCCAGCCCATTACATATTTTTTTATTTTTTTTACATTGGACCTTTCAATATTAGTTTGAAAATCACAGACCCCACCTGAGCGAAATACATTTTTTTTTTGTACCACAGAAGAGAAATTACATTATGTATAGCAAATACCATGCATAATATCAATGACAAATCAGCAATGTCCAAAGGACTATCAGGAAGAGACATAAAAAAGTACTCATCCAGCATCAGCGTCCAGCAGCAGCTAGGCGGTCCAACCAAATTGCAGCCTCTCGGGGAGTATCAAAAAAGGATGTACGGCCCTCCGAAACCACTCTCAACCGGGCAGGGAAAATCATGGCATATGGGATCTGTAAATCTCTCAATCTTCTCTTCATCGGAATGAATTGAGCCCTGTTCTTTTGTACATCCGGAGCGAAATCAGGATACATTGCTACTCGCTGACCATTGTATTCCACTGAACCTTTCTGCCTAGCCAAGCGTAGAATGGTATCTCGGTCACGATAGTGCAACAATTTGGCTATGAAGGTGCGTGGGGGGGCTCCAGGAGGGGGTGCTTGAGTTGGAATACGGTGGGTCCGCTCCACTGCGAATTGGGCTGTAAATGAATCTGTACCAAACAGTTGGATTAACCACTTTTCCAAGAAGGATTCTGGGGAGACACCTTCTGCCTTCTCGGGCAATCCAACCAACCGAATGTTGCTGCGACGCAAACGCCCCTCCATATCCGTAAGCTTTTGTTTAAACAGAGAGGCTTGCGACTCCAGACTCTCCAACCGGCCCGCAACTGGTGCAGAAGTGTCCTCCAATGTAGACACACGTGTCTCCACTTCACCCACTCTCTCCCTGATTTTTTGCACGTCTTGCTGGAGAAGAGAGAGGTCCACCTGCACCTCTCCTATTTTATCCTACACACGCTTTTCAGATGCCCCAATGGCCTGCAGGACCTGCTGTAATCTAACTTCAGGGTCCGCCAGTGGAGCCGACAAAGGGGGGGTAACGGGATGTGATGCATCTCCTGAACTAGAGGCTGTAGTGGAGGAGCGAGCAAAGCGGTCCAATTTTCCCGCTGCGGTGGACTGGTTATGTTTGCCCATAATTTCACAGGAAAGATGGGATGATATTTATACTATAAGCTTATATGCAACCCTGTAACCTGTATAGCTTTAATTACATATAGGTGTACAGCTCAGATTGTATTGCTAGCAGTGCATTGCAGCCAGTTATCTTCACAGAGAAAGGTATATCTCCTCCAACAACACTGATAATGATAATCAAATAAGTCCAGAGCCCAATTCAGTTACTCCTCACTTGTACAAGGATATAAATGTACCTGTATCAGATGGATATCACAGGCTGTGTTCACCTAGGCCAGTATGTGGTATTACAGAGGCGCTATGTCCCAGCAGTCATCAACTGCCACAAACTGCCACAGACTGCCTGTAGTATTCCTCTACCCAGATGCTCAACTCTTTCTCTCCCAGTCTCGGGTAAAATGGCAAGAGCACTATCAAAACAGGAACACTATGTACAGCAACTATTCGGATGCACAGTTTTGGGTCCAAAAGTTTCTTTATTCCACTATAACGGAGATCAACAGGATATCTGGGATGGAGAGCTCGTAACTGTGCTTGCTACTCCATGCTCGTCCAGGCCACACCCCCAATGTCTTCACATTTTACACTTTAGTAGCTCAACTTATCAATGGATTCATTTGATATTCCATATTTACACTGCAGTTATGATTTAGGCCTTATCCCCCACAATTATGTGATGGGTTAACCCTTATAAATAACTTTATGTTCTCTATGTTCACGACAGGGTGGATAACTTTATTCACAATTAAGGGGCAGTGTGCTGCCCCCACATTCGGGGGCCTGCAGAACCGCTATGTAACTGGGCACTGGAGCAAGTGGCTGAGGGCAGGCCGGAACGGAAAGTGGTGGGACAACCAAGGGGAAGGTTGGGAGGGAGGGTGCATTAGTCTGTGAAAACTAGCAGCCGGCTGTGAGATGATGTGTGCTGCCAGCCATTTTCTAGTGCCTGCAGCCATCAGGAAATACAGCATAGTTGTCTACTCTCCCGGAATGTCTGGGAGACTCACGAATTTCTGGGAGTCCTCCCGGACTCCCGGGAGAGCAGAGCAACCTCCCAGTTCCTGGTCATTTGCTAAATTAAGTGGTGGGGGCAGGATTTATAAAGCAATCGAATCATGTGTCGTTGTGGCAAGAACATGTTATGTCAACTTAGGGGGTGGGGACAAATGACACAATTTGATGTGCCCCACCCCCCACACGCCCACCTCACCCCCGATCTCTCTGAGGCAATCGTTCCAAAGTTGGCAAATATGAAATACACTTTATGGAGGATAAACATCAGATAAACATTATTTTTAATGCAGAACTTATTTATTTCATTTTCAGCATTGAGTGTGCCTCATTGGGTCTATGCATTATATCTTATTATCCAATCCCTTCCATATTTTGAAAATTTGTTTTAAAGGTTATTTTATGAAATAAAGGTAAAACAATTGTATTATAGTTAAGTGGGCTATCTGAGTGTATTATTGAAACTATGGGGCTGATTTGACAAAGGATCAAAAGTCCTCCTGCTGCTGAAAATAGGAGTTTTCACTAGAGATAGTGCTTTATCATTTAAAATTGCAATCGCTGGCAATAACCAGCTAAAATGTCGAATGTCATTAAATAGACTTTCCCATGCAAAGGTATTAGGAAGCGTATTTAACAAGTAGCGCAGTGTTACTTGCATCTCTACAATACCTGTTCTGCGATCAGCATCTCAAGATGGCACTAACAAATGAAGTTATTTAAAATGCTTTGAATATTATTGTTTTAATATGTAAAGAATTTTTTAAATATAATCTTTTAGTAATTCTTAACGTTATCATCCTTTTATTATTTGAAATTTGGCTTTCAGTCACACTGCCCATAAGTGAACTGGCATGCTGGCTCACGTATGAGCACAAATACAGAGACTGGCCTGGTGAAGTCGTAACCTTTAACTCTTGTCGCTATGAGCTCAGTTGCCTGGGTGATATATTTTTATTATATTGTTATATAATGACTGGTTTTCCAATTGCAATAAATGATGATTAAAAAATTACCCTCAACACCATGATCGGGACTCTTTTTGATAAATAGACCCCTATATCTATGCATAGTGTGCTGTAATGCATCTGCCCAATAGCAAGGATGTCCTCAATATGGTAATATATTACATTATTTGTAACTGTGCTTCAATAGTTCATAATATATAGTGAATTGGGCAGGATGGGGCCCTTCATGAGGCATGTCACTGCAAAATGCGTCATTTTGGTACCACCCCAATGCCGTGGAAAAATAAAGCACTTGACACCCTCCCACCTCCGCAATCTGCAAGTATGGATTGATTTGCTCCACAGCACTACATTGCTGCTGTGATGTTTTATACCTTTCAAAGTTTACATTATATACAGGGTGCCAAAGGAACCAGGTACTAGTGCTGTATTATCTATGATATTCCCTGCCGATTTCTCTCAGTCATTGCAATCTGTCAATTTCTAGCTCTTGAGAAGAGCCATGCATTGTTTCTTTCATACAGAAACTATCTATTAAACTAAACTATCAGAGACTGTCTGCAAACTAGAACCCAATATAAACCAAGTATTAAAGAAGACTTTAGTGACCTAATTTTCCATACAATGTTGTTTAATTATCTCACTGAAACAAGTCTATTTATAATATAAGATAAAAAAAACAGTTCAGGTTTTGATTGTTTGTGTTTACTCAGGAATACTTCAGAGTGTAGCACTGTAACATGTTGTAAAGTGATAAAGCAGCTAAGTGAGCTGGATTATATACTTATAAAGTATACTTTAGGTCACCCTCATGGATTCCACCTAATTCACTTATGAAGTGGTGGAAGCAGGGCTTAATGACGTGATCACATCATCATACCTTCGCCCAAGCCACAAATTGACAGCCATGTTAATTAGGGTCTAGAATTCACAGGGTTTATTCAATGTAAGACTTGTGTTGAAAACTTGAACCATTTCCAGTCCCCATGATCATCCTACATAAGCCTCTTACATATGATGCGACAAGTTAGACCGTCTGTGTACACACTATAGAGCAGTGATAGGAAACCTGGTGCACTTCAAATCTTATTAATAAGTTAAAACAATACATTTAATCAAAGAAAGAGACACCAATCTGTAATAAAATATCAGCACACATTTTATACAACTGTTTAAAGCTATAAGAAACAAATCTGGAAATAAAGCAGGAGCAGATGAAGGCACGGAGTGCTGCGTGTGAACCATTTAGAGAATGCAGCCTTAGGGGCAGATTCAATTAAGGGTGAAGTCATGAAGTAACCTCGTGCGAGTTTCCTCCAAGGGTTTTTCCTGGTTAAACTCTTCATAGAGGGGCAAGCAAAAATGAGCAAAGATTTCTGTATCTTAAATTCCTGTACATCACAATCTATCACCTCATGCGAAGCAACTATGGGACTTCGCTCTTAATTGAATTTGCCCCTATAAGCTCCTAGTGAATTGTTTATTAGGCTGCATTTGTATGTATTGGTTCTGCTTGGAAAATGCTTTTGCTGTGTAGGTGACGGCATCTCCAAGTTATAACCTATAAGATGTTATAAATGTTATAGGGCAAGTGTAAGTATGCACTGATGATGATGACTTATTATAAGCCTGGCACATGTGCTGCTAATGCAGCGGTCGACGCACCTCAAGATACATACGGCTCTGCAAATGGGCAGAAATACTTTCGAGCTCTGTGCTCTTGTTTTAAGAGTAAGTTACTCCCATTTTGCATGAAACTGTACATAAGCCCCACTGAGTCTGTGAGGCTTATCACCCCTTTCCGCTCCAGGTGTGTTAGGCACGGAAGGTACCAAGGTGCTAAGTAAAGAAAGGATAAAAATTCAAATACATATATAGAATAACTTGTGTGCAGCAAAAATAACACAATGCATTTGGCAATAAAATTACTCACCTCAAGAACGGAGGTGGTTTACACCTATATGAACAAGCCTTTTTCTTGGCTTTATATGAGATCTGTTTCACCAGGTTTTTAATATTTATTTTAACATTTTTTCCTAACAAGTTTTATTTTACCCAGGATGCCCAGTGGCTCAAGTTGATGCAATGCAAACTGGATTGGTAAATAACTGTAATAGCAGTTACGTTTAGATCCATAATAACATAGATCTAGCAGCAGTACCTCACATGGGATAGCTGACTGAACTCTCACAAAGGCTCAAACCTGATGGCCTGGAGAAAATCCCTACTGCTTGACTGAGATGCTCCAGGGCCGCACTTCAAAAAAGCTTGACAAGCTGTCATTCTATTACTAGACATGACAAGGGTAGTTGCTATCGCCTGGTCATTGTTCTTTGGGCCATGATGTGAAGCCCATATGTCATACTTGCCTACTTTATATAAGAGATGGGTGTAACTTATTGATGCCATTCATGTCAAGTGGGCAGGAAAAAGCATATGATGGCACAAATTGCGTCATCACAGAATGTCCCCGCCCACCTTAGAGGCAAGTAAGCCCCCTTCTGAGAGAATTACCTGCTTTTCCAGGAGATCTCTGCCTAGGTCTCCTCAGGTCTAGTCTGGGAGTCTCCCAAACATTTCAGGAGAGTAGGCAACTATGCCATAAGTTCACCATAATATTTAGGGTGCTCCCATAGTTTGAGCCTGGAAATAATATAATAGCACTAAAAAACATGTAAGCCTTGACCAAAATTCATCACCAATCATATGTTCACTAAAAGAGAGGATTGTGTTCACAAAATGAGGGGGGTAAATACTTGGAATGTAAGGAGAAGTGCTGACCATCACTTTGCTCAAGTACTGAGGCATACCTCTCAACTGCCCCTATTTAGGCAGGACAATACTGATTTTGGGGGAATGTCCCATGAGTTGACACATTTTTCCCAACTAGCTGGAAATTCAACTGTGTTTTTATGGTAGGATACGGGAGCAACCTAGAGTTAGAAGCACTGCGCACACACCCCAACAAGCATGACCACAACCCTTTTTGTGTGTGTGTGTGTGCCAAGTCAAAGCTAAATTTGTCCTAATTACATCTAGGGCTACAGTTGAGAGTTAACTAGAGGAACAGCCAACATCTTAAACCAGTCATGTGACTATGCACTTGCATTTTAATATTGGTTACCATATTGTCCGCATGGTAATGGGTAATTTATTGGCTCTTTTTGGCTATGAGCTTAACCTAAATTGCCTGTTATTAAAGCCTAATTATCCAGGTAGTAAGAAAAGTGTAAGTAAGATTAAACTACTCACCTATTGTGGCCACTGTGAATTACATATGTTATGCTATCATGAAAAAGCTTTGTGAGCAAAATAGTAAAACTGCCCGAAAACCAAATATTAATATCTGAGTGTTCAGTGCTGTCCAGGTCAGTAGAGGTCCAATAGTGTGGGCTAAACCACTACAAAGCGACTTTGTAGTTGATACTTGATAAAACGTAAAAACTGAAAGAGACCATATGTCATTCTAATTATGAGAGAGGCCATTTAGCCGAAGGAGTTTAAAATCATGTGATGTGAAGCTGATAATGTTACTCACCACTGGGGGGGTTTAAGGCTGTAGTGTAATCAGCCAATAGGAAGGAAGTGGGAGTGTCGTGGAAAGAATATATCAAGCAGTGGGAGAAGGAGAGAGCTTCCTGTTTCCTGGATCCAGAGAAGCTGCAGCATCAGGCTCAGTATCTGTGTTTTCTGGTTTCTTTTAACTGTGCTTCATTTATTTGCCTTGTCTTTTCTGTTTCTTTGCTTCTCCTTCCCTTCTCCTTGTGTTGGTCTCATTCTCTTTTTCCCTAATTCTTTGCCCATATTGCTTCCCTCAGCATGGCTTCATCCCGTCCTAGACACCACAGATCTACACCAGCAAGGCTGGCCGGGTCCCCCCCTCCTCTCGCGGCCGTGTCCGCTTCTGCCCATCGCCCTGCCCTCTCCTCTGTTCACCCCCCCTCCTCCCAAAACCAGCTAGAGACGCCGGGTCCTCTCGGCGCGAGCAGCCGAAAAAGGGGCAGCGCTGTCAGCAGCAGACCACGTGTCTCGGCCGCCGCGAGAGTGTCTCGCGGGGCGGGCCCGAGCTGTGGTCGAAAGTCCAGGGCTCCGGAGCGGGCGGCGAGGCCGCTCGTGTCCGGAGCAGTTCAACGTGTCAGACAGGCTGGAAAAGCCCGGGGTAGGGGATCTCCCTCCCCCGGGGTGTGGGGTGGCGCCCGGCGGCCATCTTTAATTCAATCCGCTGTGGCGCTGTCCAGGGGTCCTGATGGCACTGAGGGTGGTGTAGTGGCCCAGGAGGTAACCGCTCTGTCTGGTAGGGAGCAGAACCCGGGGTCCCCATATAGAGGGCTTGGTCCGGTTATTGTGGACCCCCTGTTTCCCCCGGGTCAACATGGGCAGGGTGGGGATGGTCATGGTGTTCTCCCTCCCTCCCCCTCCGGTCGTCAAGGTGGTGTTAAGCAGGCCCAATTACTTCTCAGCGGGTTTCAGCAGGCCCCCCCACCTCCTTTTTGCGGGGTCATGGTTCCCAACTTCATCCCCCCCCCCTTCCCCTGGCCAGTGTTCCCCCCCCCCCCATTTCTTTCCCTCTTCTTTTCTCTGTGGATGCTGTGGTTCAGTCAGGTGTCAGTTTTTCCTCTAACAGGGCCCCAGGTTTGTTAGGTCCTCCCCCGGGTAGGTTTTCTCTTGGTGGTAGTGGGGTAGCTTACCAGCAATTTCCCTTGGAACAATCAGCGGCTTGCAAGCTAATAAAAATTCTGAACACTCATTTCGGGGGAGCTAAGAGGAAGAGCGCGGATCGGCTGGTTTCAATTTCTCCCACACCGGCAGGAGGTCCCCTGGTTAGATGTGAAAACACGGCATTGTTGATAGGAGTTAGGCGCAGCATGAGGCACAAGATTAAGAAAGGTCATTATGTTGATATATTCGAGCTGACAAAGGTCACCCAAAAAGAGTTGGCAGCTGCGTGCGCGCGAGGGGGAGTGGGGGAGGATGCATACAGAAACTTTTCGAACTAGCTAACAGGGTATTGCGTTTTTTCAGCTTGTTATTTAGAAACTAGACCTGACGCAATCATAGACATATGGAAATATCTTCACCTTATTAATGAGATGCATAGTTGTGAACGCCCAGGTACCTGGAGGTTGTACGATAAGCTGTTTCGCGAGAAGGTGCACGGCCAGCTTTATATGCCCCTGGCTTTTAAAGATGTCAAGATCTGGTTGAGATTAAATAGAGCTCAAGTGTGGGAGGTGAGCATGGGGTATGGTCCTCCTCAGTTACCCAGGTTTCCGTATGGGGGGAGACGAGGTGCTCCCCTGTCTTCCAAAAACCGTTGCTTTGCCTTTAATAATTCCTCATGCGGGAGGGGGAATTCCTGCCGGTATAGGCATGTCTGCACCAATTGTAGAGGAAGTCATCCCCTCAAAGAATGCCCTAGGGGCCCCGGCGGAGTCGGTAGGGGACTGGGAGGGGCGGGGGGTACTGTCTAAAGCAGACTCCCCCATTATATTCCCAATTCTTTGTAGATGGCTGGCCCTTTACCCGGATGCTGCGCAGGCCTCTTTCCTTAGGGAGGGTTTTCGCCTCGGTTTTCGTCTCCCCATAGATAGTGGGGTGGCGGGTACTGCCGCCAGAAACCTTCGCTCCACGTATGTGCACCCTGACATCTTAGCGGAAAAAGTTGGGAAAGAGATAGGCCTTGGTCGTATGGTGGGTCCTTTCTCATCCCCTCCCATTCAAGATCTAGTCATTTCCCCGGTGCCTAAAAAGACCCCAGGGAAATTTAGATTAATCCAGCATTTATCTCACCCGGCGGGTAGGTCAGTTAATGATGCAATCGACCCAAAAATCAGCTCAGTGGTGTACCAGTCCTTTGATGATGCGTTAACCATAGTGAGAGAATTTGGCAAGAGAGCGCTGATGGCTAAATTGGACATAGAGTCGGCTTTCCGCCTCCTCCCGTTGCATCCCGAGTCCTTTAAATTTATGGGGTTTAGAATTCAGAACGAGTACTATGTGAATCGATGCCTGCCAATGGGTTGTTTAGTGTCGTGCGCATATTTTAAGGCGTTTAGTTCCTTCCTCCACTGGTGTGTCGGGGCAGGGACGGGACATCGCGGCATAGCGCATTATCTGGATGATTTCCTGTTTATAGGTCCGGCCAATTCCCCTTGTTGTAAGGACACATTGTTTGCTGCGCAAGCGCTATTTCGTGTAATGGGGGTGCCAGTAGCTGCGGATAAAACGGAAGGCCCGGCCACATGCCTGTCGTTTTTAGGTATTGAAATTGACACAATAGAAGGTTGTTGTCGTTTACCATCTGATAAAGTGGCTAAGGTACAGTCCCTGATAGAGGAGGTTTTGGCGGCCCCGTCTTGCGCATTGCGTAAAGTTCAATCGTTGCTAGTCTCTTTCAATTTTGCTTGCAGAGTTATACCTATGGGCCGAGTTTTTTGTAGAAAGCTTCAGCTAGCAACGTCAGGCTTGCGTAGTCCCCATGCCCAGGTGCGGTTGGCTGCAGAAATTAAGGAGGATTTGTGTTTATGGAGGCGGTTCCTAGCGGTTTTTAACGGTGTAAGAGTATGGCCAGCACCCGCAGTAGCTAGTACATCTTTGGATTTGCATACAGACGCATCAGGCTCGAAAGGTTTCGGTGCCTTTTTCCAGGGGGAATGGTGCTCCCTGGCCGCAGTCATGGAGGTCTGAAGGTTTGGTGCGAAATTTGTTAACATTAGAGTTGTTTCCCATTGTTGTAGCTTTGGAGCTGTGGGCGGACCGGTTGCGCGGCAGAAGCGTGGTTTTTTGGTGTGACAACCTAGGTGTGGTGCAGGCTATCAACAAGCAAAGTGCCTCCTCACGCACGGCAATCAATTTGCTGCGTGTCCTGGTGTTGAGATGTTTAGAGTTTGACATTACCTTTCGGGCATGCCACGTCCCTGGTGTGGATAACCAAATAGCCGATGCTCTCTCTCGTTTTGACTGGCAACGTTTTAGATCTCTGGCCCCACAGGCATGTTTAACTGGCTTACAGTGTCCTCCTTATGTTTGGCAGATGGTCCGTTAGGGATAAGATGGCTAGCAGAAGCGTCCTTGGCTCCGGCAACTAGAAAGTGTTATCAAGGGGCATGGGAACATTGGTTGAGTTACCGCGCATCTTGCAACTGCGACGTTTCAGGTCAAATTCCCTCTTTTACGGGTTTTATGTGGAATTGTTACAAGGAGGGGGTTTCTAAGGCAAAGATGGGGTCCCTTTTGGCTGGTATTTCATTCATGGCTAAGTTAAATAGCGCGCAGGATCCCACAAAGTCATTTATCATAACTAAAGCATTGAAGGGTTGGACCAGGATTCAGCCTATAAGTAGTGACACTCGCCGGCCGATTGATGGGCAAATTTTAGCCAGATTGATTGAGGTTTTGCATAACTTAGCTACAGATGATTACGAGGCTTTGCTGTTTGGGCTGGCTTTCTCAATGGCATATCACGGAGCTTTTAGGGTTAGTGAGTTGGTAGCCAGATCCAAGAACGACATAGGGGGAGCTTTGTTGTGTAGAAATGTTATTTTACAATCTAATGTGATACGTTGTAAGATAGTCAGGTCCAAAACGAATCAGTTAGGCAGAGGTCATTGGTTAGCGATTACGGAGAAGCAGGAAACATCCATATGCCCGGTCAAGCTGGCCAATCAATTCATTAAAATTCGACCTCCAGGGGAAGGTTTGTGGTTAAGTCATTCGGACAATACACCAGTAACTAAATTTCAGTTTAGCGCTTTGTTAAAATGGGCCTGTGGGGAAGTTGGCCTTAACCCTGTTGAATATGGCACGCATTCTTTCAGAATAGGGGCGGCCACTGCCGCTGCAGCCAGAGGGGCATGTGTTAATGAGATTCAAGCGTTAGGGAGATGGAAGCCGCAGGCCTATAAGAAATATATCCGGCCGGATAAATGAGCCTTGTAAGGGCTCTTATATATATAGTCATGTTCTCTCCTTATGTCTCTCATCGTTCTTTATCGCTTTCATCTCTTCTTTTCTCATCTATCACTTGGTGACTTAGGGTTATGCTGCTCACTGTGTTAAACGGGGGCATGGAGGGATTTTTCCTCTTGTTTTCCTTGGCAAGGCCTGATTAGTGTGTGTGC
This sequence comes from Mixophyes fleayi, assembly GCF_038048845.1. Lineage (NCBI taxonomy): Eukaryota > Metazoa > Chordata > Amphibia > Anura > Limnodynastidae > Mixophyes > Mixophyes fleayi. The sequence continues at coordinate 156,639,482 of NC_134407.1, read as the reverse complement.
CTCCCGGGGTTAATAAGGGGTTTTTACCTTCATATGGGTTACCAATTTTCCATTTCATTTTGTTAAGAATTAAAGAATAAAAGATAATTTCAGTTTAAGAAAAATAAATAAATAAATCAGTCAATAAACGAGACAAAATAGATAAAATTAATTGCTTTTAGAGCTAACGATAGGATCTTTTCACCTTTCCAATATTCGAATTAAGTTGGGGTGGCCCCTCTGGTAGGGAGGGGATACCTCAGCAAGTTGTTAAAATCGAAATAAAAATAAAATAAAAATATAGTTCTGCTTTTAACACGGGTGTTTAGTGGTGCACGTTTCTCAGATACGGTTATGATTGATGAGACTATTCATTTTGCTTTAGGTTTTTCGGTGAAGAAGACAAGGATATGGGTCGTGGGTCATTTGTTTATCTTTTGGGCGGCGAAACACAGAATAGCGGAGAGGAGGTCCGGTTTCACACACCCAGTTGACATCCGCTGGTTGGGTAAAAAGGGCATGATATGGGCGGCTTTGATTCCCACGTTAGGGGAAGAAATAGAAGATCACGGTACCCCGGATATAGTGGTGATTCATTTGGGAGGTAATGATGTAGGAAAGGGCAAATCCCTTGATTTAATCATTAACATTCGTGAGGATCTCGCGCAAATACATGCCCGCTGGCCTTCAATGAAGGTTTGTTGATCCAACATAATACCTCGGTTGTCCTGGAGGTCATCTATTCCCCCGGCCACATTGATAAAGGTGGTTAAAAAGACAAATGGATACGCGAGGCAGAACATTAGGGGCATGCAGGGGGTTGTCATTAGTCATCCTGGTTTAACAGTAGACAAGAGGCATCTTTTTAGAGCGGATGGGGTTCATTTGTCGCCAATAGGAACGGTTTTGTTTATAGAGGGGATTTTTTCAGAGCTCAAGGGTTTAGTTCTTTCTTTAGGTGGCGGGCCGCGTGGTCCGTAGGGCACTCGGCTGTGGCAGGAGAGCATGGCAGTCATAAGGTTGTTAAACATACGGTACTTAATGTGTTGGCAATATAGCCTTGGTTCCCTCAATGTTATTAGACTCGTTGATACTCTTGTAAGGAGTATCAGGTTTTTGCCTAGAAAGGGCTTGACCAGTTGGAGTTCAGAGGGTATTGAGTTAATTTATAGTGTATAGTACCGGCCAATAGTTAAGGTGTTAACCTGGGTTGGTGGAAAGGAGGCGATCTTCCACCGTATTGGTTTATGTTGGTTTTAGCTGGCTGCCCTTGCTCTTCGCCACCTCTATAAAGAAAAAGGTCCAAATTGTTTATAGCATTTTGATAGTATTGATAGATAAAATAAAATAAAGATAAATAAAATAAAATAAAAATAAACAAATAATTTAATATAATAATGTAATAAAAGGACCTTTTTTATTCCAAACTTAAGTCGGTGTCCGTGTCTTTATTTTATGGTTGTATATGTGGGGGTTTTTAAACGAAGAGGGGAATGCATTTGAAGGGTAATCAACACTATGCATTTTATTACAAATCCCTTCTTCAGGAGTTGAGCCTCCTTAAAATGAGGTTTGCAAACGTTCTTGGATACTCCACTCCCAAAGAAGAGGTTTGTAATATCAAAACACATATGATAATGGTGTCTGTTTTAGTTAATGGGCCTCATTCAGCAAGGTACGGCTCCGGAGCGCAACCCGCATTCAGTATTAAACGCACGCATTTAGGCTTTTCGTCCACCCAAATTCAGCAAGGCACGGATCTCAAGACACTTGTGCTTTTGAAATCGGTGGTAGGTCTGCAGTGTTCTACTACACCAGACACGGCAGGATGTGTCCAATACCTATGTGGATTATAAATTTGCAAAAGAACGCACAGGAAAATAAAAACAAATCTTGCATTGTTGTTACCTGATAATAATAAAGGCATTAATGTTAAAACAGTAAAAAAATAAAGTTTTTTTCCCCATGAAATACATTTAATAGAATGTTGTATATGTCTACAGAGTATAAAATACATTATTCTAGTTGCTAGTGATTGCAGACACATGTTATAGCATGCATGCAAGACTGTCATTACTACTGATCAGGTCTTAGACTAGCCACTTAGCTGGAGCAAGAGATATAGCAAAAAAACAGGTAACTTTCAGACTCTCAGACCTTGATTCGGACATGGCTGTGTGTGCTTTAGTTTGGCACGCCCCTACTGTAAATTTACTACAGCAAAACACCCCATCCCCAACCCGTTCACATCACCAAAATCACATGGTTTTAGAAGTGTTCTTTGCACTCTGAGGTGCATGTAACAAGACTGTTCACAGACATTTATACCGATTCTGGGCATGCGCAGAGTGATTTTGCGTATGCTACGCTCAAAATTGGCAGATACGTGCCTTGATATATCAGGCCCAATATGATTAAATGCAATTGTAGTTTACTTTTCACCTTGATGATTGACCTATCTGTTTTTTTGTTTTGTTTTTTAAATTGTATTCAATTTTAAACATGATCCACATCACTTGGGTCCATGATGAATGATGCACAATCTCTCCATCTGGACCCTACACAAGAGGCTCCAGTGCTTGAAGCCTGTTCCTTTAGTTTTCATAAGCCTTTATAGGTTGTTGCATACATTGTAAGTACCACAAACACAAGAAACATTGCCTTTACATTGAGTCTGCTTTTGGTGTGATTGTTCTTTTTACAATAATTTTTCTCTATTTTCTAGGTGATATTTTAATGTTTTTTTCCTCCTCAAGATTTTAACTACTCAGCATCTTGATTTGCTTCTCCTTCCCGCTGACTTCCTTTCACATGGCTCTGCATGAAATAATCTGAATTATTTACATGCACACATTGATGCAGCAGTAAACTGACTGAGCCACGGAACAGTCTCCTCTTTCCACACCCATTAGTTTTATTCTGCTCCCCCCTTGTTTCAGTAGAATTCTCCCTCTCCCTGATAGTTCTGTTCCACTGCCTACCATGATAAATGACTCCCTGGGGCTTCCCATAAACCTCTTTATCTAAGAACACTAAGATCACAGGGGAATGGCTCCCTCCTGCTGCGCGCTGGAAGAGTTGCATTCATTAACGACTCTATAAATTAATTACCCCCTGTGCTCTCCCTGGTCCTGCTAATTCATTAGCAGACATATTTTCTCTACAACACAACAAAGTGCTGCCTGTGGCATTGCCTCTATTACATTGACCTGGGCATCCTCTTTTTGCAAGTAAATCCTTGCCAGGTAGTCACCAGAGCTTAGAAAATGTATCTCCTCAAGCAGGCTGGCATTGCTTATTTGTCAATTCTCCCAAGTTTTCCATTATGTGATTTACGGAAAGTGTCAGCAGAGTTTACATTCTGCAACCTCATATGCACATAAAAGACAACCCCATCACACCATGACTATTAATAAAATACCATCCATCTGCTATAAAAAAAATTCTGATCACAGTGGATTCTGTAAATGTTTCACCTACCTGCTTCTCTGTTCCCAAGCTGTTCATTTTATTTCTTTCAGATTACAAAACAGCAATATTAATCTGATATGAAAAGTATCTTCAAATATTAACAAATCTAAATAGAAAAGTAACCTCACCAAGAGAAACTTAAAAGGAAAATCCCCTCCATTTACTATTCACTAAGACAGAGCACATTGGGCACGACCTGTCGAAGCTGAACCTGTTGACACCAAAATGTCGACAGTCAGAACGTCGACAGGTTCAGCGACGACAGATTGACTACATCCCAACAGAACTGGGGGGCAAGCAGAACTGTTGTTGTTTAAACAATCTTGATGCACTTTACAAAATAGTTTACTTTTATTGTCACAGAGAAAATGAGTCATTAGGGTGCTTGGGTCACTAAAGTAGCCTTCAATAAACACTAGTCAGATGAGGCTTGTTGTATTTAATTATAGGTCTTTCACATAAAAATGTTTCATATATTTAATTTGCTATAAAAAAAAAAAACACACCACATTCAACAAACCAACAATCCACATGCTTGTCATCACACCCATGTTTCTGTTGCAGTGCGCTAGTAGAAGAGCCTGGGCCACTTGCTTGCGTTTGTCCCGAAGGTCAAAAGTTGCAAGCCCTTCACTGTCAATGTTCACATGGTCCTTTAAAATACATTCTGTGTTGATCTGACATTCCAGTGCACCTCTGTTAAAAAAAAAGTATCGTAACTCCTTCTTACAGACAGCTGACACTTATCCTACATCTTTAGAACAGTGTGTTATATGATATGCTACGGGTCAAAAAGCTGAAAATGCAGATGTTTGAGCTGCTGTTATATCATTGGCCCTTTCCCTGTGAAGTAGTCTACCATGCCAATGTTAGGGCTCCCAGTATGAATACAACGAAAAAAAAATGTAGTTACTACAAACGGAGTGTCTTTATTTTGAACACTGATCACACAGGTAATATCTTCTTTTTTCGTTGGATCTTTCCTAAAAGGACCTGATGATCTGAAGCGGGCACAAGAATAGAAGTTTCTTCAAGCAATGCAAGGACTGGTGATGGGCTAAACTTCTTTATGACTGCAGCATTAAAGGCAACAAGATCTTGTATTATGGGATCTTTGAAATCTATAAGGGAATATGCCCACATTAGTGCTTCTACTCTAAAGATATTATTATAGAGTCAATTAAGTCCTGGTGAGTGGTGTCAGGAGAATCTTTAAAAAGACTTGCACATCGATGCATCATTGCCACAAATTGAGAAATATCTCCATCAAAAACAAATTAACTGGCTCTTGCAGGATTTAGCAACAGTAGTCTCTAGACACACTGGCTGGGTAGTGGTCTCTGGACACACTGGCTGGGCAACAAGATAGTAATCCCCAACTGGGACTATAGGAGAGATGGACTTCCTAACTGGGACAGCAGGAGCATGTATCCTAGAATGCTGGAGCTGAGCACATAACATAGAGTAGTGTTTCTCAAACCCAGTCCTTACGCCCCTAACAGTGTATGTTTTCCAGATGACAAGGGAAATAATGATACTGCCTGTTACAATGTGTCAGTCAGTAATGAATACACTTGTGCTAAAGCAAGAAGATATGGAAAACATGCACTGTCAGCAGTCCTGAGGACTAGGTTTAAGAAACACTGGTGGGCTCGGAGTGAGCACATAGCCTAGAGGGCTCAGGTTGAGCACATAACTTAGAGGTTTTCGGCTAAGCAAATATCTCTGGGGGCTCGGGCTGAGCCTGTATCTTTGGAGCAGAGTACACAACTCGGATGGTCCAGGCTGCGTATACAGCTCGGAAGGTCTTGACAACTTGGAAGGACGCCCCGACTGAACACACAAATTGGAAGGCTCTGGTGGAGCACACTGGATCAAACAGGAACTAAAGACTTGGTAGTACTGGCATCTAGGAATAACAAAGGGAGTGCAGGTACAAGGAGACACTGGATATCAGGCACAAATGGTGAAGTGCAGATTCAGGTTAACAGATGAAGCAGGAGGCACAAGACACAGGTTAGCCATTAAACATGAGGCACTGGATGATCCTCGGGAGAATCCGGCAAGAGGAAGGTCAGGCAAGCCAGGGTCAGAAGCCAAAAGATCCACAAAAAATATCAGGGAGTAGATAGAAACAAAGTCAAATGAAGCTGGGGTCTAGGTCATAGAAAAAAGGTGTAAAACGGTGGAACAGGCAAAAGTCAGAAAAGAGGGTGAATAATCTGCATAATTCACAGGAGCAAATAAAGAGAACAAATCCCCCAGCACACTGCTATAAACAGCAAAATAGTTACTATTTCTATTTGTACATAAATATGCAGAAATCTCCCTGTTGCAAATGCATGGTAAGCCACCCACCACTTCACGGCGCTTCTGCTAATAGTGTGGCCCTAACTGTAAACTATTTTTGGGCCATGCATATATGTGTTTTTAAATTGAGAGCTAACTTACCCAGAGATACCCCAAAACTCACAGGAGTACTGACAGGACAGGGACCGGAATCAGCAAACAATTGATGAACTGCAAAAAGCAATGTTTGGGGCGGGTATATAAGGCAGTGGAATAGGTGCAGGTGTTGATCAGGAAAGGAGGTTAACTCCTACTGGCGAGGTGGAAATGTCCAGTGGCAAAACAGCAGCATAGAGATACTGCAGGCCAGATACAAATTAGGATAAGAGTCCTAACAGCCAAACAAAACATTTCTGCAAATCAAGTCTGTTAAATTATCAGTCACTGTCTACTGTTACATATCAAATACTTAGTGGGAACAGAGACATTGAGCTGGTGCTACTGACACTAGGGATATATTATATGCAGTAGAACCATTTCCAGCACCCAATAAAGCAGCAGAGCCCATTCTCTTGCCCAATATACATAGCAAAGTCAATTTAGGTGACCAATACAAGATAAAAAATAATGAAAGGTACTTATAGCGCTAAACAAAGAGAGCAGCTAATACTCTTACTGTAAGGATTCCTCCAATTATCCTCTATATCACATATGCATAAAAAAAATTAGTAAAGCAATCCAGCGCTAATCTCTTGCACATAAGAGTTATAGACGGAATGTATACACATATACAGGGAATGAAACATCAAAAGTCTATTGCAAATACCACAAAGTCACTTGATTCATGTAGTATCAAACTTCCATTTTTCATAGACGATGTCAAGGAAATAATTCTTCAAACGGCAATTCGGTAGTTTGTGGATATCCTCAAACAGAAATAATATATATAGTGTGATATGTTTATCAATAACAGTTCCACCCTGCAGGGGCAGATCTAGACATTTGTCCTACCCGGGGCGATTTTAGGGGGGGTGATTTAGGCCCCGCCCCCTTTCTGATGTCTAAGGCTTCCGGCGGCTGCACACTATGTGCAGGTCCGCTCGGCAGTGGCAGTGTGCTGTTCCGCTGCTCTGATTGTGTTTAAAACACAATCAGAGCAGCTGGGCAGCACACTGTCACTGCTGAACGGACCTGCACAGTGTGCAGCTGTCTGCAGAAAGCCCCTGGTAAGGGGGGGGGCGATTGCCCCGATCGCCCCCCCCCCCCCCCCGCCCCCACCCCCCCCTGCCACCACTTTGAGGATATAGGTAAGAAGCTGAACCCATTCTATCTGGTTATCCATACAGAACAAGTAGAAGAACTCATTCATTCTTGGACCACTACGAGCAACAGTGTGCATTCCTTCTGGGGAACAGTGTGCACACAAAAGCCCATTCTGGTGATCTGGTGAACTATGTAGACCCTTTTTTAGATACATAATAGATGTAACTCTAGTGACCCACATACACAGAGTCCATTCTGGTAATCAGTTTACACAGCAGAGTCCATTCTGGTGACCAGTATTGAGAATGGGAAATATTTGGATAGTAGAAGAAAGAAGAGTACATGTTTGCTGTTCTCTCCTGAAATGTCATTCAGCTCGGTAATATGGCAGATAGTGAGTATGTTTAATTTAAATAATTTGTTTCTCTTTCTATTGATTTCGAACACAGGCAACACCAACCTTTAAATGAGCATTCTTTTAGTTTAAAACAATTATAATGTGTTAGATTCAAGAGATTGTGTTGCAGTGATCACAAATGTAGATGGGTTAGGAAATATAGTCACACAGTGACAGGTGGTCATTTTCAAGATTCCGACGACATAGTACTTTGCCTGGGAGTACTAGAAGAGGAATGCTGCCTAGGAATAGCCCACTGAAAGGGCTAGGTTGGCACAAAAAGGGCCCGGTTCACTAGAGCAAGAAGGGCTCAGACCACAAAGGCAGCAAAAGTGTGGAGTCACACAGGATGGACATACACCACTAGAGTGACACAAGATGGACCTAGACCAATAGAACCACAAGATTAGATGAAGTAGAGCTGCAGAAGTACATTATAAGGGCACTGTGCACCAACACATTACAGGTAGGGCATGGCATAAAAAGGCAAGACCTAAAGTACCATTAAAGTGAAAGCTGAAAATGCTGTGCAGCAGCATAATATACAGTTCAATGTGCTGCTATAGCAGAGGTAAAATCTGCAGAACAACCAAAGACAGAGTGCTACAGCACACGCAGCAGTCAGAATAGGAGCAGAAGGGAATGTGCAATATTTCATAAGAATGTTAGTGACTAACCTGTTTATGGCTCAATATACTAAATTCTTGGATAGTGCAAGATAAATATTAGCAGATGCTAGCACGTTCTATCAAAAACAATGCCTAGGGCTTAAAACCCGCTCTCTTTTGGGCAGTGCAATTACCATTTATCAAGAATGTCATTGTTTCTACTTACATGGGAACTGATCTAGGCTAGTGTGAAGAGTTGAGAACGGATTGTCTTTTCTACAGGACTGTCTGATCTGCAAAGTCCAATGGAAAAACAACATCAGGATAAACTTTAATGTTTAAGTTTTAAATGAATATAATCCGGTTTAGATGAAGAAGGAAATCTGTCACTAAATACAAAAAGCAACAACTTATTGTACAAGCTAGAATTCATGCCACCCAAACAGAAATCAAGATATACACTTGTCAATACTGCTTAATTCTAAGGGGTATATTAATTAATATGCATTAATAAATCTTATGGTGTCGATAAAAAAATAATAATTTATTGCTGCAATTTATCAGTAAATTATTGCCAAGGTACCTGAGAGACCTGACTCATTGACAGCAGTGCTGTGGCTGGCGATACTTGCATGGGGAAGCTATCTGCAGTGAACCTGAGCGAATCTGACCACTTCATTAGCCGGTGAAAACACTAGGTTTCGTGGGTCATAGAGCTTTTCCCTTATGATAAATATGCCCCTAAGATACAAACTTTTGCCTCCTTAAAGTAATGAGAAACTCATAAGTATGGACTGGTGCTTTAACCATACTAAGACACCTAACAGGGCCATGCTGTCCCCCCCAGCAGAGCATCACAAATCCATACAGGTACAGGTCAGTAGCACAAACAACTGTGACACATGAACACATGGACTTTGAACAGATTAGTAATCTACAAGCACCCTGCCTCTCGACAAAGCATTAACATTCAATCCTCTCCCATATGTATGAAACACCCTTCCCTCCCATCCTTGCAACAGCAGAACCCCCGCCTCCTCCTAATTTCTGCTCTGATGGATTCTCTCAGTTCTTGAATCTTGTCAGGCAGATGAGAAGTGACAGCCGGGGGACGCCCGCAGATGTAAGGGCTGCACATGGAGGGAATAGGGGGTGGAGTGGACAGGGAGGCATTGTCCCTTCATATCAGCATCACATGGGCAAAGCATAGAAAAAGCACGTTTAGGCATTTATAGAAGGAGGGCATTTACATCTCAATTTCTTCTTCCTGCTAAGAACTTGCAGTCAAATGTTAAGCAGACGGGGGATAGTGTATTACCATTTAGCAACTCCTCAAAGACTACAACCCTCTGGAGATACTCCAACTTCATATTCAACCCTCTGCATGATCCCTTAGGACACTATTTTAGATAAGGATAGAGTAAAAGGTAGGCATTAAACAGACCATTTTCTGCAGGTGATGTGAGAGCAGCCAACAAAAATGGGACCCCAGGAATAATGCATAGTGTGATTACACAGCTGACAGATGGAAAGTTTAAACGTGTTTGTTTGTCAAAAGTCTGTGTCGACTGCAGACGAAATAATCTATAAATAATGTATAAATAAAGTACTGGAGCTCTTTGCATAATACAGTTAAGCCAGGTACCCACAGGCATTTGGTACCTGGCCTAACTGCATTTTTCAACGCTAGTAAAATTGCTGGTGGAAATGCATGTTAAACACCTATTGTTACTAGCATTTGGAGCTCCCTCAAGACTCCTACATTTCAATTGCCCTCAGTAACTGGATGTGGATAGAGCAAGATGCTTTCCCAAAACTGTAAAGCAAACTGAACGCTTCTACAATTCTATTAACAGTGGTAATGTGTATGGTAATAATAGAAATAAGGGTTTTGTAGTGCCATCCCCATTTGCATGCATGTAATTAAATCACAGGTACCTGACCTTCTCATATGTGGCCAAGGGGTTTCTGCTAGTGCTATGTAGACCTGCTGTATTTTTTTAAATTCAGATCTTTAAAGTTGCATTGTAACCTGTAGTAAAACTTGTATGTGCTCATTGAAGCTGATGCTGAGATATTACAACCACCTGCAAGTTAGGGGATGCCCATTGTGCATGTCCTGCTCCAATCATCCCTACCACACTGACAGATTCATCCTCTCTAGTGTCTAGAAATCTGTGTCCAGTTGCCCAAGTAAACAAAGCTCATAGACATGTAGGAAGGATCATTTATACAAGCACCCACCACCCACACACCCCTTACTCATATCCACATTTCCCAACACTTTTGAACCACAAAAATATATATAAGGCCTGATTCAAGTTCGACTGCAACTTGCACGTAAGTTGCTTTGAAATCAAATAATGAGCATGAAACTTGTGCATAGTATTGACCTTATTGAAATCTAAGTGTATCTGATGATACGTTTCCATTTTAATCGGGGTGTAAGTACACTCTGCCTACACAGCATTTGTCGTACAGAGATACAGAGAACAGACTGCAGTCTACACAATAAAAGGTCACATCAGAACAAAATTAAGAATAAAAAAATGTTTTGATCATGAAATAAAATAACTACTGTTATCAGCATAATCATTTATATAAATATTAAATTTCAAATACAATTTCTTTTAATTTATTATTTTACATTTTTTACATGAATTAAGATATTATACATACAGTGCGTTTTATAGTCTATCTAACTTGCATACAGATGTTCTATGCTAGCTAATGGCACACATGTGTACTTTTTAAATCAAAGACTATTCCGTGACAATCAGTTGGCATTTACACCAGCCCTGTAGTGGGTGCAAATGATATGGTTGAAAACAAGCAAACTTATGTGAAACACAGGACTTGAATTGACTGCATCTGTGATGGAACGCTCTTACTGTAAATGGCCTATGTTAGTCTGCCCTGTCCCTCCCCTGTTCTTCCCCGGTTCCACCTCTCAAGTCATAGATAGTCGTATGTGTAATTTGTGTTCAGACATGAATTGCATGCAAATGCATTCATTGGGGTAAGGTCTGTTTATGAGTATACGCAGAGATATTTCACAGAAGATACACTACTCAAATGGACATACATTTAAACATCAATCAGGTTCATAGTGTGCGCACTATCACAAAGCTGTGGTGTGCTGATGAGAAGGGGAGAAGTTAATTTACGTTTCATGGGAGGCATGTCCAGCACTTTGGAAGCACTGCTTCGCCATCAGCCACTTCTTCTAAAAAATACTAGGGGTGTGCACCAGGCACTTTTAGTGTTTTGGGTTTTGGGTTCTGATTAGCTTGAGGTTTTGGGTTCTGATCTGTTTTGCCAAAACACCTGACAAAAGGTTTTGGTTCTGATTTCGGGTTTTGAGTTCTGATTTATTTTTTAAAAAGCATAAAAAGCGCTAAAATCCTGTTTTTTGGTTGTTTTCCACTCCTACGCTATTATTAACCTCAATAGCATTCAATAACAATCATTTCCACTAATTTCCAGTCTATTCTGAACACCTCACACCTCACAATATTGTTTTTAGTCCAAAATGTTGCACCGAGGTAGCTTCCTGGACTGCATAGTGGAGTGGGCCTGGTACCACAATACCTCCGCCTTCAAATGGTCTCAATTCCACTGCACAGCTGCCTGCTCCTATATCCTCTGTAGCATATACAGGGTGTAGCTCGAGCGCCTCAATACCTCTTGTTTTTGATGATGACAGGTCATTTTCATTAATTTTGGATTTGGCCCCAACACTGAATGTAGTTTAATATCTGATACGCATCTATCTGGACTGCGTAGTGGAGTGGCCCCGATACCCAATTTGGTACCGGGGCCACAATATATCACCCTCAACTGGTCTGAATTCCACTACACAGATAAAAACAAAGAACATAGTATTAGAAATGGCAGTTCCTCTTTTTTGGAACTATAAAAACAAAGAACATAGTAATATAAATGGCAGTTCCTCTTTTTTGGAACTACAGAAACAAAGAACGTAGTAATAGAAATGGCAGTTCCTCTTTTTTGGAACTATAAAAACCAAAGAACATAGTAATAGAAAAGGCAGTTCCTCTTTTTTGGAACTACAGAAACAAAGAACGTAGTAATAGAAATGGCAGTTCCTCTTTTTTGGAACTATAAAAACAAAGAACATAGTAATAGAAATGGCAGTTCCTCTTTTTTGGAACTACAGAAACAATAAACATAGTAATAGAACTGGCAGTTCCTATTTTTTGGAACTACACAAACAATGACCATAGTAATAGAACTGGCAGTTCCTATTTTTTTGAACTACACAAACAATGACCGTAGTAATAGAACTGGCAGTTCCTATTTTTTGGAACTACACAAACAATGACCGTAGTAATAGAACTGGCAGTTACTATTTTTTGGAACTTTACAAACAATGACTGTAGTAATAGAACTGGCAGTTCCTATTTTTTGGAACTACAGAAATAATGAACGTAGTAATAGAAATGGCAGTTCCTCTTTTTTGGAACTACAGAAATAATGAACAGTATATAAATAAATAAATAATAAATAGCAGTACCTATTATTTTTTGGTACAGCAGCAACAGTGAACGTAGTTTGACTTTTAAATAGCAGTACCTATTATTTTTTAACTAATTTTGTTATCTTTTTTTTTCAATTATTTTTTTATAATTTTTTTTGATTATTTTTGTATAAGTTTTTTAGAATTTTTTTTATTTTTTTTTATAACTTTTGAATAATTTATAAATGACAATGCCCTTAGCAGAACAGAGCACAGGACACAGGCAGCACCACTGGACTCAGCAGGACAGAGCACAGGACACAGCACCACTGGATTCAGCAGGACAGAGCACAGGATAAAAGCACCACTGCACTCAGCAGGACAGAGCACTGGAAAAAATAACCACTGGACTGATCAGCAGGACAGAGCACAGGACCAAGTAACCACTGGATATTAAGCAGGACAGAGTGACAGGACACAGGACACAGGAAACAGGACGGAGCACCACTAAACCTATAACCTCCCTCTTCAATGATCTGAGCCCGACTGAAGATGCCGGGCGTGAGCGGGGAATTCATGCAATACGAGTCTCGCGAGATCCGACGCGAGATTCGGACGTCAGAGCCTCAGTTTCATTTTTTTTGGCGCCGGAAATACCCGAACAGTGCTCGGATCCCGTCGGATCCGCACTATTCGGGTGGGCTCGGATTAGAGAAATCCGAGCACGCTCATCCTTAAAAAATACCCCATCAACTTACAGTCCCATCTGTTCCCAAAATAGGATGAAAGTCCTTTTAACCACTTTGATGATTGGATTGACCAATAAAGGTGCTCACCTCATCAGTTTGTTCACCTTGATAGCTGGATTAGATACCTCACAAACCCAATACACATTCATGAACTACAGCACAAAGCACCTGGAGCCAAACACTTATTCACTTTATGGGTTTATTCACTTTATGGTTTTAACATTGGGCTAAGACTGGACTAAAAGCAGGCTTTGGGGACCTCTTTTCAAGAGGTGCTTCATTTATGCCCCAGAAGTTAATTCACAGACAATTATATTGCTTTAACTAAGGTATCCCATTTCTTCTACATTATTATTATTATTATTTATTTATTTATTTATAAGGCGCCACAGATTCCGTAGCGCTGAATACAGAAGCATGTAACAAATAGATGAGGTAAAACACATAAGTAGCATTGATGAGTGTGAGTAATACTATGGAGACTCACACAGAGTGCAGCAAAAGACATGACAGGAAGTACAAAAGAGTCAGACAGAAATGGGACAATAGGTAGAGAGGACCCTGCCTGCAAGAGCTTAGATTCTAGAGGTAGGGGTGGTGAAAGACAGTTAGGACCAACTCGGTTAAAATGGAGATGGCAGGCAAAGGAAGAGGAGGTGATGGATAAGATGGTCAGGAGATGGTAGGATAGGCGAGCTTGAAAAGGAGGGCGTTGGAAGGACTGAAGGTTTGGGGAGAGTCGAGTGAGGTGGGGTAGGGAGTTACATAGATTATAAATCCTACCTATCAACTGTCAAGCATGTGAAGCAGACATGACCTCACATGAATAAAATACTCCTGAGGTATGAAAATCTACTTGTACTAGTACATAGCTAAATCGCTGGGAGGTAGTCAATCTGTCACCGGTTAACTTGTCGATGGTCAGACTGTTGACAGGTTCAGTATGTCGACATGGTTAAAATGGGGACATTGTGACTGTTGACAGTTGCTAAATTCAACAGTCACAATGTCGACATTCAAACTGCAATGGCACCACCGTCCATAGTGTGGGGTCCTCTTGCCATTATGACAACCAACCCCAGGCTGGTAAGCATGGGGCTGGATTCTCTAGGGTGATGGAGGCTGCCAGTGCCATTGCCATTTGAATGTGACATTGTGGAACCCATCCTAAATTACTTATGAGTGTTTACAGGTCAACAAATCAACCATCATACCGAGATTAAGCCTTAAGACATAAATAAGATGGTGGCATTGCCATTTCTACTTTTGCAGGGCAGTGTGATTTGAAGGCTTTTTATGAGCTGGAACTGTCCCTATTTATACTGTATATTGTTACACTAAGAATATTTTGGCAAGAGGCAGATCTGTAATTCTCTTTATTAAAAGCGGGCAATTTCCCCTTGCAGCAGAATACTGTTGGTACTACGACAGTGCCACTACTCACCCATGTCAGATCGCATAGAACTCTTCTAGAGTTGAACGCAATTTGTGGCCCAAATGTACATGTAAATGTGGCCCACAAAAATTGCTCTCTTACATTACGGTGTGCTTCATGTATATTGAGATATGGGCAGCTCATAATGTGATAGAATGCGGCATCATCGAGAGATTTAAAGCTCATCCAGATAACCTTTAAGCATATCATGAAGTGGCCACATACTAAATATAACAGTCATCATCAACACTGAACGCCTCTATCCCCCACCCAGCCCACATTTAATAATGAGACATCCTCCCTAAAATTAAATAAATAGCATTCACATTTAATAAATAGGCATATTTCCCACTTTACCAGCCCTGACATATTAATAGCATTCACCTTTCATAATTAGGTTTTCTTTTCTCCCAACTTGACACCACATTCAATTAAAAGCACCTAAACCATCCCAGCATTAGATTACTAGTCTATCACACCACCTTAAATTAATAGGCACCACCATGACCACACAATTATATAGTCTTCACCACCAGTCATCCCACATTAAATAAGTAGCCGCACCAATAAATTAATAGCTCTTACCCCCATTTAATTAATAGTGGCCACACTCATCAAATCATTAAATTAATATTCCACTCACCAACCCACCCACTAGCATCGGCCACATTAAACTACAAACCCTCCAACAATTACCTTCTTCCAACCAGAGCCCTAACTGTATACTGTAGGCGGCAGACTCTCCCCTCTGGCTACCTTTCTGTCTGCACACGTGGGATGTTAGCACATGTCAAGAGAAGCACGGCTCCATGTGTGACTTGCTGAGATGACGCGGGAAGCCGTCACACGTGGAGGATACAAGGGGTGTAATGTGAGGGATGCTGTCACATGTGGAGAGGAGAGAGGGAGAGACTCACATGTGGAGAGGGAGACTGTCACATGCAGATTGGATGGAGTAGGGGACAGAGGGGGATGCTCACATGCTGAAGGGGGGCAGAGGGAGATACAGAGGGAAATACTCACACATTGAGGGGTCCAATTCCTGTTGGCAGGCTAGTAGCACGATAGAATGTGCTTAGATCTTGCTGGGTTGAAATATCTGTTTATTTCTACTGTATTAGAGGAGAGTGAACCAGCTCTTCTGTAAATGATCTGGAAAATATATGTTTTAGTTAGGGATGTGCACCGGCGACTTTTGAGGTCTCGTGTTTTGTGTTTTGGATCCGGATTTTCGTTATTTTTGAGGTTCGGATTTGTCTCGCAAAACACTTGACGAAAGGTCTCGGTTCGGATTTAAGGTATTGGATTCGGATTTTTTTTGAAAAAAACATAAAAAGTTTAAAAATCAAGTTTTTGGGCTTATTTTCACTCCTAGGCTATTATTAACCTCAATAACATTCAATAACAAGCATTTCCACTAATTTACAGTGTATTCTGAACACCTCACAATATAGTTATTAGTCCAAAACGTTGCAACAAGGTATCTTTCTGGACTGCGTAGAGGAGTGGGTCACCACAATATATATTAAAAACCCTGAACTTTTATGATTCGCACCAATAATTGTACCTGGACTGCGTAGAGGAGTGGGTCACCACAATATATTAAAAACCCTGAACTTTTATGAATCGCACCAATAAATGTACCTGGACTGCGTAGAGGAGTGGGTCACCACAATATATATAATAAGAAAACCATCAACTGGTTTGATTCGCACCAATAAATGTACCTGGACTGCGTAGAGGAGTGGGTCACCACAATATATTAAAAACCCTGAACTTTTATGAATCGCACCAATAAATGTACCTGGACTGCGTAGAGGAGTGGGTCACCACAATATATATAATAAGAAAACCATCAACTTGTTTGATTCGCACCAATAAATGTACCTGGACTGCGTAGAGGAGTGGGTCACCACAATATCTTAAAAACCCTGAACTTTTATGAATCGCACCAATAAATGTACCTGGACTGCGTAGAGGAGTGGGTCACCACAATATATATAATAAGAAAACCATCAACTTGTTTGATTCGCACCAATAAATGTACCTGGACTGCGTAGAGGAGTGGGTCACCACAATATATTAAAAACCCTGAACTTTTATGAATCGCACCAATAAATGTACCTGGACTGCGTAGAGGAGTGGGTCACCACAATATATATAATAAGAAAACCATCAACTGGTTTGATTCGCACCAATAAATGTACCTGGACTGCGTAGAGGAGTGGGTCACCACAATATATTAAAAACCCTGAACTTTTATGAATCGCACCAATAAATGTACCTGGACTGCGTAGAGGAGTGGGTCACCACAATATATATAATAAGAAAACCATCAACTTGTTTGATTCGCACCAATAAATGTACCTGGACTGCGTAGAGGAGTGGGTCACCACAATATCTTAAAAACCCTGAACTTTTATGAATCGCACCAATAAATGTACCTGGACTGCGTAGAGGAGTGGGTCACCACAATATATATAATAAGAAAACCATCAACTTGTTTGATTCGCACCAATAAATGTACCTGGACTGCGTAGAGGAGTGGGTCACCACAATATATTAAAAACCCTGAACTTTTATGAATCGCACCAATAAATGTACCTGGACTGCGTAGAGGAGTGGGTCACCACAATATCTTAAAAACCCTGAACTTTTATGAATCGCACCAATAAATGTACCTGGACTGCGTAGAGGAGTGGGTCACCACAATATATATAATAAGAAAACCATCAACTTGTTTGATTCGCACCAATAAATGTACCTGGACTGCGTAGAGGAGTGGGTCACCACAATATATATAATAAGAAAACCATCAACTTGTTTGATTCGCACCAATAAATGTACCTGGACTGCGTAGAGGAGTGGGCACTGGGCACCACAATAAAATATATAAAAAACCTTCAACAGGTCTGCATTACACTACACATACGGCTGCTCCTCCATCCTCTCCATCATATACATGTTGGAGTTTTAGCATGTGACAACCTCTTGTTTTTGATAATGTCAGTGCATTTTGAATATTTTTCAATTTGCCCCACACCACTGAATGTACTTTATCTATGATACGCATCTATCTATCTTGACTGCGTAGTGTGGTGGCCCCGGTACACAATTTGGTACCGGGGCCACAATAAAATAAATACACCCTCCACGTGTCAGAATTCCACCAAACAAGTATCTGGACTGCGTAGTGGGGTGGCCCCGGTACCCAACTTGATACCGGGGCCACAATAAAATAAATACACCCTCCACGTGTCAGAATTCCACCAAACAAGTATCTGGACTGCGTAGTGGGGTGGCCCCGGTACCCAACTTGATACCGGGGCCACAATAAAATAAATACACCCTCCACGTGTCAGAATTCCACCAAACAAGTATCTGGACTGCGTAGTGGGGTGGCCCCGGTACCCAACTTGATACCGGGGCCACAATACCTCCATCAACCCTCTAAATCCCACTCCACTGATGGCGGACACCGGGCGCACGTCTAACACCAACATTGCAGTTACAGCCGCAGTTATACGCTTTGCAATAGGGTGACTACTATCGTATTTGGTGGTCATGGCAAACGACTGTTGGACGGTCAATTGTTTGGTGAAAGACTTAGCGGTCTTACGACTTCCCCTCTGGGAAGATGACCGACTAACAGCAGCAACAGCAGCAGTGGCAGTAGTAGGCGTACCGCTGCAGGATTCCTCGGATGAATCCCGTATTGAGGAGGACTCAGTCTGGCTGGTGACTTGGGCTGCAGGACTGAATCTGATGGAGATTGTGGAGGAAGTTGACGAGGAGGGTGTTGCTGGTGTGTATCCAACTGGACCACGGGATTTAGGTGTCCCTGTACCGATGAGGGTCCTAGCCCCAGTTCCTGAACTAACCACTGAACTATGAAGGTTATTCAGGTGACGTATAAGGGAGGATGTTCCTAGGTGGGCAAGATCCTTACCCCTGCTTATTTGAGCTTTACATAAGCTACATATTGCCATACATTGGTTGTCTGGATTTGGATAAAAATAACTCCAGACCGAAGAGGTGCATTTTTTGGTCTTCTGACCAGGCATGACGATGGGCTTTTTCATCCCATGGACATCAGCTGTTTCCCCCCCTGGTGCCTCATTTACAATAACCACATCACCATCCTCATCATCAAGTTCCTCCACAGCGCCAGCTACATCATCAATAGCCTCCTCCCGAGCCACCTCTTCCCGTACAGTGATGGGAAGGTCAGGCTTGACAACCACCAACACGCTTGGACTCGCCTTGGGGATTTGTGATAATTTCTCTTTAGAAGGCAGAGTTGTTTGCTGTTTTGTTGCTGACAGCATAACTCTCTTCAATTTTTTGTAGGGGGGGGGAGGAGGAGGAGGGCTAAGATCCGTGGGTGAAGCTGAACCACTAGTCATGAACACGGGCCAGGGCCTAAGCCGTTCCTTGCCACTCCGTGTCGTAAATGGCATATTGGCAACTTTACGTTTCTCCTCAGATGATTTTAAGTTTCTCTTTTTGCTACTTTTTCTTAACTTGGGCTTTTTGGATTTTACATGCCCGGTACTACGAGATTGGGCATCGGGCTTGGAAGACGACGTTGATGGCATTTCATCGTCTATGTCATGACTAGTGGCAGCAGCTTCAGCATTAGGAGGAAGTGGGTCTTGATCTTTCCCTACTTTATCCTCCAAATTTTTGGTCTCCATTATATGTAGCACAAGATACTGCAGAATGTGTGAACTTGGTAATATTGCAGTACCAATGGACTTATAATGCTGGATTGGTTTTGCAAATTTGGTTATAATTATTATATATATTTTTTTTTTTTTAAATTTTTTATTTTTTTTTACTTTTTTTTTATTTTTTACAAACTTGGGAATAATGGGGAAATAACTATGCCCTTAGAAGCACAGAGCACAGGACACAGCACCACTGGACTGAACAGGACACGGCACAGGACCCAGCAGCACTACGGAACTCAGCAGGACAGAGCACAGGACACAGCACCACTGGACTGATACTGCAGAATGTGTAAACTTTGTAATATTGCAGTACCACTGGACTTTTACTGCTGAATGTGTGAACTTGGTAATATTGCAGTACCAATGGACTTATAATGCTGGATTGGTTTTGCAAATTTGGTTATAATTATTATATATTTTTTTTTTTTTTTAATTTTTTTATTTTTTTTTACTTTTTTTTTATTTTTTACAAACTTGGGAATAATGGGGAAATAACTATGCCCTTAGAAGCACAGAGCACAGGACACAGCACCACTGGACTGAACAGGACACGGCACAGGACCCAGCAGCACTACGGAACTCAGCAGGACAGAGCACAGGACACAGCACCACTGGACTGATACTGCAGAATGTGTAAACTTTGTAATATTGCAGTACCACTGGACTTTTACTGCTGAATGTGTGAACTTGGTAATATTGCAGTACCAATGGGCTTATACTGCAGGATTGGTTGTGAAAATTTTGTGGTAATTAAAAAATATTAAAGTAGTTTTTGGTATTTTATAAAAAAAACTTTTTTTTATTTTTTTAAACACAGGGGAATATTGGGGAAATAACTATGCCCTTAGAAGCACAGAGCACAGGACACAGCACCACTGGACTGAACAGGACACAGCACAGGACCCAGCAGCACCACTGACCTCAGAAGGACAGAGCACAGCACACAGCACCACTGGACTGATACTGCAGAACACAGCACAGCACAGCACAGCACTAAACAGCACAGCACTAAACAGCACAGAACTAAACAGCACAGAACTAAACAGCACAGAGGACCACCTAACACACCCTCCCTCTACCCTGATCAATGCCCGAGTGAAGATGGCGGCGACTAGCGGGGAATTTATAGGATCCGAGTATCGCGAGATCCGACAACGGGATTATGAGTCAGAGCCTCAGTTTCACTTTTGAATTTGGCGCCAATACCCGGATCTGTCTCGGATCCGACTCGGATCCGCAACGTTCGGGTGGGCTCGGATTTCAGAAATCCGAGCGCGCTCATCCCTAGTTTTAGTACAGAACATCTACATTGCTAAAGGGCAGACAGCTCTAAAGTGGAGAAGAAATTGGTGGGAGGGCTGGGGGAGGATTGCCCTGTCGTGAGCCCTCCTCATCTGGTAGCAGTGCAAAAGAATAAACAAAGCTGGAAGTCTGGAGGGAGGAATGGTCTGTGCTGCACTGCGCAGGTGCGCCTCAAGTCTTACTTCATTCTAACATGGCCGGGCTGGTGGCAAGCAGCATGAGACAAAGTGACTCTGCAGCATGGTATCCCACCCAACACCACACTTACCGCGTACCAGGGCTGCTCAAAAAACATTTACACCTCAGCCCTGAAGTGACCACATCTACCTCATGTACAACAAACACATTGAGAAAAAAACATCTCCACAATTCACATATCATCTTCCCTGGCATGATTAGCTCATTGTTTTATGGACAATATCGCACGCTTGATATGGTTCAACCCAGTTTGAACCATACCATATGCACAGTCTACATCAAGCATTATATATGCGAATAAGTCCCAAAAAAGTGTTAGCAAATATGATATGCATATATATATATATATATATATATATATATATATATATATATACATATATATATATATATATATATATATATATATATATATATATATATATATATATATACATATATATAAAATCTCTACTGCTGAGTGGTGATTAAATAAATACACTGACACGGCAGGGACTATACTTTCCAGTGTCCCCGGCGACCAGTTAAAGATTGCACAATTGCATGGGACTTGGAGTTGGGTCTCGCAACAAAAAAAAAAAAGGCAGCGGAGAGCTTAAGGGAGAGATAGGATTCCAGAAGCTGCGATGATAAGAGACTGGAGCCCGGCTTCTGACAGGAGGGAGTTTCATAGTGCAGTTCTCACCTCAGAGGCTCATAGAGGACTGAGAGTGAGAGAGACAGTGTGAAGTAGGGGTGTGCACCGGGCACTTTTAGTGTTTTGGGTTTTGGGTTCTGATTAGCTTGAGGTTTTGGGTTCTGATTTGTTTTGCCAAAACACCTGACGAATAGTTTTGGTTCTGATTTAGGGTTTTGGGTTCTGATTTATTTTTAAAAAAGCATAAAAAGCGCTAAAATCCAGTTTTTTGTTTTTTTTACACTCCTACGCTATTATTAACCTCAATAACATTCAATAACAATCATTTCCACTAATTTCCAGTCTATTCTGAACACCTCACACCTCACAATATTGTTTTTAGTCCAAAACGTTTCACCGAGGTAGCTTTCTGGACTGCGTAGTGGAGTGGCCCCGGTACCCAATTTGGTACTGGGGCCACAATACCTCCTCCAACTGGTCTCAATTCCACTGCACATATGGCTGCTCCTACATCCTCTGCAGCATATAGAGGGTGTAGTTCGAGCGCGTCACTACCTCTAGTTTTCGACGATGACAGGTCATTTTCCTAAAATTTTGATTTGGCAGCAACAGTCAACGTATTTTAATATATGATACGCATCTATCTGGACTGCGTAGTGGAGTGGCCCCGGTACCCAATTTGGTATCGGGGCCACAATACCTCCTCCAACTGGTCTGAATTCCACTGCACAGATGGCTGCTCCTCCATCCTCTGCAGCATATAGAGGGTGGAGTTCTAGCGCGTCAATACCTCTTGTTTTCGATCATGACAGTGCATTTTAATTATTTTTGGATTTGGCCCCAACACTGAATGTAGTTTAATATCTGATACGCATCTATCTGGACTGCATAGTGGAGTGGCCCCGGTACCCAATTTGGTACCGGGGCCACAATACCTCCTCCAACTGGTCTGAATTCCACTGCACAGATGTCTGCTCCTACCTCCTCCAACTGGTCTGAATTCCACTGCACAGATGTCTGCTCCTACCTCCTCCAACTGGTCTGAATTCCACTGCACAGATGTCTGCTCCTACCTCCTCCAACTGGTCTGAATTCCACTGCACAGATGTCTGCTCCTACCTCCTCCAACTGGTCTGAATTCCACTGCACAGATGGCTGCTCCTACATCCTCCAACTGGTCTGAATTCCACTGCACAGATGGCGGACACCGGATGCACGTCTAACACCAACATAGCTGTTAAGGCCGCAGTTATTTTTTGGTACAGCAGCAACAGTGAACGTAGTTTGACTTTTAAATAGCAGTACCTAGTATTTTTTAGTACAGCAGCAACAGTGAACGTAGTTTGACTTTGAAATAGCAGTACCTATTATTTTTTAGTACAGCAGCAACAGTGAACGTAGTTTGACTTTTAAATAGCAGTACCTAGTTTTTTTTTGGTACAGCAGCAACAGTGAAAGTAGTTTGACTTTTAAATAGCAGTACCTAGTATTTTTTGGTACAGCAGCAACAGAGAACGTAGTTTGACTTTTAAATAGCAGTACCTAGTATTTTTGGGTACAGCAGCAACAGTGAACGTAGTTTGACTTTTAAATAGCAGTACCTATTATTTTTGGGTACAGCAGCAACAGAGAACGTAGTTTGACTTTTAAATAGCAGTACCTATTATTTTTTGGTACAGCAGCAACAGTGAACGTAGTTTGACTTTGAAATATCAGTACCTAGTATTTTTAAACTAATTTTTTTATGGTTTTTTTCAATTATTTTTGTATAATTTTTTTAAAAACTTTTAATATTTTTTTTAAAAAAAATTTGTATAAGTTTTTTATAATTTTTTTTTAAATTTTTTATAACTTTTGAGTAAATTTGAAATAATGCCCTTAGCAGAACAGAGCACAGGACACAGGCAGCACCACTGGACTCAGCAGGACAGAGCACAGGACACAGCACCACTGGATTCAGCAGGACAGAGCACAGGACAAAAGCACCACTGGACTCAGCAGGACATAACACTGGACAAAGCACCACTTGACTCAGCAGGACAGAGCACTGGACAAAGCACAAATAACAACTAAACTGATCAGGAGCTCCCTAACTACAACCTCCCTCACGAGTGATCACAGCCAGAATGAAGATGGCGCCCGCAAGGTGAGTATTTATGACATCCGAGTCTCGCGAGATCCGACGCGAAACTTGGATGTCATAGCCTCGGTTTGGCTCCGTTTGCCGCCAGGAAGTTCCCGAACAGTGCTCGGATCGGCCTCGGATCCGCACTGTTCGGGTGGGCTCGGATTGCGATAGTGTGAAGGGGGCACCGAGAGACTGAAAAGAGAGAGAACCACAGAGAATAGTGAGAGGGACAGCATCTGTAAAGATAAGCTGTGAGAGGCACTGCATGTGTGAGAAAAGGTTGTGAGAGGAACAGCATTTGTAAAAGAAAAAGCCAGGCTTCTGTGAGTAAATCGTGGGGACTTTTCAGTAATATAGGTGAAACTAAATAGAGGATTAAGTCAATATTATCCTCAGTGGATATTGTAAAGATATTACAGAGACTGACTTCGCAAGTATTATACAAGATTCTATAATGTTGTAACTGAAGTGTGAAGTTTGTTGTGGTTATCTATGTCCCCACAGCGCAAGTGAGAAGTGATACACACAAGAAAAGTTACAGACACTGCCTCTAGCTGGAGTAAAGGGGTGTTGCATATATATATATATTATTATTATTATTATTATCATTCATTTGTTGGGTGCCACAAGGTTTCCGCAGCGCCGTACATAGTACAAACAGTAGACCATACAGGGTTAAACAGTACAGAACGATAAACACAAAGTACCAATGCTTCAGTAACTCCGGGACAGCCATAAGGAGTAAGGACAGAGCAGAAGAACAGGTATGGAGACACGGGGGAAGAGGGGCCCTGCTCATAAGAGCTTACATCCTAAGGGGGGGTGAACAAATCAGACACAAGAGGGAGCTGGTGATGCCAGGGGAGTGAGGGAATAGCGAGCAGAGTAGGTGAGGGGTTAAGTGGACGGTTGATAAGCTTTGAGGAACAGGTGAGTTTTAAGTGCTCGTTTGAACGAGCACAGATTGGAAGCGAGACGGATGGAACGAGGGAGGTCGTTCCAGTGCAGTGGAATTCTTATCCATTCTCTCTCCATCTCCTGCTGTCACTACTGGAATCTGGCTTTGCCCTCATCCATTTATCCCCAGCTCAAAACCATTTTAAATGCCACAGAAAGAATTAACTTTCTTGCAGCTCCATTCTGAAAATCCCTACACTCTCCGTGTCCTCCAGAATTCAAATGAAATTACTCACCATTACCTATAAAGTCCTCAACACCACCCCTTCATACAGAGGCGGGCTGGCCCGGGGGGCAGGGGGGCAGCCCAGTCAGACCGCTATTAGGGCCAGGGGTAGGCCAGCCGGCCGCGTCAGCGCACAGACGGCCGCATCATATGACAGGCAATGCGGCCGCGTCATCAATGATGTGTGCCCCCCGGGCTTCCCTCTCCCAGCCCGCGCCTGCCTTCATACATTTCAAATCTTATCTTAAAATATGCTCCCTCCCCCGCTTATACTTAGCTCTGACCTTTAAATCACCTCATTCAACTATCTCTCACTTCTGCCTACAAGACTTCTCTCCTGCCAGTACCCACCTATGGAATTCACTACCCAGTGATAGCTGAAGTCAGGCTGGCATTGAGATATAGATTTCTGCCCAGACAGGATTGGAACAATCAGTCCCTGGAGTACTGCCGTTGCCCTGATCTACCTCTCCAGGTCTTGGGGAGCTGTGTGTTCGCCAAAAGCGGAGTGACAGTGACTTAGGGCCGCTACATTTGCTGATAGTCTTAGAGAAGAGAGGGGAGAAGCTTGGATTGATAGACAGCAGGCCCTGAAAGTGAAAAGGATACTGGTGAGGTATTTTCATTATACCCTGTATGTTGTCTGTGCCAGACTGTCGTGTTATTTGTTGCAAGTTATTATTTAAATATGTGTATTGCTGTTTGGTGCTACCATTTTGTTAAATAAACTTATTTGTTTTGTTTCGGATATTTGCCTGGGTGATTTTGAACCTTGGATAGGTACCGGGTAGGCCATCTGTGCGGTGCAGAAGGTTACGTTAGACCATGTATCCTCACAATACACTCTATGGACTGCTTTGAAAATTACAGCAATGCCATGTACAAGAGATTTGACTCTTGTGGGAATAACATGTAATAAAAATTGTGCTCTGCTAGAGAGGTATGGAGTGAAGTGGGCAATATTCTTGTCTGCGTAATCCCAGCTACGCTTTCTCATCACTATCCACACAGTGTCCCATTGTCCTTGAAATCTCAATATTATGATCATTACTTCTGCTTCATCAATTTCAATAAATGTCTCCACTTTACCAATAATATAGACGTGCGTATACCCAATGTACGTGCGTTTATTTGTAAAAATGCAGAATGCTTCTTTTTTGGGTACTTAATGAATGAGACTCCTAGGGGTAAATGTATTAACATGCGGGTTCTTCAACACCCGCGAGTTCAGCGTCTTCGGCGATTAAATTTAAAGCGGCGCTGCATTGTAAAGGGAAGTTTCCCTTTACAATGCAGCGCCGCTTTAAATTTAATCGCCAAAGACGCT
The DNA here is from genome assembly GCF_038048845.1 of Mixophyes fleayi. Taxonomy (NCBI): domain Eukaryota; kingdom Metazoa; phylum Chordata; class Amphibia; order Anura; family Limnodynastidae; genus Mixophyes; species Mixophyes fleayi. The sequence goes on along the minus strand of NC_134407.1, from coordinate 156,613,303 downwards.
GAACTCGCGGGTGTTGAAGAACCCGCATGTTAATACATTTACCCCCTAATCTTTGACTCTAGTGCGTAAATGTATCAAACAGAGAGTTTTCTGGTGGGTTTGAAAAGAGATGATGCCTATAGCAACCAATTAGATTCTAGCTATCATTTTGTAGAATGTTCTAAATAAATGATAGCTAGAATCTGATTGGCTTTTCAAACCCACCGGAAAACTCTCAGCTTGATACATTTAGCTCTAGATATCACACTAAACCAATAACTCATCAAGGAACTGCATATCTATTTGGGCAGTAAAACAATATTTGCACTGAATAGCACAAACAGTAGTAACTCCACATCCAGAGAAAAGCAGCAACTAACTTGCCAGCACCACACAGTATCACTGATTCAAAAATAGCAGATAGAATTGCACCATATATTGGCACCCCAAATGTTTTAAAGGTTTTTTTAGACATTTAGCTAGAATGGTCTTCATTAAGTCGTGCCATTTCCACTTTTCAGTTTGGAACGTATCTGTGGATTTTGAACGCATCAAACGCAAAATTACTCTGCGCATGCCCAGAACCGGGACATACGGCAGTAAATGGAGCTTGTCTGCTCCGCCTTCATACACAAAGGACAATTACTACAAACTACAATTTCGGGGGGAGTGATCGGGGCGGGGAAGGGACATTTGGCCATAGTCAATTTATAGTAAGGGTGTGTCAAATGCAAGCGCACACAGCCACGTCCGAAGCAAGCGCTGAGCATTGCAAAGTTACTTGTTTTTCTGCTGTACCTTTTGCTCCAGCTACAGAGCTAGTCTAAGTCCTGATCAGTAGTGATGACAGTCTTGTATGCATACTACAACATGGATTTGCAGTCAGGAGCAACTGCAAAAATGTATTTTATGTTCAGTAGACATTAAGATGATCCTAATAAATTTATTTTATGGGGGATGGAAACAATAAAAAAATAAAGAAATAAAAAAAATAAAAAAATTCTGTGAGTTCTTTTGTGATTTTATAAACCATTTATGTATTGGACGTATCCTGCAGTGTCTTGTGTAGTAGAGCACAGCAGACCTACACGTGAATTTATCAGCATACGGATCTTGAGACCCGTGCTTTGATGAAATTGGTTGCACGTAAAGCCGTGCAGGTTATGCTCAGTATGCATAGACTTTACAAATACCTCCCATGTGCTCTTCAGAGAATTAGAGATGCAGAAGATCTATGAGAATAATGAGAATAATGAATATATAGGAAGTGGATAAGTGGTTACATCATTGAGTGTGCATGCGTTGTAAATTCCTATAACATTATTCATTTTTACTTAGCTTACATTGGTGAACTTTATAACAACAGACATAAATAGGACCTACAACAAAAATAAATATGACCAGTGTATCTCTTAGCTACACTGGTCCTATTTATGACATGGTGATTTCCCACGGCTTGAACTCAGCGTTTAGGTTCAAAACGAAGTAAGGAGAGGACAGTTTTAGGGGGGCGTGAGGAAATGTATGGGCAGGGAAGCAAGAGAGGGAAATAGAAACTGAGAAACATGTAAAATGGGGAAACAAGAGAGGAGGCAAAACCAAAAAGAAAACAGAAAAGACAGGGAGGATTTGCAAACAGAATGGAACGGCAGAGGCCAAAGAAGAGAGGGAAGAAAATCAGAAAAAACAAGACATAGGCATAAGGCAAAGTGAAGGCACAACACATCCTCCCAACTTGTCCTGCAGACTAAGAGATAGGACACCATCAGCCAAGGAAATTTATAATGTGGTATAAGTAATCTCGCACAATGAAACAACATGGGTGTACCCAAGGAACACTTTTCCTTCCCACTTTAACCCATTTAGACAGGGAGCAAATAAAGTTACAAACATACATCTAAGCTTTTAATTTCCCTCAGGTTTAATTGATTACTCAGTTAGAATTCCACACTTTATATGCTTCAGCGACTGGAGGAACAACAACAAGCCATCAAGATCTACCCATCAGGACATGAGATAAGGAGAGGGGGTCATGGTGCCTCTGCTTTAGCCAAGTTATTAAAACAATTTGAAATTGTAACAAATGAAGTGAGTTTAAACACCGCCAGCCTAAGTCATGTCATAACTCTAATCAAACTACTGGAAAAGCAGCTTAGAGCAGCTGAAGGAGGAGATAAAAGTAACCAATGCTGCTAAGTATGTTGGCTTTGTAGATCAAGTTCTTTATTTGCTTCACCAGGACCCAAGGGTTTGCAGCATCTTCAAATTGGATCACTAAATTTTGTCAACCATGCTTAATCCTAGGTTAAGTCATATGTAATGTCTTTCTTTCCAACTGACACAAGTCTTCACAGATGCAAAAGCTCTTTGTGAGCAAGCTGTTGGCTCAAGTCGCACATGATACGTCCCATGCTTCAGCTTCTCCTAAAAATGCTACTGCCAGAAAAAAAACTTACCTTTTCTAAGAATCACACTGATGATGAGTCAACACATAACATAAATGTGAAAGGTTATTATGATATCTGGTCAAGCTTAAAAGAAATGTCTAAATATATTGACACCTACACCATGTCTCAACATAATACACCTTGCAGAATCGTGGATAATTATTTTAATGATAAAGTACAAAGTATCAACTCAGACAGTCCCTTTGAATTTTGGAAGAATTTTATTTTTAGAGCCCGTTGTGCAAATTAGCTATGGTGTACTTAAGCTGCCCACCCTCCAGTGTTTGCTTTGAAAGAGTTTTCTGCACAGCTGTGAACATTGTGGGAGATCGTCGTAGTAGGCTAGATCCCAAAAATGTTGGAAAACTAGTGTTCATCAAAATGAACTACAAGTTATATGAGGAATATCATTGTTGTCACCAATTATAAATACTGGATTCCAATGGTGGTGAACATTGTGTGATGAAGATATTGACATTAGTGATGAGGATGATGAGGATGACATTGCCAAATTGAAAACTATGACCACTATTAGCCTAACACCCATTAGTAAATTATTAAAACTATTCTATAGTTTAACAAGCCAGAGCCATAATATTTTCTTATGGGGAGGCTCATACGTTTGTGGTCTTTCTCCCACCACTTCACTTCTGTGTGCAGACCACCTAGGTCTATCGTCTTGTCTGAAATGCCTATGGATGCTGCTGCTACCTATCTAATGAGCTTTAAATACTGTGGCTCCTTTCCCTGCCTATAATGTGTCTTACATGCTGTCTAACATTGACAGAAACAAATAAGTCCATTGTCTTTCTCAGAAAACTTGGTCTATCTTCTTTTTGTAAAATGTCTATTGATGCCACTGTTAATCATCTTTTATTACTGCATCTGATCTATCTCTCTACAATGCATCACACATACTGTTTAATGTTGAAAAATATCAAATAAGTTCATTGTCTTTCTCATACAATTTCACTTCTGGTTTTAGCAGACTACTTGAGGTCATGTGTCCATGCCAACTAATTCCATCTCAATTCCATTTCTCCCAAACAGCAATTCCGCAGCAGTATCCTGAGGTTAAATAAAAAGTAATTCCGTCCCTAGTAAATGCTATTGTACTGATTATCCACTTTACTATAGATATGTGGTCAAGCAGTACTATTCAAACAAAACACTAAATGATCGTGACAGCACACTGGGTAGGTGTATTGCCTTCAGCAACAGTGCATGTGGCATCATCATTGTCCGCCTCATACTTTCAGCAAAGTAATACTAGCACACAATGTCAGGTCATTCACAGGAAAACTAAGAAATATACAGTATGTGGTGTCCATCGCTTGGAACAAAAATGTCATAACAAGATGGCTCACGCCACATGTGTCATACATGCTGTCTAAAGTTGAGGAAAGCAAATAAGTTAATTGTCTTTTTCCCAACATTTCAGTTCTGGCTACAGCGCACCTTGTCTATATTCTTTTCTAAAATGACTATTGATCATCTCCATCATTATTTATTTATTTATATAGTGCCACCAATCCCGCAGCACTCTACAGAGAAATTTGTAATTCACATTAGTCCCTGCCCCATTGGAGCTTACAGTCTAAGTTCCCTAACACTGAGGTCACTGTAATCTGTAATGAGCTTTTATTACTGTCTCTGCTTTCCCTTTCTAAAATGTGTCTAATGTTGAAAATAACAAATAAGTACATTGTCTTTCTCCTTCCATTTCAATTCTAGCTGAGGCACTCCTTGGTTTATATTTTTTTTCTAAAGCAATAATCCTATCAACCATTGCTCTGCCTGATATAAAGGTGTTCTTTACTTGATTAAACTGCCATCCTGCTGTGCCACTATGTTTCATATGTATCAAATATCTTTGTAGATTTATTTGTGCTACTATTCTTTCATCATATTTAGCCACTGCAGCCTTTGGGCAATATTGGTGAAAATATTGACAGTTCTCAGGTGCTCAATTGAAAATAGACTTTAAAGGACTGTAAATAAATGTTAATCATTGGAACAATAACAGCTCAAAATTACATGATTTCACCTGTTTTTCACAATTTTTAATGAAATACCGATCCAAAATATACCAGGTTTGATTTTAGAACCAATACACAGAGTGTTACGTACATCTCTAGTTTCCATTTATAAGCCACAAAAGTGAAAACCAAAGCACAAAAACCCTTCTTAAATTTCACACCTACTTTCGTACAGCTGCATTCAGATTTACATGGGGGCACATAGATTTGTGGGCCAAGAAGGCACATTCTGCAATGGTGCAAAAGCTTGCACTGAATGATGGGAGGAGTTGGCAATCCCTGAGAAGGTGCATGAGTTTTACCTACACTTGCACCAACATCCAAAATTGAGTTCACGTTTGCAGCATGAGATTATTTAAATGAGATAAAGGGGTGAAAAGGCTGCATTTACAGAAGAGGGCGCTGACTTTTATTAATTCTGCATATTTTAATAGAATGCATATGCTCTCACTCTCATGATGTAATAATTTTCTCAGGAAGGAAGCCCTCGGGTGATGGATACACATGTTAGCCTGGTTTAGAGCTGGCCAAACAGAGAGGCGGTCCCCGGTCTTCACCAAGAATCACCGCAAGGTAGGATGGACTTTTGCGGCCGGAAACATGCAGCTTGCGGCCCTCTGATCAGCCACTAGGCGTAACACAGCGGAGAGAAAGGAAAATCTGAAAGCAGCTGAGGACTGGTACACTGTGTCACTCACCAGACTGTGAGTGCTTCTTCCCGGACATTTAGGAACCGTGGCCGTCCTCCATCCTGAGGGTCTGCGCATGCGCAGCCCTTTCTAATCCTTCAGTGTATGTTCCTTTAACTTAATTGGCAGATCAGGCAACACTCCCTATATTAAGCACCTGTGGTCAACACCACGTGGCCTGATCTTGGAGTCTCATTCCCCATGAGTCTCTGAAGGTGTTCCTGTGTTTCCTCGTGTATTCAGCGCTGCTGATTCCTGTGGTTTCCAAACCACTTCTACCTCTGTGGTTTCCAAACCACTTCTACTACTGTGGTTCCCATACCACTTCTACCATCCTGTGTATCATCGTGACTGTTAGCTGATTCCTATCCGCTGCCTCTGTGCACTACAGTCTTCAAAGCCACTTCAACTCTACCATATATCATTGTGACTGTTAGCTGATTCCTATCCGCTGCCTCCGTGCACTACAGTCTTCAATCCACATTCACTCACCTGTGCATCATCGTGACTGTTAGCTGATTCCTATCCGCTGCCTCCGTGCACTACAGTCTTCAACCTGCAACTCGTCTGTGTTTCATCGTGACTGTTAGCTGATTCCTATCCGCTGCCTCCGTGCACTACAGTCTTCAACCTGCAACTCGTCTGTGTTTCATCGTGACTGTTTGGCTGATTCCTATCCGCTGCCTCTGGGCGCTTCAGTCTTCAGCTCATCTCATCTCTCCCGTGTTTCCTCGAGACTGCTGCTACTATTGCTATCCGCTACTCTCCGTGATCAACAGTTCCAGTTCAACTCTGCTCTCCCGTGTCCCATCGTTACTGCACCTGCTGGTTGCTATTGGCTACCTCCGTGTGTCCGCAGAGTCCTGCTGCTGCTGCTGTCAGCTCTACTCATCCATCTACCGCTGATCCGCTCTCCACGCCTTCCTGTGTTCCCGCTGGTCTCTACCCGCCTGTCAGCATTGGATTCGTGTCTCATCATTTACCCCTCTGCTAGACCGTCACCTTTCTCCTGGGTCCTCCAAGAGTCCAGTTCCACGCTCTACTGATTCCTGTGGATTAGTGTCCCTGCTGGTCTACTTACCTGTGCGCTGCACCTACTAGACCTCCGCTCCATCCATCCAGGGACTTCTCATCCTGCCGGCCTCCTGCCGCTCAAGTATCTCTGCACTCCTGTCTGACTGCCTGCTTCTGAACCACGGTATGCATACTGCTCATTGACTGTGCTGGTGTATTGCATATCTTGCTGGACTGTGTTGGTTCTCCTCTGGAGTTTACTATCCGCTGAGTCTATTGCCATCATTGACTGTGTTATCTTGTGCCGGATTACTTCAAGAGACTTTCTATATTTGCAGTGCTGTTCAGTCATTTATATATATTGTGCATATTACTGTGGATCGTGTTTAAGGTGCCCGTGTATATCCTGTGTTGCAGTCTCTCCCCGTGCACCTCCTCACATATATGTTCAGTGGTATAACTTGCTGTGGCAGACCACTGATTCCTGTTTCCTGTATCACCTGTTCCAGTATCCTCTCACATAGCAGTGGTACAACTTGCTATCGCAGACCACTGACTTCCCGGATACCTCCACTTGGATTTCATTCCTTCACTCAGACAGCGGTACAACTTGCTATCCGCAGACCGCTGACTCTCATCACCTCCTCGTTTCTGTTGGACATTCCTCCTCACTATAGCAGTGGTACAACTTGCTACCGCAGACCACTGACTACCTTCACGTGTCCTTGTCCATACAGTTCCTCGTGTATTATTACCTCCATATTACCAGTGCTGCTAGTCATAGACTTTCCTGAGCATCTCATCATCTGCTATTTCCAGTTCCGTGATCACCCTGCTACCAGAGTACCATATTACCACCTACATTGCTCTGGTAAGCCTATCACCTGGTGATCCCTGGGTAAAGACTCCTAGTGCCCGTGACAGTAAGATCAGGCCATGACAGACCCAGATACGGAACCTACCGCCAAAGAGATGCTGCAGCATCTGATCAGCCGTGTGGAGCAACAGGATGCTCGCCAACAGCTGTTACTTCAATGTTACCAATCGTTAACCTCCCAAGGAACATCTGGACAGACTGTTACAGCTAATATTGAAGCTCCTGTGCTTTCCTCCGTTTCCCCAGTGCCATCCTAGGTGTCTACAGCTTCCACGCTTCACCTGCCTACTCCGTCAAAGTACGATGGAGACCCCAAAACTTGTAGGGGTTTCCTTAACCAATGTTCAGTCCATTTTGAGCTCCAACCTCAAAATTTTTCTACCCATCGTTCCAGAGTGGCCTATCTTATCTCATTGTTTTCTGGACAAGCCCTGGCTTGGGCCTCCCCTCTGTGGGAAAGAAACGATCCAATACTACAAGATAGTGCCAAATTCATTTCTACATTCCGAAGTGTGTTCGATGAACCAGGTCGTGTGACCTCCGCTGCTTCCAGCATCCTCCGTTTACGACAAGGTTCTCTTACAGTAGGCCAGTACGTCATTCAATTTAGGATCTTAGCCTCTGAACTTCAGTGGAACACTGAAGCATTAGTTGCCGCCTTCTGGCAGGGGCTCTCCGATAAAATTAAAGATGCACTGACTACCCAAGAGCTCCCTTCGTCACTAGAAGATTTGATCTCTCTTTGCCATTGTGTAGATATGAGATTTCGTGAAAGAGAATCTGAGAAAGCAACTTCTGTTAAAGCACCTCTTCGTTCAACCCCTCAATTTCGTCCAGTTTCACCCTCTGTGATTCCCATGGAGATAGGACGTTCCAAATTATCTTCAGAAGAGAGGAAACGAAGAGTAAAGAATAGACTCTGTATCTATTGTGCTGATTCCACACATATGCTCAGCTCTTGCCCTAAGAAATCGGGAAATGCCAGGCCCTAACTAGTTCTGGAGAGGTGAAGTTAGGGTCCCTGGAGTCCTCTCCATCTTCTATGAAATCTAAAGTCTGCGCTTTTGATGTTACGATTTCCTTTGCTACCAAATCCTTTGAGTCACAGGCATTGATTGATTCCGGAGCAGCAGGAAATTTCATTTCTAAATCACTAGTGAATCAATGGTCTCTACCAGTGATTACTTTAAAAACACCCATTACTGTGACGGCTATAGATGGATCACGTCTCATCAACGGTCTCATCACCCAGAGTATGTCTCCAGTAACACTTCAGATTGGTGTTCTGCACCATGAAGAAATATCGTTTTTAATTCTTCCAGTTACGACAAGTCCGATTGTCTTAGGCCTTCCATGGCTTCAGTGTCACTCTCCCCAGATTGACTGGCGCACTCCTCAAGTTACGTCTTGGGGGTCTGAATGTTACCATCGTTGCCTTTCCCAAGTTATTCCTCTTAAAGTACAGCAATCTTCCATCTCATCTTCCTCACCGGGACTCCCTCCTCAGTATGCTTCATTTGCCGATGTGTTTGATAAAGCTCAGTCTGAACGTCTTCCTCCTCATCGTTCTTGGGATTGTCCGATCGACCTTCTACCTGGCAAGACTCCTCCCTGGGGTCGGGTCTATCCACTCTCGTTACCTGAAACTCAAGCCACATCTGAGTACATACAGGAGAATCTCCAGCGTGGGTTTATTCGACCTTCCACCTCTCCCGCTGGAGCTGGGTTCTTCTTCGTCAAAAAGAAGGATGGATCACTACGCCCTTGCATAGATTTTCGTGGACTCAACGCCATTACTATCAAGAATCGGTATCCCATTCCGCTGATCACTGAGCTATTCGATCGCATCAAGGGAGCTCGGATCTTTACTAAGTTGGATCTTCGTGGTGCCTACAATTTAATTAGAATCCGTTCCGGTGACGAATGGAAGACAGCGTTCAACACCAGAGACGGGCATTACGAATATCTGGTAATGCCTTTCGGGCTGTGTAATGCCCCCGCTGTTTTCCAAGGCTTCATCAATGAGATCTTTCGGGACTTATTATATGTATGTGTCGTTGTCTACCTGGACGACATATTGATCTTTTCACAGGACCTGCCTTCTCATCACCAACATGTGGCAGAAGTCCTCTCCAGGCTACGGAAAAATTCATTGTTCTGTAAATTAGAAAAATGTTCATTCGAGTTGCCCCAGATTCCATTCTTGGGGTATATAGTTTCCGGAGTTGGCCTGAAGATGGATCCAGACAAGGTGAATGCTGTATTACATTGGCCCCAGCCAACTACTCTTCGTGCTATCCAGCGTTTTTTAGGTTTTGCCAATTACTATAGACGCTTCATTCAAGACTTTTCATCCATTGCATCTCCTATTGTGGCCCTGACTCGGAAAGGGGCTAATACTAAGCAATGGTCATCTGAGGCTCTCCAAGCCTTTCAAATTCTCAAAGAGTCCTTCTCTTCTGCTCCCATTCTTCGACAGCCTGATGTGACACTCCCCTTCTTCCTAGAAGTAGATGCCTCTAATGTGGGCTTAGGAGCCATTCTCTCCCAACGCTCGGAGCAGCAAAAATTCCATCCTTGTGCCTTCTATTCTCGGGGTCTTCTGCCCGCAGAGAAGAATTATACTATCGGGGACAAGGAGTTGCTGGCTATCAAAGCTGCATTAGAGGAATGGAGATACTTATTGGAAGGAGCTCGCCATCCAGTGACGATCTTCACGGATCATAAGAACTTGTCATATCTTCAATCTGCCCAATGCTTGAACCCCCGTCAAGCAAGATGGTCTCTTTTCTTTTCCCGTTTTGAATTAATTATAACCTTCAAACCAGCTGCTAAGAACAAAAAAGCTGACGCTCTATCTCGAGCTTTTGTGACGTCCTCTGATGTAGAAGAGGTTCCCAACCATGCCATTCTAGACCCCAAATGTATCTCACTGGCTGCTTCATCCACCAAAATGCTACCATTTGGGAAGACCCTCGTGCCTCCTACTCTGAGGAGGAAAATCCTTTTGTGGTTCCATGCCTCTCGTTTTTCTGGACACGCCGGTGAACACAAGACCTTTGAGATTCTCTCTCGAAGTTACTGGTGGCCTTCAATGAGGAGAGACGTCAAAGAGTTTATTGCTTCCTGTGAGTTATGTTCTCAGTTCAAATCCTCCCGCAGAACTCCAGCAGGGTTGCTGCGACCACTACCCATTCCGTTCAAACCTTGGACCCATATTAGTATGGATTTCGTTACTGATTTGCCACCTAGTAAGAATCATAATACTATTTGGGTGGTGGTAGACAGATTTTCGAAGATGGCTCATTTCGTCCCTCTGTCTGGTTTGCCTTCCTCGTCTACTCTGGCTGAACATTTCATTAAAGAAATCTTCCGTATCCATGGATGTCCGTCTGAGATTGTGTCAGATAGAGGAGTACAATTCGTTTTCAGATTCTGGCGGGCCCTTTGTAAAACCTTGGGCATACGATTAGCACTCTCATCTTCTTACCATCCGCAATCTAACGGACAAACTGAACGAGTCAATCAAGATCTTGAGACTTTTATAAGGATGTTCTCATCAGCCAATCAAGACAACTGGGTAGAATTGCTTCCTTGGGCTGAATTCGCCCATAACAACATGTACCATGAGTCATCATCCAAAACTCCATTCTTTGTGGTCTACGGTCACCATCCGTCTTTTCCGGAATTTCCTGCCCTCCCGCCCACCCAAGTTCCTGCTGTGGAGACTGCTTGTCAGACCTTCAAAAATATCTGGTCTCAGGTCAAAACCTGTTTAAAGAAGACATCTAACAAATATAAGTCTTTCGCAGATAAGAAGAGGCGGGCTATTCCACCACTAAAAATTGGTGATCGGGTCTGGTTATCTACCAAAAATATTCGTTTGAAGGTTCCATCTATGAAATTCGCCCCTCGTTTTATTGGTCCATATAGGATCATTCAAGTAATCAATCCAGTATGTGTTAAACTTCTTCTTCCTAAGAATCTTCGGATTTCCAATGCCTTCCATGTGTCTTTGCTCAAACCTCTCATCATCAACCGTTTCTCGACTCCTCCCTCAGCTCCGCAGCCAGTTCAAGTTCATCAGGAGGAGGATTTCGAGATTACTGAGGTATTGGATGCAAAAATTTCGCGAGGAGTTCTCCGTTTCCTCGTTCATTGGAAGGGCTTTGGTCCTGATGAGCGCTCATGGATCAAAGCTGAAGATCTTAATGCTCCTGCCCTTTTGAAGAAGTTTTATTCCAAAAATCCGGACAAGCCCGGTTCCAGGCGTTCTGTGCCCACCTTTAAAAGGGGGGGTACTGTCACTCACCGGACTGTGAGTGCTTCTTCCCGGACATTTAGGAACCGTGGCCGTCCTCCATCCTGAGGGTCTGCGCATGCGCAGCCCTTTCTAATCCTTCAGTGTATGTTCCTTTAACTTAATTGGCAGATCAGGCAACACTCCCTATATTAAGCACCTGTGGTCAACACCACGTGGCCTGATCTTGGAGTCTCATTCCCCATGAGTCTCTGAAGGTGTTCCTGTGTTTCCTCGTGTATTCAGCGCTGCTGATTCCTGTGGTTTCCAAACCACTTCTACCTCTGTGGTTTCCAAACCACTTCTACTACTGTGGTTCCCATACCACTTCTACCATCCTGTGTATCATCGTGACTGTTAGCTGATTCCTATCCGCTGCCTCTGTGCACTACAGTCTTCAAAGCCACTTCAACTCTACCATATATCATTGTGACTGTTAGCTGATTCCTATCCGCTGCCTCCGTGCACTACAGTCTTCAATCCACATTCACTCACCTGTGCATCATCGTGACTGTTAGCTGATTCCTATCCGCTGCCTCCGTGCACTACAGTCTTCAACCTGCAACTCGTCTGTGTTTCATCGTGACTGTTTGGCTGATTCCTATCCGCTGCCTCTGGGCGCTTCAGTCTTCAGCTCATCTCATCTCTCCCGTGTTTCCTCGAGACTGCTGCTACTATTGCTATCCGCTACTCTCCGTGATCAACAGTTCCAGTTCAACTCTGCTCTCCCGTGTCCCATCGTTACTGCACCTGCTGGTTGCTATTGGCTACCTCCGTGTGTCCGCAGAGTCCTGCTGCTGCTGCTGTCAGCTCTACTCATCCATCTACCGCTGATCCGCTCTCCACGCCTTCCTGTGTTCCCGCTGGTCTCTACCCGCCTGTCAGCATTGGATTCGTGTCTCATCATTTACCCCTCTGCTAGACCGTCACCTTTCTCCTGGGTCCTCCAAGAGTCCAGTTCCACGCTCTACTGATTCCTGTGGATTAGTGTCCCTGCTGGTCTACTTACCTGTGCGCTGCACCTACTAGACCTCCGCTCCATCCATCCAGGGACTTCTCATCCTGCCGGCCTCCTGCCGCTCAAGTATCTCTGCACTCCTGTCTGACTGCCTGCTTCTGAACCACGGTATGCATACTGCTCATTGACTGTGCTGGTGTATTGCATATCTTGCTGGACTGTGTTGGTTCTCCTCTGGAGTTTACTATCCGCTGAGTCTATTGCCATCATTGACTGTGTTATCTTGTGCCGGATTACTTTAAGAGACTTTCTATATTTGCAGTGCTGTTCAGTCATTTATATATATTGTGCATATTACTGTGGATCGTGTTTAAGGTGCCCGTGTATATCCTGTGTTGCAGTCTCTCCCCGTGCACCTTCTCACATATATGTTCAGTGGTATAACTTGCTGTGGCAGACCACTGATTCCTGTTTCCTGTATCACCTGTTCCAGTATCCTCTCACATAGCAGTGGTACAACTTGCTATCGCAGACCACTGACTTCCCGGATACCTCCACTTGGATTTCATTCCTTCACTCAGACAGCGGTACAACTTGCTATCCGCAGACCGCTGACTCTCATCTCCTCCTCGTTTCTGTTGGACATTCCTCCTCACTATAGCAGTGGTACAACTTGCTACCGCAGACCACTGACTACCTTCACGTGTCCTTGTCCATACAGTTCCTCGTGTATTATTACCTCCATATTACCAGTGCTGCTAGTCATAGACTTTCCTGAGCATCTCATCATCTGCTATTTCCAGTTCCGTGATCACCCTGCTACCAGAGTACCATATTACCACCTACATTGCTCTGGTAAGCCTATCACCTGGTGATCCCTGGGTAAAGACTCCTAGTGCCCGTGACACACTGGCAGTAGTGAGGTACAATATCAGTATGCAGAAGGGAAGTCCAATAACAGCCCAGGATCAGGTTCCCAGGCAATAACATAGTAACATAGTTGATGAGATTGAAAAAAGACACCAGTCCATCAAGTTCAACCTATTTTGGATCTCCAGCGATCCTGCACTTATATTTGAAATTGATCCAGAGTAAGCAACCGCCAATCTGTTTCAATTGTGAAAATCCCCCCAGACTCAATATTGCAGTCCTATTTTTACCCTATATCCACTACTATCCTACATTTTAATTAACGGTCGTATCCCTGGATACACCTTTCTGCTAAAAATTTGTCTAACCCTTTCTTAAACATATCTATTGAATCTGCCATCACAACCTTCCCTGGCAATAAATTCCATATCTTGACTGCCCTTACTGCGAAGAACCCCTTTTCCTTTGCTGGTTGTGAAATTTCCTCTCCTCTAACCTTAGGGGGTGACCACGTGTCCTGTGTATAGTCCTTGGGGTAAAAAGTTCCCATGAAAGTTCTCTGTATTGACCCCTAATGTATTTGTACATAGTAATCATATCTCCCCTTAGACGCCTCTTTTCTAAAGTAAACATGCCTAAACTGGCTAACCTTTCCTCATAACTTAATGACTCCATACCCTTTATCAATTTTGTCGCCCTTCTCTGAACCCTTTCTAGTTCCAAATTATCTTTTTTATAGAGCGGTGCCCAGAACTGTACTGCATATTCAAGATGAGGTCTTACCAATGAATTATACAGTGGCAAAATTACACTGTCTTCCCTTGCATCTATGCCCCTTTTTATGCATGCCAATACTTTGTTTGCCCTTGCAGCTGCTGCTTGACATTGAGCACTATTGCTAAGTCTACTGTCTACGAGCACTCCCAAATCCTTTTCCATTATAGATTCTCCTAAATTAATTCCATTTAATTTATAGATTGTGTTCTTGTTTTTGATCCCTGAATGCATAACCTTACATTTATCTGTGTTAAACCTCATATTCCATTTGGCCGCCCAATCCTCCAGTTTATTTAAGTCCCTCTGTAGAGAAGCTACATCTTGCTCTGATTTTATTACCTTACAGAGTTTAGTGTCATCTGCAAAAATAGAAACTTTACTCTCTAAACCATCACCAAGGTCATTAATGAATATATTAAAAAGGAGTGTCCCCAGCACGGAACCTTGAGGTACTCCACTTAAGACTTTTGACCAATTAGAAAATTTTCCATTTATCACAACTCTCTGTTCCCTATCCTCTAACCAGTTTTCGATCCAAGTACAAATGTTGATTGCTAGACCCAGTTCCCTAATTTTGTAAACCAACCTCTTGTGTGGCACTGTATCAAAGGCCTTTGCAAAATCTAAGTAGACCACATCTACTGTCCTGCCCTGGTCTAAGTTTCCACTAACTTCCTCATAGAAACTAATTAGATTAGTTTGACATGACCTATCCCTCACAAATCCATGTTGATTCCCACTAATAATTTTATGGCGTACCAAGTAATTCTGAATACTATCCCTTAAAATACCTTCCAGTAGTTTCCTCACTATTGATGTCAGGCTTACAGGTCTATAATTCCCTGATTGTGATCTCGTCCCCTTTTTAAACAATGGCACCAAATCTGCTATTCGCCAATCCCTTGGTACTGAGCCTGATGAGATTGAATCTCTGAAAATTAAGAATAGCGGTCTAGCTATTTCCGAGTTTAACTCCATAAGGACCCTTGGGTGTATGCCATCTGGACCTGGAGCTTTATTTATCTTAATATTCTTCAGTCGCCTTTGGACTTCTTCCTCTGACAACCAAGTATTAATTAATGGCATGGTTTCATTTCCATTTTTATGTATTACTTCTACCATTTGTTCCTCTCTGGTAAATACTGAAGACAAGAAAGTGTTTAATACCTCTGCTTTTTCCTTAGTATCATTTATCAATTCACCCATCTCACTTCTTTGGGGTCCTATATTATCTTTTTTACAGCTGCAATGTCAAAGTGAGCTTTAGATACTCTGTAGGTTTGAATATGCCTTCTCAGCCATGATCAAGTGACCGCTTGAAGCAGGAAGTGCTGACCTCTACACAGAGACAGAGGAAATCAACAGCACAGGAGTTGGAGCAGGTAAGTTTTCTGACACATGAATAACTAGTGTAAGTAAATAAAGCTAAATCTAACAGTATTTTAGGAGAAAAAACTAAAAGTTTGGTAAATTCATACTGTAGTATTACAAATTTTGACTTTTAGCTACATATAACTATTCCTACCATGTGAATTTTCAGATCATCAAACCAGCACATCTAGGAGTAAATGTATCAATCGGTGGTTTGCCATCATTATTTAAAATAGCAATTTTATTAAAGGCAAAACCCACCGGGCATAGTAACTGCTGATTGATACTAGAGATGCTCACTGACCCCCGTGTTTTGGTTTTGGATCTGGATTACAGTTGTGTTTTGGTTTTGGTTTTGCCAAACCGTCATTGCGTGGTTTGGTTTTGGTTTTCTTTGGTTTTGTTTTGCCATTATTGAAAAAAATACAATTTTTTTGGTCTAAAATAACCTAATTTAGTGCTCCATCAGTTTCTTTTATAAGTGAGGTAATTCTAAAGCTAATAAATTATGAAAAAAACAGTTTAATCCCTGGTAGGCCGTCCCTAATTCGAACACTTGCCTGCAAATTATTCAGACAAACCTGGTTGTCTACCTCCTCCATCTTTGATTATTGGCAATGAAGCCATCGTCTTTGGGTCCTCCACTTGTAGTTGAATAGAAAAAAGCAGCCTGCATAGACTGTAGAATTAGAAAGTAAAAATAAATGGACCAAGGTAGTTTGGTGGCTATCTATGCCCCCCGCCCTCCACTTGTAGTTGAATAGAAAAAAAAGCAGCCTGCATAGACTATAGAATTAGAATATAAAAATAAATGGACAAAGGCAGTTTGGTATCTGTTTGCATCAGCCCCCCCTTCATCCACTTGTAGTAAAATAGAACAAAAGCAGCCTGCATAGACTGTGGAACTAGAATATAAAAAGAAATGGACAAAGGCAGTTTGGTATCTGTCTGCATCAGATCCCCACTCCACTAGGAGTAAAATAGAAAACTATTCAGCCGTTATACAATCTAGAATATAAATAGATATTGAGAAAGGCAATTTGGTATCTGTCTGCATCATAATCATCAACATCTTCATTAGCGCCCTCGTCGCCTACACAAATCTCCCCCTCTTCTAATTCCAAAGTGGCATCCTCAATTTGTGTATCACCGGCTACACTCGGGCTGTTCAGGCACACATCAGCAGAACTGCTGAAAGGGCCCCTCTCTATGGGTACACTAACAGAATTTTTTTGACTGATTTTTTAAAAGATTGTGTAGTTTGACATCGCCTTTCCCAGATGACGTACTGGGAACACTACCATCAGGACTGGTGACAGAACCTGGTTGCTCATTCTGCTCATATGTGGACTGCTTTGAATCCATTCAGAACCCAAAGCACTTGTAGTGCCACAAATTGTTTTAGATACTGCTGACAAATATGACTTTTGACAGCCAGAAAAATTAATGCAAAAGTATGGGGGACACCCCAAAAGCACTTGGAGTGCTAAATATTATTTTTTTAGATTGCTTATAAACAGGATTTTTGATAACCAGAAATATTAATGCAAAAGAATGGGGCAGAGCCCAAAAGCACTTGGAGTGCTAAATATTATTTTTTTGGCACTGCTGTAAAATAGGACTTTTTTGACAGCCAGATAAATTTCTGCAAAACAATGGGGGACACCCCAACAGCACTTGGAGTGCCAGAAACTGAACAAAAATCCTCCTCTCTTCTCCTCTTACTGCTGTAACAACTGATTACAATGGTATTGAATACAATCAATCACTGTCCCTGCGCTGATATAGCCAGTGTGACCTAACCCTGCTTTCTCCCTCTGTCAAATGGCGATGGATTGCCGTGGAGGCTGGTATTTATGCTTTTCAAATCTCGCGAGAACCGAGCTCAGAAAAATGAATACATCACGATGACGTTTTGCCTCGATTTCTAATCTGAATGGGCGGGAGAGTACCGAGCGTGCTCGGCTTGGTACTCGGATACCCTAAATTCGGTAGGATTTGGATCTCAGGGAACCGAGCCCGCCCATCTCTAATTGATACATTTACCCCCTAATCTGATTTTACAGAAGATTTTCAAGAACCATGAAGTGTGTGTGGACCTTAAAATGGGATTGGTTGACAAGTAGGTGCTCCTGTGCATGTAAGGCGGTACTCCGCAACCTTTTCTCACCCTCGGCACACCTAAGCCCTTCCCAGATTTTTGCGGCACACCAAAAGCAAAAGTATACAAAAAAAAAACAAGAATTACAAAGTGCATACAAAGATATTACATTTAATTGTTATTTTTATGTGATAAATTTAACATTGCAGCTAATACATTTTTTTTTCTTATAACTAATATTAACTATGCTAGCTTATAACTATTATTGATATTAACTTTTACTACAGCTAACGTGATACCTGTCTGACAGGTAAGACTTGAATGTTACATGTCTCAGTGGGTGCCAAGTCTTCAGACATAAATCCCTTGCTTGTGGTACAATTAATTACACAAATACAAGTAAGATTTAATGATATTCTACAGCTAGCATAAATACAGTACATTCTAATTAGCTGGACACCAGATTATTTGTGCAGTATAAAGTAAAAGACATAGTTCCAAAAATAATAATATTCTACATTGATTATTTTAACAGTGCCTAAATAATGATGATGAAATTTGCGGGTTATTTCAGGCTGAGTCCTGTTTACGTGAACTCTGATAAGTACACCAGTTTCATTGCACAGTATGAAACGTTCTATAGGAAATGACTGCTGACGTCCCTGTTCCGAAGAGTTAGCACTTAAAGCCCGGGGACAGAAAGAGCCGCTGCTTGCCGACGTTGTTGTGCTGGCGATTTATAGTTAATGTGGGAGAGAAAGGAAGAGACTGCTGGAGGGAAGAGATGGCAAAGATCAATGGTTAAAAGAGAGAAAGGTATATGAACATAAACTCACCAAAATGGGATAACCACAACAAATAACAGGAAAGAGTCAGTGCTAGCGTCATACCGAGGGAAAGGATAAGTAGGGGGGAAGGCAGGACTTCTGGGTACAGTGGGAGGGGAAGTTAGGAAAGGAACATACGTGGGAGAAAGGAGAGGCAGAAATTTAGGAGTGTCTCTTACTCCCAAGCAGTACCTAAAGCAAGGGCGAGAGAAACCTGAGCTCGACACACATCTAACCAGCAACCCGTGTAACCCGCCCAGTAACAACCTGCGACCTGCAAAAAACAAACTTACCTTGGAAAAAAAACAAGCCCAATTCCGGTTGTTATAAGCGGAATTGGCAACTATGGCAGCTACAGCAGTGGAGAGATAAGGAACACACTTGCAAGAGCGTCACACGTACATGAGAGGGCGGAACGCCAGGGACACAATGGCATCACCATGCCCCCTCCCACCTCTGTCACATGACTTCTCTTTTGGGTTTAAAAGGTAGACAGGTTTGTGCTGGCTTGTCTGTCCAAACCAGCCTTCTGTGCTGGGTGAGTACCCCCTGGTGTGCATTTAAACAAAATTAATCTGGTGGTAAAGATGACACTATTCTCCTGCTGGCATCAGACCAAATACTTAATTAACAAGGACTTTTTCTGTGTTTGCCGGCTCTCTCAAAAATGCCAATACCTACAATGCATTTACTGCATCACAATATTATACCAGGCACACTGTACTAAAAATAGGAAAAACTTTATATTTGTGAACCAAAATACATGCCAAACAATGCAATAATAAATGCAATTACTACATTACTGGTGTAATGGAAGTGCCAAGCAGGATTAACCTTTATTTTGAACATGGCCGGTACTTCGATCTTGAACAAGACTCATTGAACAAGACACCAAAAGACAGCAGGGGACACTTATAAAAACTGCTGCACTGTGATAAAAAGGTAATGCAACCCATAACAACCAATCAGACTCTTTAATTTGTTAAAATGTAATAAAATTATCACAGACAATGATTGGTTTCTGTGAGTTACAGTTCTTCTTTATAGTTACCTATACACCATTTTTCATAAATAATTCCCACTATGCATCCATGAAGGATTAGAAATAATAAATGTATATGTTTAAAATACATCATTATCAATAAGCAGAAATAAATATGTCATTGAAGTCATCAATATTATTGGAGCATTTAATAATAGTCAATGATTGTCATATATATTGCTTCTTTTCAAGTTCACCTTGCCTGTGTACCTCTGAGCGATGTCAGACATGAAGCAATACATCACAGGCTACAGGTTCAGCAAGTTAATAACACTGACTTCTCTGGAGTCTATGCATGGGTGACAGCTGAGTAGGACACAATCTCATAGTCCATTTACACATTCATCAGTCACACGAATTTAGCCAGAATTCCAGGTTTATAAATACGTGTAAAGAATGTGTAAATTCGTTAATGAGCACATTTAAAGCAATATGCATATTCTTGGCATATTTCAGTCTGGCAAGTGCCAAAATCCTACTTTTACAAGGGCACAGATTGAAAAACCCAAGTTCTGCATCATATTGTCAAATGTAGATTTATTACAATGCCCATTTTTGTAGAAATACATGTGTTCAGCACATGATAAAAGGCTCACTCTCTTTTCATAGAGGTCTTCTACAGAGTAACGTTATCCGTTAATCTTGAGCAGTGTTTTTGATTTTAGATATATTGTACCCAGTTATTTTGTCTCTAGAACGCACAATGTTTGAAGTGAAATGTTAGGTCAGGAGATACCAAAACATTGCATACTATTATTTTAAAAAAATACAATTGTTTCACGTTCTGTTAGATGGACTAGGCCATACTTGCCATATTTAGGTGTATCCTCTCTGGGAGATCCCAAGGGAAGGTGAATTACGAGCAGAGGGGACGGTGAGCTGCGATTTGCCTAATTTTGAGCCCCCATGACAAAATGCTGCAATTGCTTCATTTCATTGCCAATCGCGTTATCCAGGTCCATGTCCCGCAAGATGCAGGAGAAAGGCCTGTTCTCTCAGGAGTCCAGGGGGTAAGTTTATCAAGATGTGCTTTTGAAAAAGAGGAGATATTGCCTATAGCAACCAATTAGATTCTTGCTATCATTTATTTAGTACATTCTACAAAATGACAGCGAGAATTTGATTGGTTGCTATAGGCAACAACTCCACTTTTTTTAAACCCGCAGCTTGATAAATTTACCCCAGGAGACTTACCCTTTCTAATTCAGTTGTTCTTCAAATAAAGCCACTAGTTAACATACGAATATATTAAAGGTTGTGTTTAACAGATCTCAATAAAATACTTTAGAGAAATGATGTTTTTATACTTTTCTATGACCACTATGCTCTATTCCCCCATGTGCAGTAGTTTATCATGATAGTTGCGAGGGGTTTGTCTAACTGAGCAGGAAGAATGTTAATTGACATGCTTGCAGAATGAAAAGTGAGGCTGCATAGGACGAATGCACTTAAAGGGCGACAGGGTTTGTAGTTAGCTGAACTCTTACCTGAAGGGGTTAACATAGGTTTGTGGCCCGACCAATGTGTGCTCCAGTGGGAGGGACCTTGATTGGTGAAGAGGGCTGTACTTCCTGTTCTGCCTCATTCCACAGCACGAGATCCCACAGACCCACTCCAAGTTGAGAGTATTTTTGGGTTATGTTGCGGTAGGAAGGCACTGCGTTCAGCGGCTGAGTTGTGGGCATGCAGGTAGTTGTCGTAGGTCACTGCCCCCCTTTGAGGCACCAGTAACTCCCTTTTTGGCCCTTCGGTGAGGAGGGTCCCTGTCCGGCTCGGTGAGGGAGGGCAGCGTGAGTTTTTAAAGGGGCAGTCACTCTGACGCCAACTCAGCGCAAGTTATGATGGGATTTGTTCCCCGTGGTTGTGGACGTACGGCGGTGTGCGCCAGTCCACTTGTGATTTAGTGTTATCAGCTTGAGAGTTGTTTCGCAGTGCCCTTTCTCCGCCACCATAGGTTTTAGTTAAAGTTAAAATTATAATAAAAGCTCAGGCAATTTTTTAATAACTTATACATGTCTCCGTGTTTTTATTTGCATGCAAATGTTTAGTATTCTAAGGTTGATGTAAGGTTACGGGAACATACACGGTGAGCCCTTTATTGTTCTGTAGAAATGCACAGCCTGAATTGATATTTGTAGACAAAAGGAAGGAAGCCACAGCAGCTTAAGTGACTGCAGTAACAGCTTTTTTGACCTGCATTACAACCCAAAATAACACAATCATAAAGTCATAGGAAGGGGCCTCAACTGCCTACATTAAAAAGGGAAGGTAATATTGAATTGAACTTTTCCTCTTTTGCAGTGGAATGTGAGGTTAACACTGAACTAGGCACATTACACTTCGTGCTTCATATTTATAAATTTGTACTTTTGAAATTTAGTGGGCAAATAAAAGAATAGGTATGCGTAAATACTGTGAACCTGAGAACCAGCTGTCCATCAAATATAGTTCAATGTTTTACACAATGTTTAACAGACCCCCATAGTTTCAAAGAAATAATAAAAATAGTACAAGAATGGTCCTGCCACCAAGTCATGGTCACACCCCAATTCTGATAGGACTTGTCCCCTTTGATCTATGAATGTTGGGAATACCCCACCACAAATGCAATGGCATATAAATGTAGGGTTATATCTGACACAAATCTTGGACATGGTTTAAAAGGCAAATGATATTAGAGTCGCACAGAGCAAAAAGTAATAATAATGCACTGCTAATACTGATGGGCAAGATGTCTGCTTAAAGTGTACTTAGGGCCTGACACACATTATTGGAAGAAATGCTGTAATAGGGGCAAATACACCATCTAGAACTAATTTCTTAACAAATTAACATATACTGTATTTATTTATTATATAACTGGCACTCTGTTATTCAACACTATCTAAAGCTAAATATGTCCAAAACAGCCCTCATCATCTTTGCTCCTCCTTGAATCACCACCTTCCATCAAACCTTCCTCACTGTCAACACCACAATTTAATCAATCTCCCAAACCCACTGCCTTGTTGCCATCTTTGACACCACCCTCTGATTTACTCCTCAACTCCATCCTCTAAATATTGTTAGAAAACACTTTTTTCTTACTCAAGATGCAACCAAACCTCCTATCCTTCCTGACTACAGTATTTTCCTTCTATCTGGCATTACCCTTACCCATCTTTCCCTGCTTTAACCTATACAAAAATTCTTAATCTCATGAAGCTCCACATCCACTGCACCACTCTGCAAATCACTAAAATGGTTATCTATATAATTCAGAATCTAATTCAAATGATGTACCCCCACCTACAAAGCCCTCAACACCACCACACCTCCATGCACCTCCATGAAACCTTATCTCAAAATGCTGTCTCTCTCTTTCTCTTAAGATTGGAACCCAAGTCATCTGCTGAAACGATCGTGACTCTGTACACAGAACTTTAGATCCTCAGACTCTATTCTAGCCGTCAAATATTTAGATCCTCTCTGAAAACCCACCTCTTTATTAGAGTATACCCTACTAAAATCTTTACAACTCACACCACTTTATTCTGAGCCACATTCACTCCACTTGTCTCTGCCTTTTACCATTAGAGTGACATTCATTTTTCTGCCTTGTATGTGCCTGTTGCATGTATGACCTGTTATCCACACTGTCTGACATTGTGGTACCATACAAATCAACGGCAATACTAATAATATTTTAAGTTACCATATGTATGCCTGGCTCTGAACCTAACAACTAAAAAGTAACAACTTAAAAGGTTTGGATCAGTTAGTTAAAAGTCGAAGATTAGCAAATTATAAGGAGATTTCTGAGGGCTAAAGAAAAAGAATTGTCAATGCTCATCAAGATGGAAAAGGTTACAAATGATTTCTAAAGTCTTTAGACATCATCAATCCACTGTCAGGCAGACAGTGTACACAGATAATGTATAGATGGAGAAAATTCAACACAATTGTTACTCTCCCCTGGAGTGGTCATCCAATAAAACTAACTCTAAGAGCAAGGCATATAAATGTTTCAGGAAATCTCAAAGAACTCTGGATAACATCAAACAATTGGCAGGCTCTCTTGCACCAGCCAATATCAGTGTTTATGAGCCCACCAGCAGGCAAACATTGATTGAGACTAGTGTGTATGGGGAGATAGCAAGGAGGAAGCCACATGGTTGCCCACTTAAAATTTGCTAAAAACCACCTGAGCCAGAAGACTACTGGAAGAATGTTCTAAAATACAACTTTCTGCCTTAAATGTGAAACATAGTTTAGAAAAACACCAAACACTGCATTCCAGCAAAAGAACCTCATCCCAACCTTGAAACACAGAGGTTATGTTGCTGTTTTGCTGCCACTGGCTATGATAGTTTCCCATCATTGAATATGAATTCTGGATTGTACCAGAAAATTCTATAGAAAAATGTAACAGTATCTGTCAAATAGCTGAAACTCAGCAGAAGGTGATCTTGCAGAAAGAGAATGACCGTAAGAACACATGGCAGTCTACAAAAAATAGTTGAAGCAGTAGAAATTTTGCTTTTTGTAATGGCCAAGACAAAGTCTAGATCTAAATCCAGAAGAAATGTTGTGGCAGGATCTGAAGCGGAGTGTCCATGCAAGAAAGCTCATCAACATCTATGAGTTGAAGCAGTTCTGTAAGGAGGACTGGGACAAAATTCCTCCAAGCCGATTTACGGGACTGAACTACAATTACCATAAAAGTTTGAATTCTTTGCTGCTCGTGGGAGTCACACCAGTTACTAAACATATAGGTTCACATACTTTTTCCGCTAAAGAAATTTAATATTTGGTCATTCTGATCAATAAATGAATGAATGAATATATCTTTTTGTGTGTTGTTTGATTTATTAGGCTCTCTTTATCTATTTTTATGACTAAGATGAAGATCTGAACACATTCAAGGTCACATTTATGTATAAATTCAAAATATGTAAAAACATTGAACAAATAAGATAATGGATGCTAAGCACATGTTATGGGACAGCCATCCCTTCTTCTGTCAGAGACTAGGGTTTACTTGAGAAAGAACCTAGGGAATGGTAAAGCTTTTTATTAATTGAATTGGCCATTTACAGATTCTATTTGGATCCTGACAACAGCACATTTTTTTCTATAAATGTAGAACATATTATCCCACAGGCTTTAAATCCAGTAGAGCAGATGTCAAAATATTGCATCTCTTTCCCTAATGACCATAGGGGAGGAGGTTTGGATGTTTTACACAGAATTACCCATGTGGATGAAGGAATATTATAATGTTTTGTTTTTTAACATGCAGTGGACAGGTGCAAGCATTTATCTGCTTTTCTTGTAAGAGATGGGACAAAAGGTAACCTTTCAAGTTTAAGGTCTTTGAGCAAAGATACTGGCTGATTGCCAGCTGTTGCTGAGTTTCTCATACTAAACCTAAAAAGACACTTTTTCAGTGATTCCAAGTTATCATTATTCCGTATTTTTTTTTATTTTCATCATAAGGTAATGCTTCACACACACCAGGTACATGTGGGCCACATTGTTATTCATGTGGCAGCTACACCAGGATCATTACTAGGTTCTAAAAAGATATGTGGGCAGTCCAACCAAGTAAAAATAACAAGAAATTAAAGAAATTTACAGAAATAAAATACAAAAAAATCTGTTTAAGATTGCTATACTTGTGTCAAATCAGTTGATATATACCAAGAAAAAATGTAATACATAGCATTACCCAAGTCCACATACAGAAATTTACAGAGATTGTTCTCCAGGAATAATAGTCTACCTTCAGGGAATCCAACCCAAAGAATATAATAATAATAATAATAATAATAATAATAATAATAATATATATTAAGAATAATACTTGTCAAGCTTTTATCCCATCCTGCCAAACATATTATATTTACGAATTTGCTATTTAAACAAAAAACAACACTACTGCAACTAACATTGATTCGTATTCAAACTGTTATTAATTTCAGTGCTTTTCTGAAGGGTTTGTTCAGGCAAAGACCAAAATTTGCTAGTTTTTGGACAAAATATACAGAATAAGCCAAAACCCAGAAAGAGACAGAGGTGTAGGGCTGGACTGGCCATCCGGTACACTGCGCATCGATCATGTGAGTATTTGTATACTCACTCTCAGGCAGGGACTTAGCTTTTTTTTTCAATTATTTTTTATTTTTTTTGTGCGCACTGGGGGGTGGGCGCTGCGATTATGTGAGTTTACAAATACTAACATAATCACGGCGCCGGCGTCCCTCTTCCCTCCCTCCTGTTTGCACTGAATGTTGGGCGTGACGACATTCAGTGAGGAGCGGTGCACGGAAGAGAGAAGAAAGAAGAGCAAAAAGAGAAGAAAAGAAAAGAAAGATGAAAGAAGGCCATACAGAGGTAAGTAAAAGAGTGGAGGAACGCAGAGAGGCACAGGATGATGAAGAAAGGGGAGGAGAGAGAAAAAGCACAGGGGTATGAAGAAAGGGGGGGAGTGAGATAAAAGGCACAGGGGAATCAAAAAAGGGGGGGAGAGATAAAAGGCACAGGGGGGATGAAGAAAGGTGGGGAGAGAAAAAAGGCACAGGGGGTGAAGAAAGGGGAAATGGATAAAAGGAACGTGGTGAGGAAGAAAGGGGGGGATACAAGGCACAGGGGGATGAAGAAAGGGGAGGAGAGACAAAAGGCAAGAGGGGGGGTGAAGAAGGAGGGGGTAAAAGGCACAGGGGGATGAAGAAGGGGGGAGCAGCATTGCAAATGGTGATGAAGAGTGGCAAAAGCAGCATGGCAGAGTGTGAAGAGGGGCAAAAGCAGCATGGCAGAGTGTGAAGAGGGGCAAAAGCAGCATGGCAGAGTGTGATGAGGGGCAAAAGCAGAATGGCAGAGTGTGATGAAGGGGGGAAAGCAGCATGGAAGGCACAGTGCGATCATAAGGTGGCATAGCGTGGTTGTGATGAAGGGGCACAGTGTGATCATAATGAGGCACAGCATGGTGTTGATGAAGGGGCACAGTAATGTGTGTGTGATGGCACAGGGAGTTTTTGGCAATGTAGTGTGTGTGAGGTAGATGGTGGCTAATTAATGGCTATTATGTTCGCGGGGTAATGTAATAGTGGGGACTATTAATTTAAGATGGGGTGGTTTGGGAGCTATTGAATGTGGGCGTTAATTTGGGGAGAATGAGGTCTCTTTATTAAATGTGACTATGAATTTAATGGCAGTGGTGGTTGCAGGAAATGTATATTTATGAAATGTAAATACTATTAATTTATTGTTGGGGCTGTACATAGGGAAGGAAATAGGTTTATATATTAAATGGGAATACTATTATTTTATTGTTGGGGCTGGAGTGAGGCCTACTTTTAAAACGTGGCTACTATATTGATTTAACAGTGGTGCTGGTTGGAGTTTTCTAAATTTCATGTACCCATTTTTTTCCCCAAATAGGGCCCCCAACATTCCAGGATCCAGAGAAGCAGCAATTGATCTAAAGACCCCAGCATCCACAAGTGGTGACAATGACAAAACAGGTAGGAGAGAGCAGGACAGTCTGCCAACTGTCCTGAATTTGGTGGATGACTGTCCAGCTTAGTCAGGATTTGGTCTGACTGCAAGGACAGTTATGAGGTATGTCCTACTTCACATTGTACTGCTTGTGAAGGCAGAACTGTGTGCACCTAACAGTAGTGCTCACAGTATTGTCTGTGTATTTGTTGAAAATGTGTCTAATAGACATATTACATTATAGAAGCCCCCTGTCTTAAGTGCCTAGAGTCCCCTGAGCCTTAATACAGCTCTGGTTAGCAGGAGAAATCTGATAGTTTCTCCCAGTTCCCGGACAGGAAACAGCCTGCAGAGCAAACTGAGGAGCTCTAAGTCTCATGAGATTTATTAATCTTGTGAGACTAAGAGCTTCCCTGCTCACTCTACAGGAAGTTCCCACCCTGATGGATGTCAGCAGCATCAGAAGTATAGATAAGTACAGTGGACTGGGGTGTTGTAATGTGTTTCTGTGGTGGGGGTGGCGTGATGTGGATGGGGAGGGCATGATAAACGTAATGTTTTATTATAATGTATGTATCAATGCCCCATGTTGACTATGCACCCAACATGTGACCACGCCCTTGGCGGCACCACCGATGCGCAGCGGCACATAGTTTTTTCCTGCTCATCAACAGAGGTGGGCCTGTATGCTTCAAATGCCAGGGCTGATTTTTAGTCCCAGTCCGGCCTTGCAGAGGTGCATATCTAGTAGCAAACTCCAAAACGGCAGGTTATACAGTGGTTAGTACCTACCAAAAGTAGTTGACGAAAGGACACCAGGTGAACCAGTGACAGGGGCCTGGGCCGCCCAAGACTCATCTATGTTTGTGAGGAACACACAGTGCATCACAGCTTGCTGCGTTTGGGGCTGCGTAGCCACAGACCAGTCAGAGTGCCCATGTTGATCCCTGTCCACTGCTGAAAGCACCTACAATGGACTTGTGAGTACTAGAACTGGACTATGAAGCATTGTAAGAAGGTGGCCTGGTCTGATTAATCATGTTTTCTTTTACATCATGTGGACGATTGGGTGCATGTGCGTTGTTTACCTGGGGAAGAGGTGGCACCAGGATTCACTATGAGAAGAAGGCAAGTCAGTGGAGTATGATGCTCTGGGCAATCAGCTACTTAAACATTATTTCAGACAACGAACCCCCTTCATGGCAACAGATTTTCGTGATGTCAGTGGCCTCTTTCAGCAGAATAATGTGCCCTACCGTACTGCAAAAATTGTTCAGGAAAGGTTTGACAAAGAACTCAAGGTGTTGACTTGGCCTCCAAAGTCCCCAGATCTCAATCTGATCGAGCATCTGTGGGATGTGCAGTAAAAACAAGTCAGAACCATGGAGACCCCACTTCGCAACTTTCAGGATTTAAAGGATCTGCTGCTAACATCTTGGTGCCAGATACCAGAGGACACCTTCACAGGTCTTGTGAAGTCCATTTATGGAAGGGTCAGAGCTGTTTTGGCAGCACCAAGGGGACATACACAATAATAGGCAGGTGGTTTTAATGTTGTGTCTGATTGGTGTATTGGACCTCTTAAATGTACCTCCATGATGACATTTTTCTGCTTGGAAAACAACTGCCACACAAATGATCCTGACTTTGTGTAATATGTTGTTAAAATTCTTAAACAAAAAATATCTCTTGTATTACATTCACTTGTCATTTCTTTATTTATCTTAACAGCTCAGCAAGTAAAGGATGTAATAGAATATTTCCCTTGGTTTGCTGTTCATTCAACCACTAACCAGTATGTTAGATGCAATGCTCATAATCATACTTTCCACATTTACGATATCCCCTCCTGGAGGGGAGATCTCACTGCAGTGTCCTCGGGGGTATGGCCACAGGCACATGTCATTAGGCCCGCGCCCCCTCTGCTAAACGAACCATTTTTGACCTATTACAGCAGAGGGACTGGATGAGAATGACACTATTCTCTGTGAATCTCGTCACTAAGCCCATTCCCCACCGACTTTACTAAGGAAGTTGGCAGGATGCAGGAGGTTGTCCTGCTCTCCAGGGGAACTGGGAGGGCTCCCAGAAATTTGGGAGTCTCCCAGACATTCTGGGAGAGTAGGCAACTATGAACATAATTCAAAATCAGAATCTAAGAGCAACGAAGATTATGTTATATATAATATTGCCCAATTCCTTACAGTTCAACCAGCAATAGCATCCAATCAATCATCATAGAATATAATTAACATGTCTTAAAAAATGAATCCTCTGGCTGAATAAATGCATATGTGCATGGGGATGTTCTATATACATTCACTATAAAAAAAAACATAATTTAGCAAAAGATGCATCTTTCTGCCACTGTTTGTTCTTGCAATCTGTGGAATACCTATCTGAGTGAAATTGCTGCTTGCTCCTGAAACCCAGGGCTGTATGACTCGCTCTCACAACACATATACACATCTCACTCTGGAACAGCTTGCAAACTAATTATTTAACACAGGAAAGGATGAAGTGAATTCCTCAAGGTACTAAAGAGAGAGATGGCATCAAGTAAAAGACATTTGTCAACTTTGGATATAGCACTAGAGAACAATCACCCTACAGGGAAAGGAAAGGCATAGGGATGAATGGACAGACTAGAAGAGCAAAGCAAAGATGAAAAATATTATTATCAGCAGTGATGATGGATCTTATGTGAAGGCTATGGTATTTCTACAAGCCTGTAATTCTCTTAATGCACATACCATTAACCACTGAAGGAAATAATGTAAGACTATTGTATATCAAAACTATAAAAGAAGCGTATAGTATGTTATTTTGTGATTAAATAGTACCTATATGTGTTTAAACATAGATAAGATTGTATAAGTATGTGCATTGTCCTCGTCCATTTATGGTGAAAGTACAAATATTTGTTCTACATTAAATATAGTATTGTCACATATAAATGGTCTGGTGATGCAGGTCACATACCAAGTTGAAAGAAGTGCTAGGATTCACTATGCCTATAACATTTTGTTAAAAAGAATCTCCCATTGTTTGTGTATATGATTAAGATATTTCTGCACAGGGAACCTGTCTTTCAAATTCTAAAACCCCACTATTGGGGGCATATTCAATTGTTGGCGAAAATGCCAAAAATCTCGCGGCGCACGCACTATTACCATCATTACGGTAATAGTGCGCGTAAATACCATTATTACGGTAGTTTTCTCGCTAGATTTCAGCTCGCAGCTCCCTGAGCCGCGAGCTGAAATCCAGCTTACTATTACCACAATAACGGTAATAGTTTTAACGCCGTGGGGATTCAGAGCAATTGAATATGCCCCTTGGAGTCTAATTTCACCAACCAAATGTTTATCTCCTTGTAATAAAAATCCAAACTTTTAAGCAACAAAAATGGACAGCTGATGGGTATGGTGGCCTGTTCTTCTAATAAGACTAAAGAAGTCAAACTAGGGACTTAACAAATCCAGGATTTGGTCAAACTGTTTTAATAAATCAATAAATGTTTTAAACTTAATTCCAACATTCCATCTGGTGTGGAAATTCCTGTTTTGCTAAAATGTATCTAAACCCCTGTATTGTACCCAAAGACAGCTGTGCTGAAAGTCCTGGTAAAGCCAAGTATAAATTCATACCTCTCAATATTTAGACTCAGGATAAAGTAAGCCAAGTTCAGTCCAAACTCCGCCCATAAATGGTCAAATCGCTGTAAAACTCTACCCATTGATTGTTAAGTTCCACCCCTTTTAAAGCCCATGAGTCGAGATGTCACTCCAACATCAGGACAGTTGAGAGGTTTGTTTTGTCAAGTACCTGATATACAGGGGCTGGCTGGTAAATTTCAGTCTGGGGAGCAAGCACACACCACTAAAACATGAGCAGCCATGAGTAGCAGCCCATTCTTAAAATGAGGTTTTAGGTGTAGAGCACAGTGTTGAAAGCCCATTTGCAGAAGAAAACATGTGTTTACACAGGTGAAAGGGCTTGTTTTTGTTGCACCATATATACCAATTGGGATACTGCCAGCGATTATCCTCCCTTGGGAAAACCAAATTATAAACTACTAAGATGGCACTCCCTGTACTGCTAACATCACCCTTAGATGACTTTACTAGAGATGCTCAGGCTCGGTTCCCCGAGAACCGAACACACCCGAACTTAGCAGATCCGAGTAATGAGCAGAGCTGGCACGGTACTTTCGTGCGCCCTCGGAATTGAAAACAAGACAAAATGTAATTGTTACATCTTCGGATCTCGCGAGTTTTGGATACTATAAGTACCGCCTTCCATGGTGATGCGGCGCCATTCACAGAGGGACACAGAAGGGGTAGTACAGTTTTTGGCAATCTCTAGTGCAGTTGGGCAGCGCCATATGTAGAAAAGAAAGAGGAAGGGTAGCAGTGTTCTTCAAAGTCTCCAGTGACATTCAGGAGAGCTCCATTGCTTGTCATTGCTGAAATAGAAATAATAGGGCTGGCAGGCTTGGTCCTCGAAATCTGCAGTCACATTGTACTGTGTTATATAGGTAACACACAAACAGGAGAGCTGCATTGCTAATATTCATTGGTGAAATAAAAATAATAGGGCTGGCAGTCTTAGTCTAAATCTGCAATCACATTGTACTGTGTTATCAAAATGGATTCACAGCAGTACACAGAAGACTGAAGCTTTATTGAGACAGACACAAATATAGGGAAGGGTGCATAAATTAAGACATTCAACAAACCTTCAAACAGTGATGTGGGAATGGGTTGGAGAAGGTAAGGGCAGGGGAGACACAAGCCCAAGGTTTTATTGAATAAACAGACACATAGGGAGAGAAGGAGAAGAGGAAGACAGAACATTAATCATCTTCCTCTGGACTGTCAATGGTGTTATAGTCTCTTAGCAGGCCTGCGACAGTCCTGGATGGTCATCTTCTCCCTTTTCAAGATGAGGCAATTCCTGGCAAGCCAAATAGTGCCCTTATAACAGTTCATAAGGTGCCAGGCCTCCTGGATTGCCCCAGGAAATAATCCATAAAATATTGAATGGTATGAAAGGCAAGTTCTGAGCACAATGTCCTTAACTTCATGTTCCAAGGCATTCAACAGTGCCTGTGCAGTGGGGCAGTCCCAAAAAATATGCTGTGCTGTTTCCCTTCTAGTGATGCAGAAGGGGCAGTGCACAGATTGGCACAGGTTCCGGGAGTGCATGAAAGTCCTGAGAGGCAGACCCTACTGGATAGCCATCAATGCAATGTCTTTGTGTCTATAAGTCAGCCTCTTAGAGGCACATTCTCCCACACGTGTTTTGTTGTTGCAGCAGGGAGCCTTGGAACAGATTCCAGAATGTCTTTAGCTTTGATGAGCTTGTGGACAGTTTTTGGCTTCCACAAGTCTGGTTTAAGTCCTTCCAGATGGTGCTCCCTCACAAATTGTTCAACATCCAGGTAAAACCAAGGTGTAGTCCAGTTGTAAGAGAAGGAGCTCTCCCACTTGTCCCAACCAAGGGTCCTCCAAAGAGGCAGGAGGAATAATTGAGACATGGACTTCCCAGCAGATCAAATGTTCTTTTCAATAAGAGTTCTGCGGAGGTAGTTGCAGTCAAAGAAGGCTCACAGCATGGTGGGGATATCCGGGATCCCTTTCTCACCTTTGATGGGCTCCTTGTACATGACTTCCCACTTCACTCTGTCCATGTATTAGCTGTAGAATTATCACAGTTATTCAAGGAGCGGGTGGAGCGATCAAATGAACCATAACTGATTTCATGATTCATTCTCAGTTTCACTGTACTGGCCATGTGCTCGGGTGACGGCAATCTCCTCGTCATCATCTTCCAAAGCTTAGTCTGCAGTGGTCAGTGACACATCCATTTGTTTTCTCAGGTCTCTTAGCTGTTCTTTAAACTTTAAAATGCATCTTCCTGCCTCAGGGTCTCCTCTGTATTATTCTTCTGAAGCGCAGTGT
Source organism: Mixophyes fleayi (assembly GCF_038048845.1). Lineage (NCBI taxonomy): Eukaryota > Metazoa > Chordata > Amphibia > Anura > Limnodynastidae > Mixophyes > Mixophyes fleayi. The sequence continues at coordinate 156,580,567 of NC_134407.1, read as the reverse complement.
ATCTCTCGTGTACAAGCTCTCTTAAATCTGGGATTTCATCTGGTGCATCACGTTTTAACTTAAGTACGGCCTCATCAACTGCATGTATATATTGGTTTAAATCTCTGTTGAATGACGCGTATTCTAACACTACAGATTCCATGCTGCCCTCATGTACCGTGTCACAGTCTGTCTGAAGCAGATCTATTGCCACTCCAGTTGTAACATCCATTCCTGTGTCTACATAAGTTTGGCAGTTCTTCAGGGATGACAGGGAGGTATCCACAGAGGAGAAGGAGATTAAAAATGCAGCACAATCAGACATGGTTTAATAATGTAGAGTTCATTGACAGAACTGTTAGGCTTAAGGAAGCTAAGCTATTCTTAGCTTCTTTTGTGGGGGCCCAAACAAACCAAGCACTTCAGCCACAAAAGTAACACTGCTTGTCGCTTGTTAAACTGTACATGTCCTTTTCAATATATTACATAAGGGTGTTTGGGAGGGACAAAGAGCAATTCCATCTTGCACCACTTTTCTATTCTACCACTGCTGTGTGGCAATGCTTCCTATATGTGATATGAACTGCCTTGTGTTTGTACCATTGCTCTGTCGCTTACCATCCAGCCAGGTCGCTGCAGTCTTTGTCCGAAAGTGTATGAATATAATATTGTGACCTTTGAGATGGCAAAATTGACTGCAAATGACTTGAAAGTAGTGTTATTGAGGTTAATAATAATGTAGGGGGGGAAAAAGCAAAGTTATGTGATTTTAGCAAAAAAAAAAAAAAAATCGGGATCCAAAAGCAAAACCAAACCTCGCACGGGCGGTTTTGTCAAAACCAAAACCAAAACACAAAGTTATTCCAGATCCAAAACCAAAACCAGAACACAGGGGTCAGTGAACATCTCTAGACTTTACCAGAACATAAGCATTATAAAAGCTTTATTCTTGTAATAAAGCATTTTAATGCAGTACTGTTTTAATTATTTATTGAGTTATGAAAAAGAAAGGTACTTGTTAATAATATGGGACTCACTGTAGCTCACCAGCGCTGTACCGCTTCTTCCACTTGATTATCTGTTTTCAAATCTTCCACTGTCTATCTCAAGTGAAAAAAAACCTTTATATGCCGGCAGCATAAGACTTGAAAAAGAGGGAGAAACGCTGCTGGTAGTAGTGTCCATATAATTAACAGGTATCAAAAGAATCTAATCTTCATTAATTTAAGTTTAATTGAAATGAAAAACAAATATTTTATATAAGCTATATATTTTGTTTAAGTATTGTGCTCATAAAAAGCTTAATAATAGATATTTAAATATATTTATAATATTAAAATAGTTTGCATGTACCTACCTGGATAACAGTTAATGTAAGCGTTGCTCAGTACCCAGTGCACTTATGCAAAACAAGATTGCCAAGCTAATAGTCACTGTCTGTCTTTTTAAGGAGAGAAGCCAAAGCCCCCTTACATGGCAACCTCATTCAGTAGAATAACAGAGGATGTGGTAAGGGCCGGAGTGAATCTCAGCAGTTTTCTAGGGTACCAGTAGCTAGAGGGCACTTAAAACCCTGAATAACATACGTGCCAACTCTCCTGGAATGTCCGGGAGACTCCTGTATTTCGCGAGAGTCTCACGAACTCCCGGTAGAGTGTGGTAATCTCCCGCATCTGTCCACTTGTGAAGTGTGCAGAATTAGGTCCAAAACAACGTGATTCACCGGGAATCGCAGTGTTTGGCCCTGCCCCCTGCTGTAAAATGCCACGTTTGCGTCATTACGTCACGGGGGCGGGTCCAAAATTACGCGAAATTTGGATCCCCGCCCCCATCACGCCCACCTCCCCCGGCAGACTCCCAGTTGGCAAGTTTGCTGAATGAGTGATATCAAGCATCCAGTGATTTTAAATTCCCCACCAGGAACCTCCACACGGAGTACTGTTTGCTGACATGAAGAAGTAGCCAGCAGCTTCTAACAAGTGAAGCTGCTGGATGCCACTGCTCCATGTTAGTGATACCCTGGGAGTGTGGCTATGATGTCACAGAGGATACATGGATGCCGCCCCCATCTCCCACTTGCCAAAGTAAGAAGTGGTGATGCCAATTCTGATGTGGGAATGAACACGCTTCCAAGTATTGGAGTGTCAGCGCTGCCTGGGACTTGCACTGTCCCTGGACATGGTGGTCAGATTTAGAAAAGTGCAGGCATTATTTGTTCTTTAAGTAGAGGTCCTTCCCTGTGCAGAGAAGCATACTGAAAACTAGACTAAGAAGCAATAAGCTTGGTTAAAAACAATTACGTTTAGTACCTATGGCGTTATTTACCATCATCTCGAGCCCCTGGTAACCGAAAAGTTATCGGGAAGGCTGTAGAAAGCAAGACACAGGCTTTGTGAGATTTGAGAGCATTGATGTGGACAGCTGTATCATCGCAAAAGGAGCGAAGCCTAATGGCACGAAAGCACCAGCACCTGAGATGGTCGGCCAGGTAGGAGCCATAAAGATTCTGGCATACTGCCCAATATGTCCACCCAGAGTGGGTGGACATATTGTAGAAAGAACCTGGGAAGGAAGGTCTCAAGTCACTGACAGAACGGGGGTGAATGACAGGTACTGCAAGGTGTAATTTTTAGCTCCCAATAAAGAGATATAAGCCTCATTAAAGATGTAGCCCCTGAGAAGGGTGTTAGTAGAAGGGGTGATCCCCACCTTTAGGGGAAATCTTTAGAAGAGGTTCCAAGTAAGATGTGTGTATGCCGCAGTGCATGAGAGCTGTACTTGGACAAGAGAAGGAGAGTCCCCGCCAGCAAAAATCTAAGAGAGGCATGGATGAGCTGACATAGAGACCCTTGGAAGAGATGAGTGTGAATAGTTGGAAGCCACAAGTAATGCATACAGTGATGGGTGGTCGCTGCAGAGACAGAATGGCTTGCAGTAGATGAGTTAGGAGAGAAGGTTCGCCCTGTATGAGAGCACATTTGAAAGTGCCCCATACTATGAGGGCCGCTGCAACTATGCAGCATTCCTGCTCTGGAGGAAAGGAGTCCCTACAGTGAGATATTGAAGGAATTCTGTGGTTGAGTACCAGTAATAGCAAGTGAGACAGAGTTCCTGGTTATTGAACCTGGGAAGGGAGGTCTCAAGTCACTGACAGAACAGGGGTGCATGACAGGTACTGCAAGGCATAATTTTTAGCTCCCAATAAAGAGATATAAGCCTCATTAAAGATGTAGCCCCTGAGAAGGGTGTTCCTCTCCTAACTCATCACCCATCACTGTATGCATTGCTTGTTGCTTCCAACTATTCCAAGTATCGATGTTCACTGACCCCAAGTTTTGGTTTTGGTTTTGGATCTGGATTAAGTTTGGTTTTGGATCCCTATTTTTTTTTTCTTAAATCCCTATTTTGTTTGCTAAAATCACATAATTTAGCTCTTTTTTTTATTCCTACATTATTATTAATCTCAATAACATTAATTTCCAGTCATTTCCAGTCAATTTTTGTCAAGTTACAAGAACACTGCTACCCCTCCTGTTTCTGTATGAGCAATGGCTGTCACGACTGATAGTGGGTACCTGCTGTTGTTGGCGCAACTCAGAGGAAGGCGCGGAGTCTAACGTGCCCCTGGTATTCACCAGGAACCCCCGCAAGGAAGTATGGACTCCGCTGCAGGGACACGCAGGTCGCGGTCCTTCCTAGAGTCCACAGCGAGATACAAGGAGGTGTCAGACAGGCCGGGTCAGCAACGTTCAGGTAGAAGAGGTACAAAGGGAAATCCAGAAGAATGGTGAGGCAAGCCGGGTCGGTAACTTTCAGGGAGAACAGTACAAAGGCAGAATCCAAATAGGGGTGGTCAAACGGTCCGGGTCAAAAGGTCACAAGCAGCACGAGGATAGTCAGGAACGAATACAGCAACTGGTATACACAAACGCTGGAGGCAGGAAGACCTGATACTCTGGCACTGGTGAGAGGGCAGGAAGAGGTTTAAATACTGTGGTAACCCAATCAGAATCAGCGCTGCAGCGCTGTCATACCTGCCGCCGGGAATCCTTCATAGCGTCCCGTTGCCTAGCAACGGGGCGCGTCATCACACCCAGAGGTCGGACGGCAGGGGGATCCGGAAGTGATGCGTCTGGTTGCTATGCAACCAGACGCGCTGTCAGCAGACAGGCGGCCGTGCGGAACGGCGCCTGACAGTATACCCTCCTCTTCCTCCTCCTGTTTGAAGGAACCTTTTAAGAATTCTAGGAGCGTGAAGGTCCTGCTTGTCCACCCATGATCTCTCCTCTGGGCCAAATCCTTTTCAATGGATAAGAAATTGCTGTTTGCCACGAAGAATGCGAGAGGCCAAGATCCGATTGACTTCGAATTCTGTTCCAGAAGAGGTTTGTATTGGTGGGGGACGACAGGGAGGTCGATAGAATTTATTGAGTACCACTGGTCGTAGTAATGAGACATGAAAAGTATTATGACATCTCAGAGAAGGAGGAAGTTTCAATTTAAAGCATACAGGATTAATTACTTGCATGATGGTGTACGGGCCAATAAATCGAGGAGCCATCTTCATGGAAGGAACTTTTAGTCTTAGGTCCCGGGTGGATAGCCATACTTGGTCTCCCACCTTTAAGAGAGGAGTGGCCCTCCGATGACGATCTGCAAAGATTTTGTGATGCTGAGTAGCCTTGTGTAAAGCCATCTTAGTATTAGCCCAAATGAGAGAAAACTCCCGATAAAGAGTATCTACGGCTGGAACCGGTGAAGAGGACACTGGAAAAGGATCCGGAAACACAGGATGACTTCCATATACAATAAAGAATGGGGAGAATCCGGTAGACTCATGAATGTGTTGGTTATGGGAGAACTCCGCCCAAGGAAGGAATTGAGACCATTTATTCTGATTGTCAGAGGTAAAACAGCGAAGAAATGTCTCGAGATCCTGATTGATTCGCTCCGTCTGTCCATTGGTTTGAGGATGATATCCCGAAGAGAATTTCAATTCTATGTTCAATCTCTTACAAAAGGTTCTCCAAAAATGGGATGTGAATTGGACTCCACGGTCCGAAATGATCTCCTTCGGGCAACCATGTAATCTGAATATCTCCTTGATAAAGATATCTGCCAAACGACTGGCCGTGGGCAGTCCAGTTAGAGGAATAAAATGTGCCATCTTCGAAAATCGATCAATAACCACCCAGATAGTGGTAAACCCTGCACTGTGGGGTAGGTCTGTGATAAAATCCATGGCCACACTTTCCCAAGGAGCATCGGGGATAGGGAGTGGACGAAGAAGGCCTGCCGGGACTCTTCTACAAGTCTTGTGTTGAGCACAATTAGTGCAGGAAGCAATAAATTTACAAATATCGGCACGTACAGTAGGCCACCAGAAGCGTCGGCAAAGCAGTGATGTTGTCTTCTTTATTCCAGCATGGCCGGCAATGCGGGATGAATGAGCCCACTGCAGGGTCTTGAGCCGGAGATGAGGTTCCACGAATGACCGGCCTGGAGGAGGAGAGGACGTTTTGGTCCTAGTGAGGGCTACAATATTAGAAGGATCAATAATATGCTGAGGAACCAATGGTCTTAAACGATCGGAATCGTCAAAGGAGCGAGATAATGCATCAGCACGTCCGTTCTTGGCTCCAGGGCAGAATGTGAGCTTCATGTTAAATCGAGCAAAGAAGGATGCCCAGCGGGATTGCCGAGGATTAAGGCAACGAGCCTCTTGAATGAACACTAGGTTCCGATGGTCGGTAAACACAGTAACAGGAAATATAGCCCCCTCCAACAGATGTCGCCATTCCTCCAGAGCCGCCTTGATGGCCAGTAACTCCTTGTCCCCTATTCCATAATTACATTCACTTGGAAGAAATCGTCTGGAGAAAAACCCACACGGGTTGTGTGAGCCAGCAGGAGACTCTTGAAAAAGCACCGCCCCAATGCCTACAGAGGATGCATCTACCTCTAAGAAGAAAGGTCGTTCTTGATCTGGCTGGGACAGAACTGGAGCTGAAGAAAATGCTTTCTTTAACGTTATGAAGGCAGACATGGCTTCCGAGGACCAAACCCTGGGGTTGGCAGTCTTCCTGGTTAAAGCTGTAATGGGGGCTATAATGGTGGAGAATCCCTGAATAAATTGGCGATAATAGTTTGCAAAGCCAATGAACCTTTGAATCGCTTTAAGGCCTTGTGGCTGAGGCCAGTCCAGAATAGCTGACACCTTGGTGGGATCCATACAAAGACCTTGACCCGACACAATGAAACCAAGAAAAGGTACCTGGCTAATCTCAAACACACATTTCTCCAGCTTGCAGTAGAGGTGATGTTTCCGGAGTCTACGTAAGACCTCCTTTACTTGTTCCCGATGAGTTTTCAGATCTTTAGAAAATATTAATATATCGTCTAAATACACTACCACAGAAGTGTATAACAGGTCATGAAAGATATCGTTAACAAAGGTTTGGAAGATGGCTGGGGCGTTGCAGAGGCCGAAGGGCATCACCAGGTACTCGAAATGTCCATCTCTGGTGTTAAAGGCCGTTTTCCATTCGTCCCCCTTCTTGATGCGAATCAAATTATAGGCCCCACGGAGATCTAATTTGGAAAAAATTTGAGATCCACTGAGTTTGTCAAAGAGGTCGGAGATGAGAGGTAGTGGATATCGATTTTTGACAGTGATGCGGTTGAGAGGACGATAATCAATACAAGGCCGAAGAGACCCATCCTTCTTCTTAACGAAAAAAACCCTGCACCCGCTGGGGAAGTGGATTTGCGGATAAATCCCCGTTTCAGGTTTTCTGAAATATATTGAGACATGGCTGACGTCTCTGGACGAGATAAAGGGTAGGTCCGCCCTTTGGGGATGGGTTGGTCAGGAGATAAAACAATAGCGCAATCCCAGGGACGATGAGGAGGCAAGATCTCCGCTTCCACCTTGCTGAATACATCTTGGAATTCCATATAGGCCTCAGGAAGATGGGTTAGCTCGGAATGAGCCATTACTTGACATTTTGAAGGCAAGACTCTAGACAGACATTCAAAGCGACATCCTGAACCCCACGACATAACTTGAGCGTGGTCCCAATCCATCTGAGGAGAATGCTTTCTCAGCCACGGTAGCCCCAAGATGAGGGGATTAATGGACCTCGGCAACACCAAAAGTTGGATCATCTCGCTATGAAGTACTCCTACCATCAACCGAACAGGAGAAGTCACGGAGGAGATGGAGCCGTGAGTGACACGACTACCGTCGACTGCCGTCAGAGATAACGGTTGAGGCAATGGGTTTAAAGGTATTTGGAGCTGCGAAGCTAGATCCGCCGAAATGAAGTTCCCGGAGGAGCCGGAGTCCACAAAGGCCGTGGTGGAAAAGGTTCCGTTGGGGGTGCTCAGGATGACAGCCATCTGAAATTCTGGGGAATTTTCTTTAGAATAGGGAGCAACTGTGGATTCTCCTAAAACGGCCTCCCCGCCACCTTTTAGGACGAAGAGTTTCCCGGTTTCTTGGGACAAACTCTTAGCAGGTGTCCCGGATCTCCACAATACAGACACAGGCGTTGTTTGAAGCGTCTCTTCCTCTCTTCAAGGGATAATTTAGAGCGTCCTACTTGCATTGGTCGCAGGATGGGATTTTGGAACTGGGGTGCTAGCCGTGGTATGAACCGTTTGCCAGGAGAGCGTTCCTGCGTGCGCTCTTGGTAGCGCAAATCCACCTTTATGCACATGGAGATGAGAGAATCTAACTCGGCCGGGAGTTCTCTGGAAATTAGCTCATCCTTAATCCGGTCAACCAGACCTTGCCAAAAGGTTGCCACCAGTGCTTCGTTATTCCATTTTAACTCGGAAGCCAGGGTCCGAAATTGAACTGCGTATTGCCCCACGGAAAGGTCACCTTGGCAGAGTTTTAACAAGCTAGTAGCTGCAGAAGCAACTCTTCCGGGATCATCGAAGACTTTTCTGAAAGCTTCAATGAAGGAGTTGGAGCTATTAAGAAGTGGACCCCCTTGTTCCCATAAAGGTGAGGCCCAGGCAAGGGCTTGACCACTGAGGAGGGAGATGAGAAAGGCTACTTTGGTGCGTTCTGAAGAAAAGGTCCCTGGGTTGCACTCAAATTGAATGGCACATTGGTTCAGAAAGCCCCTGCACATCTTGGGATCACCGTCAAACTTTTCGGGTGTCGGGATGCATAAACCGGAGGCCGCTGTAGAGACCGTAACCACACTGGATGCTGTGGATGCAGAAGAGGTTATGGCTGGTGTAGCGGGTGAAGCATTCTGAAATGTATCGAAGCGGGTAGCAATCCCTTGGACACATTGTAGGAGATGCGCTTGGGCTGCTTCTTGTTGCTCCACTCGTTGAGCCAAATGCAGGAGTAGGTCACGAGCAGACGGTTCACCAGACCCCTCCGTTGTCATGGCCAGAGTATACTGTCACGACTGATAGTGGGTACCTGCTGTTGTTGGCGCAACTCAGAGGAAGGCGCGGAGTCTAACGTGCCCCTGGTATTCACCAGGAACCCCCGCAAGGAAGTATGGACTCCGCTGCAGGGACACGCACTTCGCGGTCCTTCCTAGAGTCCACAGCGAGATACAAGGAGGTGTCAGACAGGCCGGGTCAGCAACGTTCAGGTAGAAGAGGTACAAAGGGAAATCCAGAAGAATGGTGAGGCAAGCCGGGTCGGTAACTTTCAGGGAGAACAGTACAAAGGCAGAATCCAAATAGGGGTGGTCAAACGGTCTGGGTCAAAAGGTCACAAGCAGCACGAGGATAGTCAGGAATGAATACAGCAACTGGTATACACAAACGCTGGAGGCAGGAAGACCTGATACTCTGGCACTGGTGAGAGGGCAGGAAGAGGTTTAAATACTGCGGTAACCCAATCAGAATCAGCGCTGCAGCGCTGTCATACCTGCCGCCGGGAATCCTTCATAGCGTCCCGTTGCCTAGCAACGGGGCGCGTCATCACACCCAGAGGTCGGACGGCAGGGGGATCCGGAAGTGATGCGTCTGGTTGCTATGCAACCAGACGCGCTGTCAGCAGACAGGCGGCCGTGCGGAACGGCGCCTGACAATGGCACTGAGCAATGGCACTGTAGACTGGAGAGTGACAAGAACACTGCTACCCCTGTTTCTGTGTGAGCAATGGCACTGAGCAATGTGACTGGAGAATGGAGAGTGACAAGAACAATGCTACCCCTGTTTCTGTGTAAGCAATAGCGCTGGATCTCCTAGGGGAGGGACGTACTTGTGGAATCGAAAAACCGCAAGATCCATCAACGCAACAATGAGGTTTTGCCTCGATTCAGATCTAAGGACGCGCAAAAGTACCGAGCCAGTTCGTGAGTCTACTGGGATCCCGTAAATTCAGGTGGGTTCGGTTTTCAGGAAACCGAGCATCTATAATTAAAAGAGGTCTGCCTGAGTATTATTTGAAGATTTATGTAATTGCACAGCAACTGCAGTATGTTTCCCAAGTATTGCAGGGTCCCTAGATATTGGCATGCTATTTGACAGTGTGAGCAGCAGCAGTGGAGCCGCAATAAGAGGGTTCCTGTGGTGCAATGGTGTGCACCGTGGCAAGGAGAATTCATCAACATCATCAGCAGCAGCTATTTATAAAGTGCCACTAATTCCACAGCGCTGCACAGAGAACTCACATCTGTCCCTGCCCCTTTGGAGCGTACATTCTAAATTCCCTAACATACACACACACAGAACAATAGAGACTAAGGTCAATTTAAAATCAGTATATTAACCTACTAGTATGTCTTTGGAGAATTTCTGGATAGTGGGGTATAGTTAAACCCTGTTGGAAAAAGTGCATGACCTTTGGAAGTACGTCCATAGCTTGCTGACAACTGTGAGAGAGAGTCAAATATCTTTTGCATGTGTGGAACTACTGCACTCAGCAACATTGGGTAAGCAGTTGTGTAATTGTTTCTACTGGACTCAAGCAAGAAATGTGCAGGTGGTCTAAAGGAGTATTTTAGAGCTTAACGTCTGCTGAAGTTATGTGCTGGAAGTGTTTGGGAGAAGTTGTACCTGTAACAATTATGATATGTGCTGGAGGAGTTTCTATACATTGTATCAGTTATAATATGTGCAGTTGAAAGGAAGGTGTGCCACCTAAAAGTTTTTTGACATTTCACTGCACACCACTACTGTCCACTACATTAATTTGTGTTTAAATACCTGAGTATTCAGGGGATCAATCTGGCTATGGATGCCACACCCACATCATAGCCAGAATAGAAGAGGAGGGCAATAGTGAGTGGGGTACCACTCCACATCATGGCACCCCAAGTAAGTGATCACACACACAGCATCAGTAAGTGTTTCACACATGGATGCCTATCACTTCTAGATGTCTTGAAAAGGCAATAAAATGCTTAACTCTTTAAACCACTTCTTACCACTCTACTACTAATAAAGGACACAACACAGAGCTTGGCAAAAAATGGAGTTTATTAAAATACCAACATAGTACGGTGGAGAAGAAAACGATAAGCATTTCGGCTAGGACCTATGCTCTTAAAATTACATTGAAGGTCATTTACATTCTTGATTACACCCAAGTGCTCCCTTATCTATAAACTTGGATATCCCTTATCCCTAGCATAAGAGAACCCGAGTCACTTTTGGGCCGACGGAAAGCAACCAACAGACCCTCCCATGAGGGCGATTCCTGTACTGAAAACAAAGCTGACTCTTCGAAGGGAGTGGGTTCACCATTGCATGCCTAGTCAATGTTTTCCTGCAAAACATAGACCTAAAACCAGCTGGTGTTGGCACCCAAAGCACCAGCGAAAATGCTTCAGACCGGGAATAAAAATAGCACACGGCAACCAAGTCATACGGTATGGAAAGACAAAGCAGAATGACGGTCATTTACACTCTCAATATCAATACATGGGGCACCATTTTACCTGGACACACCATTATCCTTAAACTTGATTATCTCTTGTCCTAAGCATCTAAGAACCTGTGTCCTTTCTGGGCTCATTGAATGCAACCAACAAACCTGGTGCCTGCACCGTAAACAAGACCAACTCTTTGAATGGAGATGGGTTATGCCTACCCAACCAGGAAACCACCACAGGCCCAGGACAGGAGGAAGAAAATAAAACAAATGTGCACCCACAAAGCATAGGCTGCCAACTGTTCAATGTTTTCCATCCACTCCTGGTTCACTCAAGAACCAAAGCTCGCCACCATACCGAAACTCTCTAAACTCCTGTTAATCTGCCCAATGTACAAACCCATACCCTCCACGATCAAGTGAACATCATCCTACCTAGAAAGGCAAGAACAATGGAATTTAATTAAAGGATGCTCGATCCGCAAACCCACCAATAAAGTGCACATACCTGGCCACCACAGAAGTAACCTTCTTATGTATCTTTCCAACAATTGGTAAACATTTATCCATACCCTCTGGTGGACTATATCGGACCAGCATATGACCAAGGAAGACCATAAGGAATGTATCCAAGCTAGGTCAGGGTGGAAATGCAAAATTAAACTGAAAGACTTAACATGGCCAAACTCACTCTGTCCTGCATAGATCACTAAGATAAGGGGTACCCCCACCTATCAATCACCCTTGACAATGGCGCTCTAAAACCAGCCCATTGGAAATCCTGCCAACCCAACCAGAAAACCACCACAGGCCCAGTAAAGGAGGAAGCAATTACTGCTACCCAGTGTAAATCAGCCTTGTGAACGAAGGAGTGGCCAACTACCCAGACCAATGAGCTGGAAGGCATAATAGAAATCCCAACATCAATCGAGAGGCATTGAGGTGTCAGACTAAAGAGCCCAGCAAAGAATGCAGCAGGAAAACAAACAACGTACAGCAGAAAAAACCAAAGTGGGCAAATCAGAGCAGCAGTAGATAGACAGAGAGCGGCAGGAGACAGACCCAGAAACAAACACAAATTAAATAAGCGGGGGAAGAGAAAAACAGGAGAAAAGAAACCTGAGAAGAAAAACAGGAAACAAGAGTGAACTTAAAAGCATAAAAAACCTGGTAGTCCCAGCGACCAATCGGACCCACTTGTCGAGGAAAAATAAGCAAAATCCCTTCTCTCCCTTGCATCCAAAAGCAACAAGCAACCAAAACCCTGTTTTACCTGAAGACAGAAAGATTAGTAAGTCAGAGCAGAAATTCAGGATTGCAATGAAATATGCACATACCTCTTAATATCATCCGATGCGCGATCCACACTTGCGGATGTGGCCTCCTCAATCCTAAATTAATGCGCACCAAACAACACGCTATCCAAGCCCATTAATGCTAACATCTGTTGAAAGACCACTTAAACTGGATAATTCATTAATGATGACCCATCGCAATGGACCAACCATGTGCACTCTGCTTGGGGACGAATACGGGCAAATTCAGAAGCAATTTTGACTAGGCAAATCAAGCAAATCCTCCTGGGGACAAAGTAACCAACCACTCTCTGCTCAGCGGAGCAGTCTTGGACTTACGCACTTGACAAATCACAGTGGAATCTGCATTATTAGCGTGCTTAGCTATCATGCTAGTAGATGGAGCCAACCTAGCAGAGGCTATCACTTCACTAATCCAGAAAGTTTTAAAAAATTACAAACATTGTGCTTACACCACAAACCTTTGAAAGCATCATGCGCAATTTCCATCAACAGACTCAGCATGTCCCTCAACATAGTGGGGCTAATGGCCTCGTCTGATCAGGCAGGACCAGTCACTCCCACAACCAGCCCGTCAAGGCTTAGCTGATGAAAAAGCTCTGAGACATATCCACTTGCCTGTTGAGCATAACAAAGAAGGAGATACCCACCAAGGCAGTGGACACCGCCGCCTTGGATTTCTCACTTTGTAGTTAGCCCAAACGAAAGAAAGCATGCACTGGCTCAAACTTACTTTACAGGCTCCAGCCTCTCAAAACTCAACCCAATCCTGTGAGACCAATCAATACTACCTCAGGGTGTCAGGGGCAAGCGACAGCACATCTAAACTATCTGTGTCAGCTTGACAATCTGACAGACATAAGCAGGACAAGGAGAACCAAGGATGGCCGCCATCAGGCGCCAAGGTCCTAAACTTATCCCAAAACCCTCGCAATAAGGCATTAGTTAGCCTGTTATCAACACCTGGCACATGACTGGCCTAGAAGTTAAAATCAAAGTGCAGGCAATGCAAAAACAAGGCAATCTGTTTACTAAGGGCCTGCACAATGCCTAGGTTAACACCCATAAGATGATTTATATGCTTTAAAACCTAGGTGCCTACAATTCAACCGACACTACAATAGGAAACAGTTCCAGCAGGATGAGCATATCATTCCAAAATAAACAAACCTAATCATTGGGCCAATGTGTAGCATACCAATCACCCGCAAAAAAGGCACCAAACTCACCCACCCCCGCTGCATCAGTGATCAGCTGCAACTCTCTATTGGGCACAAGGGGAACTCGGCCATAAGCTCAACCTGTTAACATTCCAGAGAAACATGTACCAGATCGCCAAATTCTCCCCAATCTCCTCGGAATGGGGGATACGGCAGTGAGGCCCGGCAAACCCATAGTTGCCCACTCAAATGCACAGCACCCCATAAGGATAAACCCAACATGCAAAAGTTGAGCAGGCACAAAATAGATAGTGGCATCTTCAATAGCCCCTTTGGGTACCCCTGAAAGTCTGTGATCACCTAGTGCAGTTGGGTGGGGTACTCGTCGCCGATGCTGTTAAATCTGACACTGAGGACACCTACAAAAGAAAACAAATTTGAGAAGACAACGACAAGAATATACAGAGACTTACCTGATCAGCGACTGTCCAGATATCCGATCGTAGCAGGACACTGACAGCAGCTTTTTCAGAATGCATAAGTGTCCGGCAGCAGTGCCTGACGTCAGTGCGGGCTGAATGAATTTTTATTTAAAGCGACCCCTCTATTAACAGTTAACCAGCATGGTCCAGACATTGGCGCTTTAAATAAAAATTCATTGAGGGCTCACTGACGTCAGGCACTACTGCCGGACACCTGTGCATTCAGAAGAAGCTGCTGTCAGTGTCCTGCTATGATCGGATATCTGCACAATCGCTGATCAGGTAAGTCTCAAAACCCATGAACGCGAATGACTGAAGTGGTCCGAATAGACCCTGTGATCGGCGGGTGAAAACCATAAACAAAATCAAGTCTGCCTTAGGGTACCGTTCGAGCGATTTACCTAGGCTGACCAATTGAACCTGCAAATCACACATTGTCTGCCTACGAGCTAAGGCGTCCGAGGTCCTGACCCGACCCTCCTGAGAAACCTTCCCGCCAAACCTTTACTTGAAACTGAGAAGAAGACTTTGCTATTCATTGTACTTGGCCCAGAATTCCTCATTTTAATTCAACCATGTATTGGGCTTAGAAGTCATGTACGTCATGGATCCTGTGAATATATTTAAACATATCCAGATACTTGTGAGGCCTGGTTTCCAAATAACAGTCCGCAAACTCTTTTTGATAGGTCTTGTAACTGACTTCTGCACACCATGGTGAGGTTCCCTATGCATAACAACAGTGGCTGGGGGAGTGGGGGGGGGGGCTACGTTAAGTTCCCCCACCACTAGTGCATGGTATACTAATGGTGCTAGTGGTGAGAGACCATTCTCTTAAACACCCACTGCATCTACAAGGTTTTACTTCATCAGGTACCGCAGTCTGGACAATTTATAATGATTGGGGATGAGGTCAGCTTTGCCATCCAGCTGGATGAACATCTATTTATCAGGAAGGTTCTCACAGGATAAATCCCAATGTAAACAAAATGGGTTTGTATTAAAATTAGCTAAGCTTCTACATTTCTTAGCCATGAAGGTGTAATAGTTGTTTGGTTTGGAGACAAGTAATTTACATTTGAGTGTTTATTAGTCTATCTTGGTCTAACTAGTGAAAAACGTGATGTAACCACAATTTGGGGTCATGAGTTTGATTGCTGAGGGTGCTCCAGTTTCCTCCCACAATCCATACACATACTGGTAGGTTAATTGGCTGCTGAATAAAATGGGCCCTAGTGTGTTTGTGCTTGTGTGTTAGGGAATTTAGAGTGTAAACTACAATGAGGGAATGTGAATGACAAGTATTCTCTGTACAGCGTTGCATAATGGTGGCACTATATAAACAAACAATAATAAATAATGATTAGCAAACTTTACGCTGCTGGCTGAGGATCAGTTTTTGAAACATGAATATCAGCTCAAATGTTAGACTATTTTAAATTCTAGTGTACTGAAATAGACAACAAACAGTTAAATTGAGAAAGAAGCCAAAGCAGCTGTTCTGGTAAAGACTTTTTCTTTAACCTATGCTGAGAATGCCATTATCAAAAGATACTGGATTACAAAAAAATTACATCTCCAAAAATGCAATCAGCACCGACGTTGGCAGGCATTCCTTCTCTGTATATTCTCTCCTACAGCTATATATAAGCATTCCTTGACCCCAATCTTTCTCAGCCATGCAAAAGCTCATATCTTCATCTATCTTTTTATTAAAATGTGGCCATAAAGTAATTTGCCAATGGCAGTGTCTCCCAACCTTCCTATCATTTTGAAAAATATGAGCATATTTTAAATCCAAACTAATTTAGACTTAATTTATTTCATTTACAGTTCAAGAGTAATTCATATATAATTCCTATTATATATCTTTAGCATCTTTTTATAGTTTTCCTGTTGGTCATTAATTTGTGTGACACATTCGGCCTGGTATAATGACACACAAATATATCCTGAATACTGAACCAAAGCCAACAACTCTTCCTCTAAGATGTACAGTCATACCTGCCTGGATCCAAGATTCCGCTACACTTGCTGTCCACTCGGTTGTCATTGTACCATGTAGTGGTCTACAGGGCCTATGAGCGGTAAGGGTTCATAGGTTTGTATGATTTGCATACTGGCCTTTTTTTTTATTGTGCCTTTATGTTGCTTCTAGTGTTATTGAGGACTGAGAGGTTGCTTAATCCAGATTGACCTCAGGACATTGAGAGGGTACCATGGAGCAACCAGGAGATTGAGAAGAGGACTGGTGAGTTGCTGGAGTGGGGGTTTCTGTTCAACATCGGGATAGCAATTGGAAGAGTAATTTGTGCAACATTTGACTGGCAAATGGGTGGGAGAGTGTCTCTGTTTAAAATATGGCTGACGGGGGTACCTCTGTGCAATATTCGGTTTGCATTGGGAGATATTTCTTTGCAATATGTGATTTATAAACATTATTTATCCCTGTGCAATATATGTATGTTGACGATGATCTATCTGCTGGATAAGAGAATGGTAGTCAACTGCAGTGTAGGAGAATGGCAGTTATTTGGTGTGTTGGTCATTTGCTGAATAGAGAAATAGCAGTCATTTTTCTGTGCAACAGAATGCGACAATTGGTAGGTATATTGTGCTATGTCAGATAAAACATGCTATATTATGCTGTCCTGTGCAAAAAAAACAAACAGGCAGAAGATTTTAATCAGGATATTCCTTGTCCTTATATGCTATCTTTTTGAGATGCTACTTTTACATTTCTGTAATCCCTTGTTATTTCCATTTACTCATAAAATATTTAAAATATTTTGAAAATGAACACACAAAAAAGTGAAAGATTCCTCTTTCTCAGCTGCTGTTCATAGTTCAGGAAAAAAGCATAATAAAATAGAAAAACATCAGTGTTGGCTGCATGAAATAAAGCATTAGGGTGAATCACTATGTGCTGACAATAAATGCTCTTATTATTCAAAATGTTTCTAAATTCTATGGAATTTGACCAGTTCAGACATGTTTGTGCTACTATTATGATTTTTGTTTGATTCATGGTGCAAAGTTAAAGTTTACATCTCACAGTTAAAATAAAAGATGTTAAAATAAAAACTATAGAATATTCCCTGTTCAAGCTTAAATGGTTAATCTTATAGTATTTTTAATGTTGTATTTTACATTTTGGACAGTAAGCATTAGGGTGTCTTCAATTTGCTCCCTTTTATATGGTTCACTTAGCCAGACATCTTCCTAAAATGATAGGACATAATATACTTGCCTACTTTCAAATAGTGAAGTCCGGAAGACCCCGGATAGGGGGCGTGCCTCGAGAGTGGGAAGGGGCGGGGCGCAGGTAATCACTGTGAATCGCGTTATTTTGGCTAGCAAATTGCGGGATGCGGGAGACTTGCCTGCCCTCCCGGGAGACCTATCCAGATTTCGGGAGTCTCCCGGACATTCCAGGAGAGTTCTCAAGTATGCAAAATATCCTTCTTAGAAACTTATTTAACGTTTGGCTTGATATAAACAGGAAAATGAAACCATCCCATTTCGTCCCCAAGTACTCTAAAATTTGTGGAAATCCAGCCTTTGAACCAGGGATATCCAACAAGCAATTCTACTGTGTCATTGGTGGTTAGTGGGTGTCAAAATGTAATGCCACTGGAATTTATCAAGCCAGAGCTCATTGGCAAGCCCCGGAGAACTCCCCACCCCCTCCTAAACTAATTAAAAACTCCTTCACCGGCAGCCTATTGCTGCCTACTAAATGAATGCTTTGACCTCTGTGTGGCTATTGTACATGTGCGGTGATGGATGAGTAGTGGCTTCTCCAGCAGTGAGGGAATCTTATGGAAAATAAAAAGATAAGCTAATAGCATCTGTCAAAGTCGTATAATTGGATGAACGAAAGTATATTGGTTGATATTGTTTTATTGGTCGATTGCACTCAGTATGCCACGCTACACGTGGCATATTGCGGTCGCACGGTAAAATACGCACGTACACACTCGCATTACAACATTTAGTTAGTTATGTAATTCATATTCATATTGGTACCGTTACACAGTCATTTATGAGCAGATAGTATTTAGTTTATTATTAGTTTAGATAATATGATTATATGTACACTTCAGTGTTATTTAAGGTTCAGGTTATAAGAAAGGTGTCATGTCTAGTATCATATTAAACCCCTATTCACCAGCAGCTGTCTGGTGCATTCGGTGAAGAGATCGCACATTGCATACTCTAGTTATTGATGTTAGGGAATAAACCTTTAATATGATACTGACATAAAATGCTAATAGACTAATTGTAACTGGAGATTCAGGCGGGAAGAACAGAGCTCATCCACTGGAGAGAGGACCCCCACCTTTGGATTCCTTAGATTGAACCAGCCTATGACCTGTTTACCCTGGACCCATCGGATGTCTGGACCTATAGAAGCAAGCCATGTCATCTCTATTGATTACTCTGTAACACTGACTGTATATATATTCATAGCTGCACCCCCACTAGCTTCAGTCTACTCTGAACACAGTATTCAAGGGTGAATTACTGGTCACTGGTGCCCGTGGTTAGCGCAGCGGTAAGTATGTATCTTTTGGTATTGGCTGTACTGTACTGTATCATAATATAATAATGTGTTAAACTGTTAAACTTTGCATCTGCTAAAATAAATCACTTTGTGCGTCAGAAACACAATACAATCGCCTATGCAATGCTTATTTGAAAACGATAGAATTACTTTAATACGTCTTAAGATGGTGTTAGTTTTGAAAGTCTGGCAATGAAAAGCAAAACTTTTCACCATTTGTTAAATCGGGTCACATCGCAGTCCCATAAAAGTCTGAGCTGGAGTGGCCATTTTCTACAGAAAACAAGTACTTTCTCCAGATTTTTGGCTCATTGCAGTTTAATAAATAGATCTATTAAAGTGGAAATGTAGGGGCACCTCATCTATCAAAGATGTATTTCACCCAGGGGGTTCCTTATATTAATTGCATTTTATAGCGATATTAACACAAAATAAAAATAATTGGCCGGCAACAGATACCTTAATACATGTATTACATTTCCTGAAAACCAATACATTTAGAATTACATTTTTATATCAGGGCCTGTTACAGACAGATAGTGGAAAGCTCTGGCAGCTTGATAATGTGAAAGAAGGACATGCCCAGTACTGAGAACTAAAGACTTTTGCTGAGCTACCATGATAAGATATCTAAACAATTGACCTCAGCAAAATTGCAGGTAGTACATATAAAGACGCTTAATAGAGTACATATATTGCAAGCCCAGAGGACGCATTTTGCAGATAGCAAGCCTGGTTTATGTACATAATGTAAAAAGGAAGTTGCCAGCCTCTAACATAGTCTCTGGAAATGCAGGGAAGTGACTACGTTTTGGAATAAAGTGATTCAATCCCGATGATACTATGCAATTGTGACATTTGGAAAGAAATGCTGCCTTCTTGGGATATAAAACCAATATTAACAGTTATACTAACAATTGCAAATAAGGCAATCTTACAGAAATGAACATATCCTTCACCTCCTTTTTGAGTGAAATAAGGCCAAATTTAAAAATCATTTTCTTTGAAGAAGGGCAAGATTCCCAGTTATCTAGAGGGGGGTTATTACATTTTAGTCTAAAAGGGGATTATATATAGTAACATTAACCAAAACTGTATTATAAATGTATTCAAATCCAATGATTGGTACCTATACAAACAAATCAGTGAAGATGCTTAAAAGATCTAATTGAGATACACCTTTTATTGCAATTAAGGACAATAGGAAAATTAAACGTTCAAAAAGATTTTTTAAAAAAGGTTCCATCCTTGCTTAACCCTATCCCCCTCACACTCACACGTAACACTTTGTGTGTGACACTCGTTCATTTTATTTGTCACACACACTCATGACAATATGAGAATGTCACTTATAGTGGAAGTAATCCCAAACCCACTCACATAACACCAGCAGTGCCCCACAATATGTGTAGTACTGGTACACCATAAGGGGTGGGGAGGCAATTTTTACTAAACTATACGAAGGGGCTGGATTGCCTTGGAAAGCGACGTCTGGAAACATGAAAGATTTATGTATGAGAGTAGGGAGGCTCTGCACAAATATCAAAACTTTTGGCATCCCTGGTATAAGTCTAATTATGTCATTCGTCCTCACCAAGTTAATGCCGTTTTTCGGGTTTGAGTGAGAGTCCTATATGTCCCTCACCCCTCCAATTTATTTCTTCCTGGGTACGGAGACGTTATTCAGCACCTGCGCAGTGCTATGTTCTTATTTGGCAGACATACTGTTGAGTTGTTTGGCCGATGCGTGGTAAATGAAATTACTTCTGTCTTTCTAAATGCTGCCAATGCTGATGGCTTTAGACCTGTTCTAAATCAATTTCCATATGTATACTCGTTATATTATGTTCACATGGCTTAGGATATAGTTTGGTTGGCTATGTTAGATAGATAGATAATCAAGATATGAGTTTGCTTGCTAATAGTCAAATAAAACAATAACAAATATTTTTTAAAAAATACTTATGCAGGGGCAGGCTGGGTTGGGGGGTCGGGGGGCGTCTGCCCCCCAAGATGGTACCATGGTGGGTTACTTTGAGCTGGGTCACTGGGTCACCTGAATTATTTTTCCTTTAAAATGTTCCTAATAGGCTGCCGAGTTGAGTCTTGCCCCCCCCACCCCCGGCTAAAATTTGCCAACCCTCCCTTGAATATACGTCTTAGATCTTGGGCCCTATACATGTGTCAAACTTTGTATCATCATCATCATTTATTTATATGCTGCCAACAAATTCTGTAGCGCTTTACAATTGGGAAAAAACACATTAATAAAACAATACTGGGTAATACAGACAGGCAAAGAGGTAAGAAAACCCGGCTCGCAAGCCTACAATCTATGGATGTGCAAAGTACAAATATTTGGTCTCCCATTACCCAAGATAAGCAGTGAATTTAAGGTGAATTTATGGCTTTTTTTGCAATTATGTAATTTATTTAATATTTTAGCTAAATATTCTTCATATGTTTAAAAAACAAAAGCTATCCTATTGTGTATCTAAATAAACAATATAAATTCACTTGCGTGGATTAAAACTAAAGTTATGTCAATTTGAATGGCCACATGGCGATATGTGAAAAGTTTGTTTTAATCGTGGATTGATAAAACTCTATAGTCTTAAAGTGCTTAATATAGCAAATATTTGCTAACAAAAATGTTATTAACCTTGTAGTGTATACTCAACTCCCTTAATAATTTAGGTAGGTTTGTTACTAACTGAAGTTAGGAAAATACCAAGAGACCAAAATGGGGCCATACCGCCACCACTCCTGGCTAAAAGTGTAAATAAATGTGGGGCTCTTGGCAGGGTCGTTGGAATGAAAATTTTCATGGGGGGCAAAAGGCCAAGGACTACTATAGCGTTTGGAGCCTCTTTTTTTCTTACGCTTGGTATCTCGTTTACGACAGTTGTAACAGTGACTGTAGATATACAAGACTCCCAATCCTTTGCTAATTTTTGTGTTTCAGGGGTTTATTTTACAAAAAAAATGTATCTATACATTATTCAATAAATAAACTAATACATTACCTGTGGTTTCATTTAGCAATCTGTTAATCAAGTGAGGTTGGTACTATATCTGTCCACAAGGGCTGAAGAGTCAGGGATAGATGGGGGGTAGGTAAACGTGCACAAAGTTTTTGTTTAATTAGCATTTGACCTTATACCACAATGTGATCCCTCTGGTGTTAAATTAAAGATGTGGAACTACAAGTCCTGCATCCATACCATGCTGGCATCCATGCAGAAGGGCCCCAACTTGCAGTGCACTGCTCCATCTGTGTGGTTTGTTTGAGTGCTGCCAGTGCGTGTGTTCGGCAGTATATTGTATAGATATAAGTAAATATATATATGCAATCACCCCTTGAGATAATTCCCAGTACCTGAAGCCAGTAAGGTTAGCATCTGATATATTGATCCAGTTTATAAGGTTGTGACAATTAATGTTTATGTCTTATGCTGTTGATATTATTGATTTATTGATAGTTATTGTGTTAAAATGTTGTTCATAGTAAGAGTTGGTGCTCTACTTTCATCCATGCTGTCTTATTATTGTATTGTCCACTATTACTTCAAACTATGCCAAAGTATATTTTTCTATAAAAACACAAAAGCTGCATTTAGTGGTTCCAGTTCAATAAATGTGCCTGGCTGGCTTCTGCAGCAAATAGTGTCTCACAGTGTGTTAGTATTGGGCAGGGGGTTTCCCGAATCTCCCCCTGGTGTATTTCAAGAACACCCACCAGAAGAGAAAGCAGCAATTCAGGTGGAGGCACTGAAAACCAAGTACAGAGGTGAGAAGCATCTACATCATTCAATATATATATATATATATATATATATATATATATATATATATATATATATATATATATATACACACCCTCACAGCGCATAATACAGAAGGAGGTGTTACATATATATTTGATTCCATTCAGTTATGATGTTTACTATAGGTATAGATAAAGCACAGTAGTGATGTAATCTGTAAATTGCAAACAATGTATTACTACTTAAATAAATACAATTTAATTATTTTAAAACGGGTTTTTTAATTGATTCTCAGCAGCTGAGTTCGCATAACTTTCCACGGCGAACAAACCTAATTTTACCAAAAGCTCATCCACATCTGCTGTTTCCACTACATAGAGATCATAGTCAGGGTGAGGGTCTGACTCCTAGCTTTCGTGTCTTGCATTAATGGAACTGACCCGTGGTCGCTTTGATGATGATTCAGTACTTCAACCGCCAAAAAACCTTTAATGCTTCTCTGTGCCATGACTGAGTAATGGATGGCTACTATTAACAGGCTGGGGCTCCGAGGAGCAAGGTAGGTGGAGAGGACCTGAGATGGAAGGGGTGGCCACTATATTGCCTGCATGTTCAATGTCACCAACAGTGGCTGCAGTGCAGACAGTGCAATGCAGTGAGGTATTGGATGGAGAATGGAGGCTTATCAGAAGAACCTTCCTGGCTGTCAGTTATCTGCAATCAGTGACATAGAACATGCAGGCGGTATATTGGCCACACTTGCTTCTCCTCAGGTCCTCTCCTCGGTGTCCCAGCCTGTCAATCACACAAGCTCCGCCCCCCCAAATAAACATATGTATATATTATATATACCGTATATATATATATATATATATATATATATATATATGTATTATGTCTGTATGTGTGTGTATACAGTATGTGTGTGTGTGGGGGGGGAATGAGTGTTGACAGGGTGAGTGTGAATATGTTATTGGGTGCTGGCAAGGCGAAGTGAATGAGTTAATCAGTGCAGGGTGGAGGGGTTATTATGTGCTGAATGGGGGTGTTACTGGGTCAATAGGTTGGTGGGTGCTGTGTGGGAAGATTTTCAAATAGGGGAGCTGACAGAGTGGATGAAAATGTTATTTGTTACTCGGAGGGTGAAATGATGATAGAATGCAGAGGAATAGGCTAATGAGGGATAGATGGATTTTTGAGGGAATGGTTTCATAGGACATTAATTGATTTGTGATCATATATGTCAGTGTGTTTATGGGGGGAGGGCACCCTACGATCTGTAGACAATAAGACAGCTGCTAACGTTTTAAACCATCCGCAATCATTCGCTCTCTGTGTTCCATTGTTGTACAACTTAGAAGAACAGTCAATGGGAAGTGCAGCTTCCCGACCTTGTGTGTTTGCTAATGCTTACTGCAAATTGTGATAGTAAAATGAGTGGGGCTTCTAGGAAAGAAACAAAAAAGTGTTTGCAAGAAGAAAATGTATGCAGAACAAATATGAAGATAACTTAATTTTTGGTAAATAGAAACGACAACAGTTGGCGAGTTCAAATAAAGCTATTATTGCTTTATCCACATTTTTATTCCATTCACTTTTGTGTAGAAGTTTATGTGGGGGCAAAACACAGTCTTTGCCCCCCTCCAACATAAATCATGGGGGTTCAACTACCCCCTCTGCCCACCCGGTTCCTACACCCCTGGCTATTAGGACCAATAGGATCCATTCCAAAACCAGAATACATGCTTTTTCTTGTTTTAATAAAATAAGTCAAGCAAGACTTTTGATTACCAATGAGTAAAGGCCTTAAAACTATGGTGAGTATTAATTATTTTGTTGAATATGTTGCACACATTTTTCAATAGGTAGATTCGGAATTAAGAGCGCTAAAAGACCATGTGCTGCTAGGTAGACATACTTGAGACTCCTTTTGCACACTAATCAGCTGTAGCTTACTGTACATGTAATTAGTGTGCAACAGTAGTCACAGGTATGTCTTCTTAGCAGCACATGGTCTTTTTGCTCTCTTAATTCAGAATCACTTGGAATTGTTAAAATGAAACACACAGTATGTGGTATTCCTGCCACACACTCCCTACAAGAGTGCAAGTAGAAACTTAAATATAACCACATAACATTGAAAGCCTTCAATAAACATTCAAATCCAAGATGCTTGTGGGACAGAAATAGCAAGCGTAAATATTTCACACACTGCCATGTTTAAAGACTTGGGAGTTATTAGCTATTCAGGATATATTAATGGCCCTCGCCAGGACATTTGGCAGTGAACTTGGCAAGTGGTAATGCTAGCTGTGTCAGTGCTTGTTAAAAAGGGATGTGAGCCTAGCAGCTAAAGAGATTTCAGTGTGCCCTGGAGAACCGAACTGGACCTGAAGCTCACTTATTAGTGTATCACAACCTATTGATAATCATGCAACTGTAACAAAAAAAGTGACAAAAAAGTTTCAGTAAAAGTGTAAACGTTATATTAAATCACTTATTTCCTTATTATCTGCCAAACATTCTTTAAATCACACACAAAGCTTAAAAGTGTAAGGGAACTTCCAGTTAATAAAAATAATTATGTGTCATAGAATAGTTTAAGAAGCACAAAATAAATGCAGTGACCAAAAGATGTGGTCACACAAACAACACAATAGTTTTTGACATTTAGCAGCACTTTAGGTTCTCAGGGAGAAAATGTGCTATCTTTATCAATATATCCGAAATGTAGTAAGTGAGACATTGCTGAATCCAAAAAAGTTAATAGAATCAGTCAAGTAGACAGAACTATTGTTAGGATAGTAAGGGCTGTCACATTAACCTTGATGAGCATGGATCACTGACTTTGTAAGTTGCCATTATCTCTTCATCAATGGCGAGTATGGGTCACTGCATATCTGTCTCCTTCATTTAGGGTGTGTTTCTCTCCTGATCTGATTGGACATTTGGAGCTTAAAACCTGCTCCTGTTCTATTCAATCTTTGTCAGAAGTTACTCTGGACTCCTGAACAGCCTGCTCGCCAAGAGTTTGCAGTTGTCGGTTTCTATTTCAACTCTGTCTCTGTACCTTGGCAAACAGCATTACTACTCCAACTCAGCTTTTTGGCATCCAGCTTACTTATAATTCTTCTGAGAGTACAGCAGCTGGAATATAATACTGCTTATATGAAATTATCTGTTGGCTACAAAGGAGATATTTCTACATCACTTGGCCTGCTGATTCTGTGAGCACTGCAGCTTCAACATAGATCTGACTGCTGATATTGCACTGAGGGTATCTGGGCTCATCTTAGTTGTGCTTGGACTTTTTGCTGCCTTCAGGTGATCAGGAATATTGGATAGTCCCCATTGCCAAGTTTGCATCTGTGAGCACTATTTTCTATTATCAGAACTGTTATTATACTGTTTGAAGTACTACAGACTGCCAGTGTCTTTGAAGATCTTTAATTACTGCAGCTGTCTGAGACTACCATTACTAGAGACATTGTTCTGTGCTCATTAATCATTTGCAAACTGTGTTTCCTCTGTATCAGGTTATTGGATACTGGATGTTTCACATGTTCTTAATATATTTACAGTTGTTTGAACTTTAACCCTGCCTTGAATTACCTAACAACTATAAAGGAAATAATACAAATGTATTACATTAGCTTAAGGGGTGAAATGCCTCACAGCTCACCCAGCAAGACACCACCTGCTCTGCCAAGGAATAAGCTTCCTCTCTTTCACTCATTTTCTCAACATAAATAAAGTGTAATAGTAATACAAATAGACACTGCACTAGCACATAAATAGACTTACTGCATTATCAAAGAAATCACACACATGCATGACAATTACTCAGACACATGCTCTCCTTCCTTTCTGCACCCTTGTTCCCTCACTCCTCTCATCAAATGCTCAAAGCAATGACCCTGTAAAAGGACCTGTGGTAGCGCCTCACATGTGCACACTATCCTCTTATTCTGTTCTCAGATACACTTGTTATAAAACTCGCACTTTTATGCACTTTTCCTCACACAGTGTTGCCTTACTCAGTCTTTTGACTACACTAAATAACACAAGCTTTACAGAAATATTATCTAATAACCACTGTATCTCAGCAGTACTTCACAGTATATATTTGTTATAAATAACCAATACTCACAACATATGTATGTATTTAAATCAAAGTATTTTACTGTTTACACAGAAAAGCTCGTATTCACAGTTCACATATATATCATAACATTGATCGACATAACATAGTATATCAATATAAAATTAACCCTAGGTTCACCAACTTTTTCCTTACTCTATCCTTGCTTTACATATATATCCTTGATAAGAATCAGTATTTATAATATTAATTTAACTATCACAGATATCAGACTATAGCTACACGGTTATATGTATATAAATAGTTAAATCCACATTACAAACACAGATATAGCTTTATAGATATATATTATCAATGATACTTATCAAATCCTTGTATCCTGGATCCAATTCTTTATCTGCAGTGTAGAGAACATTCCTGTAGTATAGAATACTTTCCTGTAGCTTAGTATAGGTTTTCTGAAGTATAATGTATTCCTAATGTAGTGTAATCCTTTGCTGTAGTATATATATTATCTGTAGTGTAGTGTATCTTTTCTGCAGTGTAGTGTAATCCTATAGAATAGTATACTGTCTTTCCTTTAGTGTAATATATATATATATATATATATATATATATATCATATATTTTCTGTAGTGTAGTGTGTTCCTATAGTGCAGTGTTTCTATTAACCCTTTCCTGTAGTGTAGTGTATTTTCTGTAGTGTAGTGTATGTTCTGTAGTGTAGTGTAGTGATCGTTGTCCAGGGGCAGGCAGGCAGCAAGAGAGGGAGGGGGGGGGCTCCGAGTCTGGCTTTTATAGTCCAGACCCGGAAACTCCCAGCCTTCCCAGCAGCAGTGTGTGTGTGGTGATTCACCACACACATATGGAGCTTTTGTGTGTGTCCAGGGGTGATGATGTCATCACCCCTGGTGGTTCTCACCACTGTGTATGTGCCAACTTGACTTGACTTGAGTGGGGATTCTGCTATGCAACTGTGCATGCGTGAGTCGCGCATGCACAGTTGTACCCTGTACGTGGATGTGCGCGCACACATACCCCATACATGCGCACACCGCGGCTCCCCCTTCGCAGACCCCAACTAATAAGGTACCCCCCTACGGGTGCTCTGCTCATTTTTTTGGCTGATGAATAATTCAGTGCAAGGGGTTCACAGCTACAGCAAAAGACCTACACATTTGTAAAGCTCATATACATTACATTTATCAGTAGCGTGTTAAACTTACCATTGGCTCTGGACAGTTCATGACAAACGGCCTCCATACCTGCTTTTTGGGTCTGTTCTCTTACTAATGCTGATGCACACACACTCTAAAATGTTTAGTATATGTCCAATACACATCCAGCACATTATTCTCTGCTGCACAGATCTGTTCAGGTGTCTTCCACTCTCCATCTGCTAACTGATAATAAAGCAGCTTACCCGATGGAAAAAAATTCCCAAAATTGAACTGCCATGCAATAAGAATGGGCTTATTGCAGGGGATCATTAATGGGGTTCAATGAGTGTCGTGTAGTAGCCCTCATACTTTTCTTTTATACCTCTCCCCACCTACTGAACACTTGAGCTAATTTTTTTGGGTAGAAATCACATCAAGCCCCTCAGCCTAATACGCCTAATTAAGAAGGTCCAAAGAGGTGTTTCAACAGACTTTACACCTCGGCAAAGCATATAACCATTATTCATTTACCTGTAGTCATGAAATGCCAGGAGTCAGGAACTAGCAAATGGATTGTATTCATGCACATATAAGCTCTCCACCAACTACAATTGTCATACTGCTACCTTATGTACCACACGAACCGTACACCTCTTATAAAGTAAGCTTATTTTAGCAGGGTCATCTTAACCTATAACATTTGTTTGTATCATGATCCATTTCATGTACTGCACTGCATAATATCTTTACACTCTGTAAGTAAATAATAATAATAATTTATAAAGGTGTATTGTAGTGTAGTTGTCAAACATCGAACACATTTACCACCGTTTATCATTTTTACCCAGAAACTGCACACAAAAATGCTTAACATAGAATTAAAACTATTTGAAAAGCATTGATCTTACCACCTCTTCTTCAGCAACTTTTTTCCTGGATACGATTTGCCATCTCACACCAAATGTAAGTCATAATGTAAGCAAAGCTATTAAATTATACAACAAAATATTTGACAGTACCTCCTCCTTCATTTCACCTAATTCAATAATTATACAGCACGGAATCAGATCATATTCCAGGCTGTGGCCTTAAGCATGTTTTTGGTGAAAAAAGTAAATAAAAACAAAAAAAAATCCTAAACTCTGCACCTAGAATTTTAATTAGGGCAAATGTGTAGAGGCTCTTTTAGACACAGATAGCCTGGAAAGCTAGGATAATGAATCCCTAAATATACCATGGGAAAACTATTGATGTAACTTATACATGAGGACACCCAGCATTATGGTACAACTAGTAAATATAGACACCTCCTGTGGTTTACCTGTTGTCACTGTGGGATTAGTATCTTTATCAATACATGATGCTAGTATAAGGAGAGATTCTCCCCACTTCCGGAAGTTGTGAGTAACCCGTATTGCTACAGGGCTGAATAGCCCAGGTGGTAAATGTATGAATCTCCGGATTCTTCATCTCTGGTGTGTTCAGCCTCTTCAGCGCTTAAATTTAAAGCGGCGCTGCATTGTAAAGGGAAACTTCCCTTTACAATGCAGCGCCGCTTTAAATTTAAGCGCTGAAGAGGCTGAACACGCCGGAGATGAAGAATCCGGAGATTCATACATTTACCCCCAGATCCCTTTGATACTGTTGACACTGTGGCACTGGGCGCATCCTCTGAATCCACTGAACCATTTAGTTTTGCAAATATGTCTGGGGAAACAAAGAACAATGAGATAAGGGGATAAATGTATCAAGCTCACATCTTGAAGTCCAGCGATTTTCTCGCGGGTGTTTCATCTCGCAGATGTGTTAAAGTGAGATTTTATGTAAAATCAAAAAGAGATGTGCTTCTGTCAAAATCGCCATTTCCAAAATCGATAGAGATCAAAGTCCTGCCTGTTTGCCCCTCTAGCTATTCAAGTCTCACATGTATGAAGCTGCGATTAAGCAAACTCTCCTGAGTTTGCTTTAAAAATTGCTAGATACAACCCGCTGTTTCCTAGCTGCGGATTAGTAAGCACATCACTGTTACACTGCCCTGTCTATAGAGCCGCAGGTCCCCACAGCTGTGAAAAGTGTAAAAATAGATAAGTGTTAAAAAAAAAAAAAACGTGGGATCCCTCCATCTGAGCACTATTAACCCTAGTGCTGCCAGCCTACTGCTGGTTGCGTGACAGCTGGTGAAAAATGTATGCGGGGTCCCCCCGATTTTCATGCAAGCAGCACTAGGCAAACCAGCCCAGGGTTGGTGGCACTATAGCAAGTGGACATGGGGCAGGGATCATCCTGCCATAATGAATACCAACCCCAGACTGTTCAGCGCTGGGCTGGATTTCCTAGGGAGTGGGGTCCACAAAATAAACAAGCGGGCCTGGTGTTTGTAGAACTACAAGCACCAGCATACCCATGGCAGCCAGGGCATGCTGGCACTTGGAGAACCACAAGTGAAAACATGCCCTGACACCCATGCCTAACTAAGCCCTGTAGTACCACAAAACAAAATATTAAATAAGCCACAACTCCCTGTTTAAAACCACAACATTTTATTAACAATACTAAGACCCCAATAAAAACACAAAACATTCATACCGCATCTATTTATTAAAAATAATAAAACCCCAATATACTCACCAATTTAATGTCTTCGTCTGTTGTCAGCAGCTTATAATGTGTTTAAAAAACATGTTCTAAATAATTTGTAATTCCGAATGTCCATGCTTGTAAATATCTTCAGTTCTTCTGGCCAGAAGGGCCCCCTTGTTGATTGCAGTCTTCTTTTCTTCAGGCCAGAAGGGCCCCCATAATTGTATTCCAAATCCAGAACATGCTTGGTTAAAAAAATAAACCATGGCTTAGTTAGGCCTGGGTGTCAGGACACTTGTGGTTCTCCAAGTGCCAGAATGCCCTGGCTGCCATGAGTATGCTGGCTCTTGTATTTCTACAAACATCAACATGTCCACACTGTTAAGGGCAGCTCGGGTGGGCTGGGACTTGGATGCCTTTTTGTTTTGTGGAACTACATTTGTTTTTTTAACTACTAATTTGCCATTATTACCCTACTACCCACAGACCACGGGGATAGGACATACCCTAGTGCTTTCAGCACTGGACTGGTTATTCCTAGATGGGGGGCCCGCTCGTTTTTTTTGGCGGACTCCACTCCCTAGGGAATCCAGCCCAGCGCTGAACAGCCATGGGTTGGTTGTCATTGTGGTAGGGGGACCCTTGCCGTGTGTCCAAACTGCTATAGTGCCACCCACCCCAGGCTGGTTTGCCTAGTGCTGCTTGCATGAAAATCAGGGGGACCCAATGCAAATTTTTCGCCGATTTTCACACAACCAGCAGTAGGCTGGCAGCACTAGGGCTATTAGTGCTTGGGCAGGGGAACCCCACGTTTTTTTTTTTTTAAAAACATTTTTCGGAATTTTAAACTTTTGAAATCCGTCAGTGTAATAGTGATGTGTTTACTAATCACGCAGTTAGACTTAACAAAAGGCTACTGGCAAGCTCCATTAACTGACAGGACAAAATAAAAAAAAACAGCTTTCCATGCTCCAACACCACTGTATCAGCTACATTTAAACAGACGATGAATAGAATATTGTCCTCACAGACAGTATGCTGCTCAATAATCCAATCAACTCAATGATGTAGTCATCCACAGTTCTGATTAGCAATCTCACTTACAAAGAGTATAAGTAGTATTAGACTCTATCTGCAAAACAAGGTTGATGGCCAACCATAAGAAGTAAAGCTGAGAAATTTAAGAAGTCAAATAGCTTTGGTAAACCATTCGGAGAAGTTTGATTGAGCCCCAACTTAATAAAATTGAGGCTATCCAAACCTAGCCACAACTTATAAATAAGAAAGAGGTGAGAGTCTTTTGAGGGATCACCAGATATTACAGGAGGATAATTCCCAACTTTACTATCATAGCCGTTCTGTTAACTGATCTTACCAAAAAGGAAAAATTGGTTATGGTAAAACGGGCTCCCAAGCAGTGTTCCCTCTAAGCTGAGCAATCTGGAAATGATAGAGTTAAACCTGTATCTTACTAGGGAACATCCTGCAGATTGTGAATGCAAACCTTTCGGGTGGAGACTTCATTGGAGTGACCTTTTAACTCTTTCCTTTCCAGATTGCTCAGCTTAGAGGGAACACCGCTCCCAAGGCAGAAAAATCTTTTCAGGTGTTAAATGGCATTAGGCACTCAGCCAGTTTTGGTAAAATCAGACCTTAAAGAAAGAATTTGTTTTAACAGATGCCTCAGATGTAGGGCAGGGGCTTCTCTGTCCTTGAATATAGATGAGAAAGAACACCCAGTAATTTAGGAAACTTAGCGAACATGAAAGTAACTATGCTGTTGTTGAAAAAGAAGCATTTTCCAATTAAATGGGCATTGGGCACACTCAGATATTACAGATATTACATGTTGGGTAGAAGATTTAAGCTGGCTACCAACCACACCCCTTTAAATGGATGTGTGAGAATTAAACTAAGAATGAGCAGGTAAACAGATGGTTCTTAGCCCCACAAAATGTACAATTTTCAGTTGAACATAGGCCAAGTAACCAACTGGCAAATGAAGATGCTTTGTTGTGTCTTTTGTTTAGGGGCTAAAAGTGTATAACCCCCTAAGAGTGAGGATATGTGAAGGAAATGCTGGCAAATTAATTGAAGGACTGTATGTAAGCCCCAGGTTTCTGAGCTAAGGAAAAAATGTTGTTGTTAGAGACAGCTTTCCAAAAACCTTTGGGCTCCAGTAAGAACTGGATCAAAGGGTTCTCTGAGAAAGAGAGGACCTCCATTCATTAGGCCCATTCGGGTCTTGTGACCTGCCAGTCAGACAGCTAGCTAATTGACAGTTGCACTAAAGTGCAGTTTAAAAGACTGTCAGTTTGCTCAGTCAATTTCTTTCTTTACATGGGGAGAGAGGCAAGAATCCTCCACATAGAGTGAGTGAAAACTGCTATTTGTTTCTAAATTGTCACAATTGCTACTATATATATATGTGTGTGTGTATATATATATATGTGTATATATATATATATATGTGTGTGTATATATATATATGTGTATATATATATATATATATATATATATATGTGTGTGTGTATATATATATATATATATATATATATATATATATATATTATATACACAGTGCTTTCTTTGTAAGAAAAAAGGTGCCGAAATTCACATCGTAGTCAATCGTCGTCAATCACTGTACACACACCCGCACACTTCAGTTGTATAACGAAACATAACGTCCGCCACCTGCAGTAAGCACTCAGCGTGCGACCACATGGCGAATCAAAAGCTGAGCAGTACCACAAGCCGAGCAGCGCCATCACAACCAGCGCGGACAAAGTACGCATGCATCAGTCTCGACACACAAGCAGCCCGCATGCACCTTTTTCAAGATTTTGCTGTCGACCTGCTACTCTCCACAGGGAGATTCAAGTCCACGACCAAACATTAAGTGTTCAAAAGTTACTTTTAAAACTTGGAAAATCCATTGAAAAAAGGTGCCTGAACTTAGTTCCAGTGAGTTCTATGACAGAAAAAGCACTGTATATATATAAGTCATATATGACAAAGACAAGCAGACACAGGGTCATGTAAGCTATACACTGATAGAGCCCTGATTTAACTCGAACCCATGACCCCAGTGCTGTGAGGTTGTATTGCTAACTATTATCTAATTAACACAGAACATTAACAAATGTACATATAACAATACAAATATTACAAGACATTACATTACTACAGACCTTAATTTGCATGAGTGATTACACCTGAGGGACTGCAGATGGAGCTGTTTCTAAATGTGTTATTGTGTTGTCACTCTGTATTACAAAGAATCATCTAATTTTTTCTCCTATTTTCTTACATGCAATAAAAATTCTGTCTATATGCGGATATAACTGCACAGTTTAATATTAATTTATTATTCTACAAATAAACTTCCTAGTGTGTGCCTATGGACAGTGTATGAAAGAAGTGCAATCTGCAACAAAAACACATTACAGTATAGCTACAGAATGTCTCCTATACCGTCCTGATTCATGGAGGTCAAAAGTGGCCTCACTGTGACATAAGGATGAATTACAAACATGGGATAACTTGAATATCATTGTGGAATTAAAGGAATAATTTCTCATTAACTATTGTAAAAGTACTGGTATGTGATAAAATGACATGAAAGTCATGTTTCAAAAACGAGTAGTATAGGGTCATGTAACACTGTGAACCAATAAGTTTCTTCCAACTGGTCTGCGAGATCAAACAGCATCTCCCACCTCGTGGACCATACATATTCAGCTGGTTAACACCATTAACCAGCCAAATACACAAGGTGCAGTAGGTCCAGTATGCTGTAGCCCTGGGGAAAAGTACTTCAGTTCTCTAGACTCATCATTGGCCCACAATAGGACAATCGGCGTACTATGTAGAGATGAGCGGTTCAGATTTCTTGAAATCTGACAAAATCCAACTTTGGGGATCCAAATGAAACTGAGTTGTGACTCGTTTTTCCATCAAACTCGGATCTCAAAACGAGGATAAATGTCATTACCAGCAATTTTTTTTTTGTTGAAATCGCGTGCTATGTTTAGTCCTCCCTCGTTTTCTGCAGTGCAATTTTAGAACAGACAGTGTGTAGGGAGGAGGTTAGTCATGGTGCTCTGCTTATAAAATAGCATTAAGGGTGAACCAGAGAAATTCTTTTAGACCAGACCAAATGTCAAGATGTTGTGCTGACTCATCTGCATCACCTCTAGCAGCAGTTGGCACAGAAATTGAGGAAGGAGACATTGTCGTGTCACATACCACTTGAGGTGTCAGCTTGCTTACCAGGAGCTCACTGCATCTCTTGAGATCTGGGTCAGTTGGAAAGAAAGAGAAGACATAGCTCTTAAACCTAGGTTCATACACAGTTGCCAAAACTGCTGTGTGGCAATGTTTCCTAGATGTGCTATGAACTGCCATGTGTTTGTGCCATTGCTCTCTCGCTTAGCATCCACCAAGCTCACTGCAGTCTTTGTCCAAAAGTGCATGAAAATAATATTCTGACCTGTGGGGTGATCAAAATTGACTGGAAATTACTGGCAAATAGTGTTATTGAGGTTAATAATAATTAAGGAACCAAAAAAGTACAAAAATTATGTCATTTTAGCATACTTTTTATAAAAATACAGATCCAAAACCAAAACCAAAACACGCAAGGGCAGTTTTGTCAAAACCAAATCCAAAACACGAATTTAATCCAGATCCAAAACCAAAACACGGGGATCAGCGAACATCTCTAGTTCAAATACATATATTGTAATATGGAGTTGGTCCCCCTTTTGCAGCGATAAGTTTCCACTCTTCTTGGTAGGCTTTCCACAAAAGTTGGAGTGTTTCTGAGGGAATTTGTGCCCATTCATTCTGTAGTGCATTTATGAGGTCAGGCACTGCTGTTAGACGAGAAGGCCTGGCTCGCAATCTCCGTTCCAGTTCATCCCAAAGGTGTTCGATAGGTTGAGTTCAGGGCTCTCTGCGAGCAAGTCAAGTTTTTCCAACCAAATTCATCAAACCATGTCTTTGCAGTCCTTGTTTTGTGCACTGGTGCACTGTCATGTGTGTTAACCACATCTACTTTGTGTTGGCATTGCCTACAGTTGTTTTGGTCCTGCCTGCGTGAGGTCCCTTTCAGAATTTTGTCCAGGACCTCTTTACATTTCAAATTCACCCCTGGAGGCTACCCGCAATTACAATAATATGCCTTATCTGAGGTGATTTCTGCAGTATTCATGTTTTGGATGTAGTACATGCTTATGCTTTCAAAAAAAAGAGATGGCAGTGTGTTTTAATTACTCACATACAACAACTTAATTAATGTGGATACAATGCTGTATTGTGTATGCATGTGGTACATTCAGGCTTGCACTTAGTGTGTTTCCAGTTGCCTGGAAACATCCCCCTCTGGCCAAGACTAATTGACAGGCTGGTCGCTCCATTGGGACCAAATACTTTACTGCTGCGGAGCTGTTCCTCCCTACCATTATTCGTTGGACCTACCCTCTCTCCTCTGCTGACCTCTAAATACATGTGGCTCATGTACCTCATGACATATGTGCAGTCCCACATGTGCAGGAAATGAAAGGCAGACACATGAGTCTGCCTCTCCAAGGCAGAGCGTCGAATGCAAGTAGGTAAGTATGGGGGAAGGCATTTACTGTAATAGGGGTGGAGGCTGGGTATTAATTTAATTATGAGGGTGGGTGAAAATCATTTAATAGTGAGTGGGAGATATTAATTGAATGTGGGGCTAAGTTTGGGGAAAGGATGGCTATTTATTAAATGTAAACACTAATTTAATGTCAGGATATGTTGGAGGGAATAGGTCTATTGTTTATATCTAAATTCTATTAATTTAATGTTGGGCTAATTGGGGGTAAATATGTCTATTTAAAAAATGTGAATGCTGTTAATTAAATTTTTTGGGCAGGTTGCAAGTAGGCAGGCCTATTTATTAGATGTGAGTGCTATTGATTTAATGTCGTGTCTGGTTTGGGGTAGGGAGACCTAGAGGGTTCACTCATTGCTAGACTTTATATATTTCATTTTCTTGTTCTTTTTCCCCTAAACAGATCCCCAACATTCCATAATCCAGACAAGCAGCAACTGAGTTTAAGAAAGGAGCAGCAAAAGGTCAAAGCCTCAAGAACAGGTAGGAGAGAGCAGGACAGTCTGCTAACTCTCCTGATTCTGGTGCGGTAGTCCCAAGCTTGTGTGACTGTCCCCAGAGCTGGATTAAGGTTCTGGTGGCCCAGGGCATTTAAGACAGGGGGGAGGGGAGGCTTATGATGTAACTTGGTTATCATTTTAGACAAATACACAGAAAATACTGTGTGCACTACTGTTAGGTGCACGCAGCTCTGCTGTCACAAGCAGTACAGTGTAAAGCGGGACATACCTCCCAACTGTCCTTGTAGTCGGACTAAATCCTGACTAAGCAAGACAGTCACCCAAATTCAGGACTGACCCACAAAATTCAGGACAGTTGGCAGACCAACCAGTGTGTCAGTTTTAACAAAGTACAATTCAATGAAATATACATATTGTAAAATGACTTAACCACACAAATTATCATATTAAAACTGAAATATAAAAATTAAAAAGGGAGCAGTCTGCTAGCCAAAAGACCTGGCTTGAAAATAGATGTCACCAACTCACAAGTACATGATTTCCTGTTAGACTTCAAAAGATTCACCCAATTATCAAATCATTTATACAAATGCACATGAACTAACTGGAGAGAGATTATCCATGTTCTTTATTCAAATGGATATCATTAATAATATATTTACACTTCACAAACTTCTGTGCGAGGCCATTTGAGGAACTGGAGGGTGCAGATTTATTAGTTACTCTGCAAATGCTTCACCTTTGCTGCACTTGCTGAACTAGAACAGTGGAATGAAAAAGGATGTAATGAATATTTTTTTTAAACTATTCTATTTTTCAGTTTGCAACTTTCCCTCCTTGTTATGTTTCATACTTTTCAAATTTTCCATCAATGGAGAAAACAAATACTAAGACCAGAAACTAGTTTTTAAAACTTGTCTTAAAATATGATCTAAAAACTATTATATGTTGTGTAGTAATAAGCCGAGAACGTTATTAAATAGTACTGGTAAAGTGAACGTGGAAGTGCATATGGGAATAAATAATATACAGTATTAATGTATAAAGCACCTGGTCCAGATAGTATCCGCCTATATATGCTAAGGAAGTTGATTAATAGATAAAGCATTATATCGTATATGCCTTTATAATAGCGTCTGGAGAAAAGCAGAAGTGGTACCAATAAATAAAAAGGACTACAATCAAAGAAAATTATAAACCAGAGGGCCTGATTGCATGATATAATATTAGGGATGAGCGCGCTCGGATTTCTGAAATCCGAGCCCACCCGAACGTTGCGGATCCGAGTCGGATCCGAGACAGATCCGGGTATTGGCGCCAAATTCAAAAGTGAAACTGAGGCTCTGACTCATAATCCCGTTGTCGGATCTCGCGATACTCAGATCCTATAAATTCCCCGCTAGTCGCCGCCATCTTCACTCGGGCATTGATCAGGGTAGAGGGAGGGTGTGTTAGGTGGTCCTCTGTGCTGTTTAGTTCTGTGCTGTTTAGTTCTGTGCTGTTTAGTTCTGTGCTGTTTAGTTCTGTGCTGTTTAGTGCTGTGCTGTGCTGTGCTGTTTAGTGCTGTGCTGTGCTGTGCTGTGCTGTGCTGTGCTGTGTTCTGCAGTATCAGTCCAGTGGTGCTGTGTGCTGTGCTCTGTCCTTCTGAGGTCAGTGGTGCTGCTGGGTCCTGTGCTGTGTCCTGTTCAGTCCAGTGGTGCTGTGTCCTGTGCTCTGTGCTTCTAAGGGCATAGTTATTTCCCCACTATTCCCAAGTTTTTAAAAAATAAAAAAAAAGTAAAAAATAATAAAAAATTAAAAAAAAAAAAAATATATAATAATTATAACCAAATTTGCAAAACCAATCCAGCATTATAAGTCCATTGGTACTGCAATATTACCAAGTTCACACATTCTGCAGTATCAGTCCAGTGGTGCTGTGTCCTGTGCTCTGTCCTGCTGAGTTCCGTAGTGCTGCTGGGTCCTGTGCCGTGTCCTGTTCAGTCCAGTGGTGCTGTGTCCTGTGCTCTGTGCTTCTAAGGGCATAGTTATTTCCCCACTATTCCCAAGTTTTTAAAAAATAAAAAAAAAGTAAAAAATAATAAAAAATTTAAAAAAAAAAAAATATATAATAATTATAACCAAATTTGCAAAACCAATCCAGCATTATAAGTCCATTGGTACTGCAATATTACCAAGTTCACACATTCTGCAGTATCTTGTGCTACATATAATGGAGACCAAAAATTTGGAGGATAAAGTAGGGAAAGATCAAGACCCACTTCCTCCTAATGCTGAAGCTGCTGCCACTAGTCATGACATAGACGATGAAATGCCATCAACGTCGTCTTCCAAGCCCGATGCCCAATCTCGTACTACCGGGCATGTAAAATCCAAAAAGCCCAAGTTAAGAAAAAGTAGCAAAAAGAGAAACTTAAAATCATCTGAGGAGAAACGTAAAGTTGCCAATATGCCATTTACGACACGGAGTGGCAAGGAACGGCTTAGGCCCTGGCCCGTGTTCATGACTAGTGGTTCAGCTTCACCCACGGATCTTAGCCCTCCTCCTCCTCCCCCCCCCTACAAAAAATTGAAGAGAGTTATGCTGTCAGCAACAAAACAGCAAACAACTCTGCCTTCTAAAGAGAAATTATCACAAATCCCCAAGGCGAGTCCAAGGGTGTTGGTGGTTGTCAAGCCTGACCTTCCCATCACTGTACGGGAAGAGGTGGCTCGGGAGGAGGCTATTGATGATGTAGCTGGCGCTGTGGAGGAACTTGATGATGAGGATGGTGATGTGGTTATTGTAAATGAGGCACCAGGGGGGGAAACAGCTGATGTCCATGGGATGAAAAAGCCCATCGTCATGCCTGGTCAGAAGACCAAAAAATGCACCTCTTCGGTCTGGAGTTATTTTTATCCAAATCCAGACAACCAATGTATGGCAATATGTAGCTTATGTAAAGCTCAAATAAGCAGGGGTAAGGATCTTGCCCACCTAGGAACATCCTCCCTTATACGTCACCTGAATAACCTTCATAGTTCAGTGGTTAGTTCAGGAACTGGGGCTAGGACCCTCATCGGTACAGGGACACCTAAATCCCGTGGTCCAGTTGGATACACACCAGCAACACCCTCCTCGTCAACTTCCTCCACAATCTCCATCAGATTCAGTCCTGCAGCCCAAGTCACCAGCCAGACTGAGTCCTCCTCAATACGGGATTCATCCGAGGAATCCTGCAGCGGTACGCCTACTACTGCCACTGCTGCTGTTGCTGCTGTTAGTCGGTCATCTTCCCAGAGGGGAAGTCGTAAGACCGCTAAGTCTTTCACCAAACAATTGACCGTCCAACAGTCGTTTGCCATGACCACCAAATACGATAGTA
The DNA here is from genome assembly GCF_038048845.1 of Mixophyes fleayi. Taxonomy (NCBI): domain Eukaryota; kingdom Metazoa; phylum Chordata; class Amphibia; order Anura; family Limnodynastidae; genus Mixophyes; species Mixophyes fleayi. The sequence continues at coordinate 156,541,123 of NC_134407.1, read as the reverse complement.
GTCACCCTATTGCAAAGCGTATAACTGCGGCTGTAACTGCAATGTTGGTGTTAGACGTGCGCCCGGTGTCCGCCATCAGTGGAGTGGGATTTAGAGGGTTGATGGAGGTATTGTGTCCCCGGTACCAAATCCCCTCGAGATTCCACTTCACTAGGCAGGCGATACCAAAAATGTACAGAGAAGTACGATCAAGTGTCCTCAGTGCTCTTAAAAATGCGGTTGTACCCACTGTCCACTTAACCACGGACATGTGGACAAGTGGTTCTGGGCAAACGAAGGACTATATGACTGTGACAGCCCACTGGGTAGATGCATCCCCTTCCGCAGCAACAGCAACAGCTGCATCAGTAGCAGCATCTACAAAATGGCTGCTCATGCAAAGGCAGGCAACATTGTGCATTACAGGCTTTAATAAGAGGCACAACGCTGACAACATATTAGAGAAAATGAGGGAAATTATCTCCCAGTGGCTTACCCCACTTAGACTCTCATGGGGATTTGTGGTGTCAGACAATGCCAGTAACATTGTGCGGGCATTAAATATGGGCAATTTCCAGCACGTCCCATGTTTTGCCCACACCATTAATTTGGTGGTGCAGCATTACCTCAAGAGTGACAGGGGTGTGCAGGAGATGCTTGCGGTGGCCCGCAAAATTGCTGGACACTTTCGGCATTCAGCCAGTGCCTACCGCAGACTAGAGGCACATCAAAAAAGCTTGAACCTGCCCTGCCATCACCTCAAACAAGAGGTTGTGACGCGCTGGAACTCCACCCTCTATATGCTGCAGAGGATGGAGGAGCAGCAAAAGGCCATTCAGGCCTACACAGCCACCTACGACATAGGCAAAGGAGTGGGGATGCGCCTGAGTCAAGAGCAGTGGAGACTGATTTCCGTGTTGTGCAAGGTTCTGCAGCCATTTGAACTTGCCACACGAGAAGTCAGTTCCGACACTGCCAGCTTGAGTCAGGTCATTCCCCTGATCAGGCTGTTGCAGAAGCAGCTGGAGAAAGTGAGGGAGGAGCTGGTAAGCCATTGCGATTACAGCAAGCATGTAGCTCTTGTGGATGTAGCCCTTCGTACGCTTTGCCAGGATCCGAGGGTGGTCACTCTTTTAAAGTCAGAGGAATACATTCTGGCCACCGTGCTCGATCCTCGGTTTAAAGCGTATGTTGTGTCTCTGTTTCCGGCGGACACAAATCTACAGCGGTGCAAAGACCTGCTGGTCAGGAGATTGTCCTCTGAAGAGGACCGTGACATGCCAACAGCTCTACCCTCATTTTCTTCCACATCTATGGCTGCGAGGAAAAAGCTCAGTTTTCCCAAAAGAGGCACTGGCGGGGATGCTGATAACATCTGGTCCGGACTGAAGGACCTGCCAACCATTGCAGACATGTCTACTCTCGCTGCATTGGATGCTGTCACAATTGAAAAAATTGTGGAGGATTACTTTGCTGACACCATCCAAGTAGACATGTCAGACAGTCCATATTGTTACTGGCAGGAAAAAAAGGCAGTTTGGAAGCCCCTGTACAAACTGGCTCTATTTTACCTGAGTTGTCCCCCCTCCAGTGTGTACTCGGAAAGAGTTTTTAGTGCAGCGGGGAACCTGGTCAGTGAGCGGCGAAGGAGGTTGCTTCCTCACAACGTTGAAAAAATGATGTTTATAAAAATGAATAATCAATTCCTCAATGAAGTACAGCACTGCCCTCCAGATACTACAGAGGGACCTGTGGTTGTGGAGTCCAGCGGGGACGAATTGATAATGTGTGATGAGGAGGAAGTACACACTGTAGGGGGAGAGGAATCAGAGGTTGAGGATGAGGACGACATCTTGCCTCAGTAGAGCCTGTTTAGTCTGTACAGGGAGAGATGAATAGCTTTTTTGGTGTGGGGGCCCAAACAAACCAATCATTTCAGTCAAAGTTGTTTGGTAGGCCCTGTCGCTGAAATGATTGGTTTGTTAAAGTGTGCATGTCCTATTTCAACAACAGACCTCTCAACTGCAGCTCATCCCTCCTCTGCGGGGATAATGTCTCCTGTGCTCTGACACGTCACTCTGTGTACTCTCAGCCTCAGGATCTGACACTACAGCTACCATGCCTCTTGTAGCAGCCCTCACTCCAGGGCCTCTTCCATGTGCAGTGTCCCCCTCTCTCTTGGGTTCACTATAGTGGCATGGAGTTCTCCCCCTCATCCAGGGCACACATTCCTTGCCCTGGCTCAGTCACCACGCTCAGACTTCCAGGCAATGCTGGGGGAGCCTGGGAGCTTCCACCCCAGGTCCCCAGCTACAACTCTCCTCTCCTGTGTCTTCTCTCTCTTTCTGACACTTTAAAGATCGTGCCTTTAAATGAAAAAGTCAGTCTTCATTGCACGACTATGTGCAAGTGCAACAGGGACATTTTTTTGGGTTTACAAAGTCAAACAATAACACTACGACCCTGTCTGTCTGGGGTCTGTCAATGACGAATTGTCTGGAGCATGTTTGGAGGAGGTATTGTGGCCCCGGTATCAAATTGGGTACCGGGGCCACCCCACTATGCAGTCCAGATACTTGTTTGGTGGAATTCCGACACATGGAGGGTTTTTTAATTATATTGTGGCCTCGGTACCAAATTGTGTACCGGGGCCACCACACTACGCAGTCAAGATACTTGTTTGGTGGAATTCAGACCAGTTGAGGGTTTTATTATTATATTGTGTGGACCACTCTATCTATACCACACTACAACTCTATACCACTCTATTTCCTACTTTAATTCTATTTAATTCTATTTCCTACTTTAATTCTATTACTAATTAATTAACATAAAGAGGAACAAAAAAAAACAATTTTACCAAAAGTATAATATGACTTAGACTTACAAACACTACACTTGAAAGATCGTGCCTTTAAATGAAAAAGTCAGTCTTCATTGCACGACTATGTGCAAGTGCAACAGGGACATTTTTTTGGGTTTACAAAGTCAAACAATAACACTACGACCCTGTCTGTCTGGGGTCTGTCAATGACGAATTGTCTGGAGCATGTTTGGAGGAGGTATTGTGGCCCCGGTATCAAATTGGGTACCGGGGCCACCCCACTATGCAGTCCAGATACTTGTTTGGTGGAATTCCGACACATGGAGGGTTTTTTAATTATATTGTGGCCTCGGTACCAAATTGTGTACCGGGGCCACCACACTACGCAGTCAAGATACTTGTTTGGTGGAATTCAGACCAGTTGAGGGTTTTATTATTATATTGTGTGGACCACTCTATCTATACCACACTACAACTCTATACCACTCTATTTCCTACTTTAATTCTATTTAATTCTATTTCCTACTTTAATTCTATTACTAATTAATTAACATAAAGAGGAACAAAAAAAACCAATTTTACCAAAAGTATAATATGACTTAGACTTACAAACACTACACTTGAAAGATCGTGCCTTTAAATGAAAAAGTAAGTCTTCATTGCACGACTATGTGCAACAGGGACAGTTTTTTTCTTTACAAAGTCAACTAATAACACTTGGACCCTGTCTGTCTTTAACATACTTGATGGGATCTCAATGACGAATTGTCTGTAGCATGTTTGGAGGAGGTATTGTGGCCCCGGTATCAAGTTGGGTACCGGGGCCACCCCACTACGCAGTCCAGATACTTGTTTGGTGGAATTCTGACACGTGGAGGGTGTATTTATTTTATTGTGGCCCCGGTATCAAATTGGGTACCGGGGCCACCCCACTACGCAGTCCAGATACTTGTTTGGTGGAATTCTGACACGTGGAGGGTGTATTTATTTTATTGTGGCCCCGGTATCAAATTGGGTACCGGGGCCACCCCACTACGCAGTCCAGATACTTGTTTGGTAGAATTCTGACACGTGGAGGGTTTTTTAATTATATTGTGGCCTCGGTACCAAATTGTGTACCGGGGCCACCACACTACGCAGTCAAGATAGATAGATGCGTATCATAGATAAAGTACATTCAGTGGTGTGGGGCAAATTGAAAAATATTCAAAATGCACTGACATTATCAAAAACAAGAGGTTGTCACACGCTAAAACTCCAACATGTATATGATGGAGAGGATGGAGGAGCAGCCGTATGTGTAGTGTAATGCAGACCTGTTGAAGGTTTTTTATATATTTTATTGTGGTGCCCAGTGCCCACTCCTCTAGGCAGTCCAGGTACATTTATTGGTGCGATTCATAAAAGTTCAGGGTTTTTAATATATTGTGGTGACCCACTCCTCTACGCAGTCCAGGTACATTTATTGGTGCGAATCAAACAAGTTGATGGTTTTCTTATTATATATATTGTGGTGACCCACTCCTCTACGCAGTCCAGGTACATTTATTGGTGCGAATCAAACAAGTTGATGGTTTTCTTATTATATATATTGTGGTGACCCACTCCTCTACGCAGTCCAGGTACATTTATTGGTGCGAATCAAACAAGTTGGTGGTTTTCTTATTATATATATTGTGGTGACCCACTCCTCTACGCAGTCCAGGTACATTTATTGGTGCGATTCATAAAAGTTCAGGGTTTTTAATATATTGTGGTGACCCACTCCTCTACGCAGTCCAGGTACATTTATTGGTGCGAATCAAACAAGTTGGTGGTTTTCTTATTATATATATTGTGGTGACCCACTCCTCTACGCAGTCCAGGTACATTTATTGGTGCGATTCATAAAAGTTCAGGGTTTTTAATATATTGTGGTGACCCACTCCTCTACGCAGTCCAGGTACAATTATTGGTGCGAATCATAAAAGTTCAGGGTTTTTAAGATATTGTGGTGACCCACTCCTCTACGCAGTCCAGGTACAATTATTGGTGCGAATCATAAAAGTTCAGGGTTTTTAAGATATTGTGGTGACCCACTCCTCTACGCAGTCCAGGTACAATTATTGGTGCGAATCATAAAAGTTCAGGGTTTTTAAGATATTGTGGTGACCCACTCCTCTACGCAGTCCAGGTACAATTATTGGTGCGAATCATAAAAGTTCAGGGTTTTTAATATATTGTGGTGACCCACTCCTCTACGCAGTCCAGGTACAATTATTGGTGCGAATCATAAAAGTTCAGGGTTTTTAATATATTGTGGTGACCCACTCCTCTACGCAGTCCAGGTACAATTATTGGTGCGAATCATAAAAGTTCAGGGTTTTTAATATATTGTGGTGACCCACTCCTCTACGCAGTCCAGGTACAATTATTGGTGCGAATCATAAAAGTTCAGGGTTTTTAATATATTGTGGTGACCCACTCCTCTACGCAGTCCAGGTACAATTATTGGTGCGAATCATAAAAGTTCAGGGTTTTTAAGATATTGTGGTGACCCACTCCTCTACGCAGTCCAGGTACAATTATTGGTGCGAATCATAAAAGTTCAGGGTTTTTAATATATATTGTGGTGACCCACTCCTCTACGCAGTCCAGAAAGATACCTTTTTGCAACGTTTTGGACTAATAACTATATTGTGAGGTGTTCAGAATACACTGTAAATTAGTGGAAATGCTTGTTATTGAATGTTATTGAGGTTAATAATAGCCTAGGAGTGAAAATAAGCCCAAAAACTTGATTTTTAAACTTTTAATGTTTTTTTCAAAAAAAATCCGAATCCAATACCTTAAATCCGAACCGAGACCTTTCGTCAAGTGTTTTGCGAGACAAATCCGAACCTCAAAAATAACGAAAATCCGGATCCAAAACACAAAACACGAGACCTCAAAAGTCGCCGGTGCACATCCCTATATAATATGTAGAACATACTTGCCAACTCTCCCTGAATGTCAAGGAGACTCCCTGAAATAGGGGTGACATCCCTCACTCCCTGAAGAGTATGGCATTCTCCCTGATTCTGAGCCAGTACAAGACGTGGTTGGCTTCACCATCTGTGGCATGATGACACAGTTCAGAAATTGTGCCCTTTGTCCCTACTGGTTCTCGCCCCCGCAATAGATAAGTGGCGGGGGGTGGGGTTTAATGACGTAAATATCGTGTCATCTTAGCTCCACCCCTGGTGTACTTGGCCAAAATTGTGACAATCATTTAGGGGTGGGGCCAAAATGATGTGATTTGTCAAGCCCTGCCCCCACATGCCCACCTCCCCCGGGATCTCCCTGAAGCCAACGAGGAAAAGTTGGCAAGTATGATGTAGAAATGTAAAAATAAACCAATAAAAGAGAGTCAGCATAGTTTTATGAATCCCCATTATGTCAAATTAAACTTATCGCTGTTTCTGGAGAAGTAATAACATCATTTTACCTGTCATTTGGTCCTTGCACATTGGGACTTGTAAGGCTACCAGCACAGAGCTTGTCCAGCATTCAGGTACAGAAATGAATTGATGTGGGATACCCAAAAATAACATTTTAAAGCTGCAAATGCATTTTTAATAAGGAATACCTCTTCATTTTACCTTAAGTTACGGCTGTTGAAAAGCTGGCTTCACTGCCACCATTTTGTACTGCCTCAGGGTTTTTGCAAAGGTTGTTTCCCTATTGTACAACAATTCTAAACATGTTGATGTTTCAGAAATAAAGGTTAATTAGTGGTTTGATATTAACAGCCACTAATTCAGGTTGTTATGAAGTGGAACCCTATAATTTATAAATGCAAGCCATAGTTTATTATGTCGCCTCTGCAGGATAAGCAGCAGGATATAATTATTTTCACCCAACCACCAACAGGAAAGCTGCACATTGTTGGTTGTTCCCAGAACTATTAATAAACCCCCGATATTTTGCATCTGCTTTCACATTCTGGGCTGAGTATGGCAGAATAGAGACAGTGATAGACTGAAGGGTACAACACCCAAAGGAGGTAGAAAATTGTGCATTTTGCTGAAATTAGCACGGATACCAATTAACAAGGAGTTGATTTATGAGCTGCCAGGCTGAATATGACTTCCTATGTAACCTGCCCACATTCTTAAATGTTGTATATGTATGCAAATTCACATTTTACACTTGTAAGAGATTTTTTTTTATCTTAACCCCACATTACAAAAATCGAAAGAGTGCAAATATCAACAGCACATACAGTATAAATGCATGGCTTAAGCAACACAATGAACCCAAATTAATCAATATCATCTGGCTAATTTGTGTACTATGGATTTTGATTTCACTGATATACCTTGCATTTTGTAAAACAATTTGTAAAAGATGTGATACTATAAACATGAGGCAAGTCTAATTGTTCTGTATTCATGTACCTAAAGATCTACTAGACAAGCAAAATTGGTGTTTTCTATTTTTTAGACAACACACCAAAACAGAAAGAAAAAGGAACGCATTAAAGAAAGGTATACATCACACGCAGGGGGCCGGGTCATGGTGACATAATGGCGTCTACATCTACACTTACACTTGTCACATGACCTTCTCCTCTGGGATCTCTGGGAGGGGAGGATTTAAAAATGAGCATGTGTGATGTAAGTCCTTCTATAAGACAATATAGAGGTGAGAGGTGCAAGGAGACACAGGAGAGGGACATTTGGGTTAGGCATGCTCCTTCAATCTAAGCAATATCACAATTGTGTAATGAGTATCACTGAGTTCAAAGGCATCTCTCAATCAAGAAATGAGTTCCACACCATAATAATGATATACATAGGGTGAGCTTGTCACTCCTGCCAAAGAGTCAGTCAGTCAACAAATTAGAGCCATTTGAAGAAACTATACACAAAAATAATGACTGTTGTTCTGAACCAAACATTCATCTAAATAAGTAATTATTGAATATTCGTTTCCAACTTGCCACATAAATAAGTAATGTGTGTCACCCATTGCAGGAAGTCAGACATTCAAAGAAGCAGTCTTGAATTTCTTAAAACAATGATGTCTTCTGCATGCTGCTATTTAATGTATGCACAGGTAATACAATCCACAAAGTGTTCCATTAATTACAGCAAAAACAAAACAAAATAAGGCCCTATCACAATGCTTTAATACATCAACCTTATATTCAAGATAATGCAGACCAATGCTTTCTGATGACTTTATCATATCTCCTAGCTGTCCCAATTTAGGTGGAACAGTCCCACTTTAAGGGTGCTGTCCTGATGTCACATGGGTGAGGCCATTTGTCCAGATTCCAGTACAGTTGACAATTGGCACTGATGGCTGCCCTTTAAATTCCATGTGTAAGAGTGACTGATGCATGACATTCAAGGGGTGGGAAGGGGGCTGGTAGCAGCCCAGTGCTTCAGAAGGACTGAAACGCTCCAGCATAACATGGGCATGCCCCTGTGTAGTGTGTCCACACTCACACCTCACAGCCATGGGACATCTAAAAGTTGGGAGGTATGAATTCAAATGCAAGACTACCATCTTACTGGTGGCTTTACAATAGAGATACCAGATCCCTAGTGTCAACACAATGCAGACCACATGTCTTTTGGTGGCGACACAATGCAGACACAATTACTTACCCACCTGTGTGTCACTGATTAATGTGGATCACTGTTAATTCACTAATCAGATTGCAGGTAGTATGTACAATGCATTGTAAAATGGTTATCCAACACTCCGATTCATAGCCTGCATGACCATACACCAGAGTGCAGGAAACTCTCCAGTGAGTCTTTCACATGACAGAACATGGCTAAAAAACAGCCCTGACAATCTCGAGAAGTCAGGGAGACAAGTTAAAAATGCCACTCAATTGTTTGGAGCCAGGCAGATAAGTCACGAGTGTCACTCTATTTCAAAGAGTAACACAGGTAATAAATGTTACTAAATTCTAAAAAGCCAGATAGACAAGAAATGAGTGACAATTTATTCGAAGGAACTAAACAAGTAATTGAGAAACTCCATTCCTAGGTATAAGACAGGCAAGAAGTGAGTATCACTCCCTCACGTGGAATCAGACAAGTAAGGAGGGCCAATCGAGAACATGGAATCAGTAATATGGGTAACTGTTACTGTACTAAGGCACTGACAGCATATTTACCAACAATGATTGCTGGACAGTGGACCTGGAGTTAACCGGCAGTGACTCCGGCAACAAGTCAGAGCTCACCATGTTACCTTTTACCCACTCACCCTCCACTAGTAATATCCAGTACAATGGACATGGGAAACAATATTGATACTAACTCAAATGTCCAAATAAAGAATGCTTATGTTTATTTAATACAAATCAACAATATAACTATAGCTCTTTCATAAAAGTGTCAAATCTGTCACACCATATGACACATTGCTTTTTCTGAAGATATACCAAGATTATTTAAATAATTAATCTGGAGCCTTTCTGTTAGTAAGATACTACTAGTAATAGAATGCATCTGCATAGGCCGTGCTGTATCCGGCTGGATGCCTGCCCAAGTAATTCAATTGGATTCAAGCCTGTTTGTCAGTAAGTGGTTCCAATAGGCATGGCATAGTGAACCCCACTCATAGAAATATAGAATTTGATGGCACATAAGAACCGCTTGGCCCATCTAGTCTGCCCATTGTTTTATTAACCTATGGTAACCTTAAACCTTATTTTATCCCTTATTTTTTTATAAGGATATTTTTATGTCTATAACAAGCGTGTTTAAACTGCTCTACCATATTAGCTTCTACCACATCTGATGGGAGGCTAGTCCACTTATCCACTACTTCTGTGAAGTAGTTTTTCCTCAAATTTCTTCTGAACCTACTTCCCTCCAGTTTCAGTGCATGTCCTAGTAGTTCTCTTCCTTTTAAGAATGTTTCCCTTATGTACCTTGTTCAAACCCTTGACATATTTGAAAGTTTCTATCATGTCCCGCCTTTCCATTCTCTGCTCCAAACTATACATATTAAGTTATTTTAGTAATTACGGGTAAGTTTTGTGCTGTAGGCCATGCACCATTTTAGTTGCCCTTCTTTGTACAGTTTCTAATGTATTTATATCCTTCTGGAGATATGGCCTCCAGAATTGAACACAGTATTCTAGATAAAGCCGTACCAATGACCAATACAGTGGCATTATTACTTTTTTCTTTCTTCCACTGATTCCTCTCCCTATGCAACCATCTGACATCTGACTTGCCTTCCTCATTGCTTTGCTGCATTGCTTTCCTGCCTTTAAGTCACCTGAAACAGTGTCTCCTAGATCCCTTCCCTTCTCAGTAGTTCCATAATTCTGCATTTTTTGGCATTAAACTGTAGTTGCCACTCTCTTGACCATTCCTCTGGACTACCTAGATCACCAATCATTTGTTTTATCCCACCTGGTGTGTCTACCCTATTACATATCTTTGTGTCATCTGCAAATAGGCATACTTTCCCTTCAATACCATTTGCAATGTTTACAATAAAGATATTTAAAAACACTGGTCTAAGTACAGATCTTTGGGGTATTCCACTCATTACCTTTCCCTCATGTGAATGCACTCCATTTACTATAACTCTCTGTTTTCTATCCTGCAACCAAGATCTTATCCATTCCACCATCTTTGAATCCAATCCCAAGCTTTCAAGTTTATTTAACAGTCTGCAATGTGGGACAGTGTCAAAAGCCTTACTAATATCTAGATAAGCGATATCTACAGCCCCTCCTTGATCTATTACTAGTCACCCAGTCAAAAAAGTCTATAATATTTGTTTGACATGATCTCCCCCAGTAAATCCATGCTGTTTGGGATCCTGTAAGTTACTGATTTGAGATATTCTACAACTCTTTCTTTTAAGAGTTTTTCCATCAATTTCCCTAATACTGATGTAAGGCTCACTGGTCTGTAGTTGTTCGCCTCTTCCTTGCTTCCACTTTTGTGTAAGCAAGGAAGAACCACTCCTCCTGCACATCTTCAGTAGAAATAAAGAAAGACAAAATGAGAGCAACAGAAAAGGGAAAAATAGGGTAAGTGCATGTTCAGTATTTAATATATATTGAATATATTATTAATACTAATATATTATTATATTAATAGTTTCAGATATAGAATATATATATTATATATATATATTTATATATTGTGAAAAGCGTGTGAACAGATGGCTCCTCACACAGGTTTCTGCTGAACCACTTAGGCACCAGTCCCTCTCTCACAACACAAGTTAGCTATTTATCCCTCCTCCGCAGAACTGCTCTAGCTGATTCCTTGATTGCTTAGACCCTGGTCTCCTGTGCTGTCTGTGTTTGTTTGTGTGTGTGTGTGTGTGTGTGTGTGTGTGTGTGTAGATTTAACCCTCTCTGCACCTTTAGGATGTGGTTTCTGAGGGAAACTATCACTCTTTCCTCCACTAGAAGGTGGCCAATCACCACTATATACGTATCTATCTATCTATCTATCTATCTATATATATATATATATATATATATATATATATATATATATATATATATAGTCGTGAACATAGAGAACTTACAGTTATATATAAAGGTTAACCCATCACATAATGGTGGGGAATAAGGCCTAAATCATAACTGCAGTGTAAATATGTTATATCAAATGGATCCACTGATAAATTGAGCTACTGAAGTGTAAAATGTGAAGCCAGAGAGTCTGTGTGTGTTTGTATTTAGTGGCTCTGCACATCCCAGTGTTATAAGATAGCAGTGTCACCTGTAGCAGCTTCAAAGGATGGAGTTTTAACACCTTAATAGACTTTTAGGAACCGCTCAGCATGGTGTCTGGCTCAAAGAGACCATGTGCTGACTTGGCTATAGCATATAGACAAGAATAATTAAGTTTTAAAATATGCCACTTAAAATCGATAAAAGTATTGATAAACCACATATTCCTCAATAGCATGATGAAGGGCTGCTCATATGACAAATTAAGAATTCTGCCGCACAGAGAAGAGGAAATGAGTATAAGATCTACTAATTTACTGTATCTTTGCCTGCTTGGTATCAAAAGATGGACAAATTCATAGGGGATTTATTAATAATAAAATTGGGTCTGTAACGCTCCACAGAAAAGTTAGGTCACATAGTAGAATTGGGTAGTAAATCAGGCACCATGCAAATGGTGACTGAAAAAGTGTCACAGACCACAACCCCCCCACGGGAGGTAGGGAAAGGTGTAAAGGAGTCTTTAAAAAGCTGAGACCAGTTACAAAAAATTGTCAGTCTATTGGGAAAATCAATCCACATTGAGCTAGTTTATCTTCCTAGCCAATTTCCCATGGCACAGGTTATACAACTCATGTAAGTTATACTCTGAATGTAACCCCTTTTAGTTTAAAATGCTTTGCTTGTATATGTTATGTTAATTGTTGATTAATTATTTTTTTTTATATTTGAATGCCCTGTACCTTTGTATATTAAATCTATAAATTTAGTAGGTGGTGTTCTTGTTACTCTAACGAGTCCATTAGCCTGTTAAGAAGAATATAGCTTGACCAAGTTAACCTTTTGAATGCCAGTGTGTGATTTGTTGATACATTGACCAACAAGTTTAATGTGTGCTTGCATTTACATCTGTGCAACAGTCTGGAGGTGTGAAGAGTTAACTCTTTGTTTGCAGGTGTGGGCCTTTCTAGTCTGTGGGCCAGTATGGGACACTATATTGGAATCGTGTGTAACCTCACACAGCAATCACCCCAAAGTCATGAAAGCTGGTAGCTGGGAGTATATATATATATATATATATATATATATATATATATATATATATATATGAGGAGCGGGGCAGGTACTGATTTTTGTGTTTCCTGAGAAGGAGGGGGGGTCTGCATATTGTTCTACATCTTATAGTACAATATTCTATGAATGACTGATGCCCCTGCAGTGAGTTCTATGTGCTGTGACAGACTATGCAGAGATCGCACAGGCTGCATCTGTGGTGGTCGAGTACTGATGGGAAATCCTTCTCTTACCTTGTCCTCCAGACACGAGTCAGGTTCTTTTCTGTTCGGATATCCGGTGGTCAGGAGATAAATACTTCAATGAAAGAGACAAGGATTGGTCAAACAACTTGGGTTTATTGAGAATGCGGTAAGGATAGTTTTAGTAAGCCACCGCGCCACTGACCCCCTCAGCTCAAAAGTAATGACAAAATAATGCGTCTGATCAGCATAGAGCACAATAGCATTTAACATATAACATACATCTGGTGAGTATAAGGCACAATAGCGATAAACATCTACAATGTACATTGTCTAATAAAGCACACTGGTAATCACAGTTACTACTTTCAAGTTAACAATATCTGCCTGGTGATGATGCAAGAACCATCAAAAATAACCCATCAAGACTCTTACGGTCACTACCGCACCCACTAGAGGGCTCCTTCTTATTCAAGCGTTTGGGTTACCGTGCTACTCCCTCTGGGTTAACTTGAATTGCAGCGGTACCGCTAACGCTGAATGTCACACCTTCAATATCAATAAATCAACTCTTAGCTAAATCACATAACATTAACATCATCTAAAACATTTGGTGCACCAATATTATCCCCGGTAACGTTACCATATTTTCCACTCAGTCCTGGGCTGACCTGTGCACAGGAATTTGGTAGTGTTCCATCAAGGGTTAAGTATGATAGTAAAAAGCAGGGCTGTTGCTCAGTTCAGCCACAAGATGGCGCTGTTCTCTCAACAGTCAATGAATCTTTATCAGCACATCTGCTCTGCAACAGGGGATAGTGTCCAGATATCATCAACACATAAGATATAGCTGAAACGACCGTCTTAATTGTTCCCTGCAGCCTGTGTAAAGGTATGATCTGGGGGAAAAACCCTCACAATCCTTCCTTGTACAAGAATGCAATGGCAGTTTTGGGTAGATTCTCTCATCACTCTGCCCTCTGACACTGGGGTGTGTGCAATACACTGCAGGCTAGGGTTTTACCTTGAGAGGGTTCTGCAGTTAGTGGAGACTGTCTTTGGTGCCCCGCTGCGTGTCCCCAGCTGTTCTCCGTCCGCTTTGCTGGCAATGTCACAAGTTCTGGCAGCAGCTCAGTCTTCTCTCTGCTCAGCTGCACGTCCACCCCCTTGTTCCTTCTACCATGCTGCTCTCTCTTTCTCCTCCTTCCTGCACATCCTCTTCCTGTTACTCCCCCAGCCAATCAGGGCCTTTATCCTCCTCCTGTCAATCACTCCTGGGCACAAGTTTTCAGGAGCACAATTAACCCCTTGTAGCCCTGCATTTTAAAAGCGTTTATGCACTCCTCTCTGCTGTTTAACAGGGCTTTGGGGCACCACACATCCATATTCATAAGGCAGTCGATAGATGCTGGTAACTGTGTGCTGTGCAGTGGAGATAAAGTTAAGAACAATGGGTGATGTGATGTGATGGGGAGGGAGCATGTGTTATTAAAGCTGCTGGGCAGAGTGGGTATGTGTGTGTAAAGCTGCTTGGCAGAGGGGGTATGTGTGTGTAAAGCTGCTTGGCAAAGGAGGTATGTGTATGTAAAGCATGTGGGCAGAGGCGGTATGTGTGATTAAAGCTGCTGGCCAGAGAAGGGCATGTGTGACTTAAGCTGCTTGACAGAGGGGGTATATGTATGTAAAGCTGCTTGGCAGAGAGGGTATGTGTGTGCAAAGCTTGTGGGTAAAGGGGGTATGTGTGTGTAAAGCTGCTTGGCAGAGGGGGTATGGGTGTGTAAAGCTGCTTGGCAGAGGGGGTATGTGTGTATAAAGTTGCTGGGCAGAGGGGGGGGCGATGTGTAAGTAAAGCATGTGGGCAAAGTGTACATATATATGAGTAAGGCTGCCTGGCATTTTTCTAATGATAATGCTACAGGCTCTGTCCCTAGACTACAGGAGTCCTGTAGCACCAAATGGTTGTATCCTTTAATGAGGATATATTAAATTATTCCTTGTCTTGCGCTTTTTATGTCCTAGGCATGCCCCTAATGACACACAGTCACACCCCCAATGGTATGGCTACACAGCGGCAAATAAGTTTCTCTTCTAGTCAACTATAGGGGGGCCCATGAAGTTGCTGTACCAAGGCCCAAAATTTCTCTTGGTGGCCCTGGTCGCTGACACCGCTTCTTCCACTTGAACAGTTTCCAAATCTTCCTTTGCCTGTCATGATGACTTATTCACTGACTTGAGCGAGCAGCTGGAGCTTTGTAAACAGCAGTTCAAGCAGCAGATGTGGCATTAGTGAGCTATACAGGGATCCATATAATTAACAAGTACCAAAAGTAAATCAAAACTTTGTGTAAAAAAACAACAATTTATATAAAATCAATTTTATACTATATATAATGTAAATGTTCTGCACCTCAAAGGCTATTTTCAGCAGCAAAGAATAAATATTTTTTATCAAGAACCTTAAATTGGTATAAATTATTAAAATAATTTAAACAGTGCTGCATTAGATAAAAAAGGTTTATTGCATGAACAAAGCATATTTTAATACTTCTTTTCTAGTAACACCATCTGGGGATAATGTTACTAGAACAGGGAGCACCACTTTAATGCTTGATAAATACGTTCATCTAATGGGGATTATTGCTGGCGGAAACCCCATTAATAAATATTAAACACCTGTTTTCCCCAGCAAAAAAGGCTTTTCTCCTTTAATTTAGCCTCTATGTTCTGTGCCTAAAATATTTTTTATGGATGAGTCGTTGCTCAGGGGCCAGTGTTGTATACTTGCCCCCCAGATTAAAATGTTGTAGTAAGCCTCTGAACTCTTGGAGGTATTTATGAACTGTTAATGTAGTGCTTGTACCTGTCAGATTCTGCACTAAACAATATTGAATGGAATTACTGGCCAGGTGACATAACATGCCGGGGAACTAGTATTTTCTAGTAATAAGTTACTCTCCATTCTAAATAATGTGCACTTAACAGCCTATTAAGCTAAATTCAAGGTCATAAATGTATTGAGTTTTTAGACAGCAGTAAGTCTCCACAGTTGTTTATTTTCAATGCAGCTTCCTGCTCACAATGAAACCAGAGTGCTGCTTGCAAGGCCAGGATCAGACACATTAAACTGCGCTGTGCTATTGATCGAGAAATTGGCTTCTTTATAAAATTCATTTTGTTTGTTCTCTCTGAATTCAGAATCTGCAATTACCCAGTCTATGGTGTGATGGCTCAGCACAAAACCATTTAACCCATACCTGCCTACTTTCAGCAAGTGCAGTCTGGGAGAGGGGCGTGACTAGAGGGTGGGAGGGGCTGGGCCAAAATGACGCGATTCATCGCGAATCGCATCATTTTGGCCAGGCAATTGCGGGAGACTTGCCTGCTCTCCTGGGAGTCCGTGAGACCGACCCGAATTTTGGGAGTCTCCCGGATTTTCCGGGAGAGTTGGCAAGTATGAATTAACCCCACAAGTTCAAGGGGGTCCCACAAACAAATCCTTAGAAAATGAAGTTTGTTATGCATTTTTACAATCCAAAAGACAACGCTGATGAAATAGTGTGTTACTAAAGTGTACTCATCATGTAGACACAGTGGAAATAGATATGCATGCGATGGGTACGCTTTAATGGCAGTCTAGCTGCATGCCTTTTTCATATATGTGCTATGTGCACATTTACGAGGCTCAGCTCTAACCCAAACTTGTAAGGTGTCCATACATAGGTAGATCCATCCATTTTTACTAAAAAGTGCCAAACAGCCAGATTTATATCCAAATTGGCCACAGATATGGGAGGCTATTTCAGAAACAACCAGCCATAAGGCTCTCTAGCCAATTCATATGGGGCTCCATTAATGCTTTCAGATGAGGAAAGCAGAGAAAATCAGATTACGGCTATAATCCAACCAGTGTCAACTGATTTCTGAAATATTACATGGGGACCGTCAGGCGACTTTCGCCTATACAGATAGAAATGAGATATACAAAGATCTATTTTGTTGACAAAATCAGTTTGCATATGAAACTTACACATAAAGAGGTACTGTAAATTTATTGAATTGAGAAAAACCCTAAATCCGATGAAGAGTGGAGTTTTCAGCAGATTTAGCGTTTCTCCCTGTTTATTAAAGCCCCCTGGCTGGTGAAAAATATATGTAGCCTTTGCTGCGTAGCCTACGACGAAGCGCCTATTTATCTTCTCAGGATGGCGATAGTAGCAGCTAGGGACAAGAAAAAACGCCTTATTATTAAAGTAGATTATTTTTTTTATTTATGTTTTAAAAATGCAGTACAGCAATGCAGTGGTAGGTTTTCTGTTTGATTACATTTTTTTTTACAAAAAAAATTATTATTATTATTATTATTATTATTATTATATTTGGAACTGGAATCTGGGGCCTGATGTATCACCCATTAATGTAGCACCCAAATATCAACTTTAAATTTCAGTGTACAAATAAGCTATCAAGTATTTGTGTGCTACATGAAAAAGACAGACAGTATTTAACTTATGTGCAAAACAGAAAACTAATTTGCACCCCTTGCATTGTAACATGGTTTTGTCCAGGAGACTTAAATAAGAAGTTTCTTAAGTTAAGATGCTTAATGAATCAGGCCCCTGAAGTCCTTTTACCATAGCTGGGGAGTAGAGCATCGCTAAGCTGCCTAGGTGAACTTTTATTATAAATTGTGCAGCCCAAAATTTTCTGTGACAGCACTAGGAAGTCTTGAAACTGCAGGGTCATGATAAATTGGCCCCTAAATACTTGTGCACATTTCTTTATTTGAAATATTTGTAATGTGATAAAACAAGCAGAAATGATACAACATATTCTGTTACTTCCATTTAAATCAGGGAAATCCAATCTTCCACCCTCCAGCTGTAGATGAACTATGTTCCCATAATGCACAGCAAGTCGGCAGCTGGCTAAGCAGCACAAGATATGTAGTTCAGCCATATCTGAAATGTAGAAGCTCAACCGTCTTATAATACTTCTGTGTGTACCAGTTATATAGTGATCTAGTTTTATATTCATTTTGATCTGTACTGCCTCTATAAGATTACTGCATGTACCCACTAACATTTCTGCATCATATTGCTTTATCACTATTCCCTTTAGCCTGTCAGAACGCTTAGAAAACGAAGCATTGTAAAATAAAAATTACAATTTCGGCAGCTAGTCTCCACACTGGCTTCCAGAGCATACCATGCATACAAATACTAATATTCTTCTTCCTTTTCTTTGGCCCAACATTATCTCTGATTTTCATTTTAAGATGAAATAATAAACTAAGGGGCTAACTGGGCTATAGCCCAGGGGCCCCGGGCATCCAGGGGGCCCTTCAAAGTCCTCAGCAGCATTATTGATCGGTCGGGGCCGGGGGCGCCCCCGGCCTGATCAATGCTGCTGAGCACTGTCAGTGCAGTCCTCCATCCCTGGCGCTCAGTAATCTGCTTACTGAGGAGATCTCGCAAGAGTTCATGAACTCTCGCGAGATCTCCTCAGTAAGCAGATTACTGAGCGCCGCGGAAGCAGGACTGCACTGACAGGTAAGCGCTTAGGGTCGGCGGGCGGCTAACATTGGGGTCCTCGCGGGGGAATGGAGGGCCCCTTAGCCCAGGGGTCTTCATTCCCTTAATCCGCCCTGCAAAGGGGTAGATTTTAGTTCCCCATGGAATTTTGCCAGTAAAAATCAGCATTGAAATTACTGTAGTAACGGTAAGAATGCGCAGCAATTACCGTAATAATGGTAATTGTGCGCGGCCCACATTGTTCTAAAGAACAACGCGGGAAATCTCCCCCTTACTAATTAAACTAGAGAAATTGAACACAGGCACAGTCAGGTTTAATGGCCACCATTACTCCACAAACTGTGGGCTAGATTTACTAAGAATCGAGTTTAGTGGCGGTTTGAAACCGCCACCCATCGCCGCAACCACCGCCACATTTACTATAGGGCGGCTTGAGGCTTCAATTTAAAATGACTGGCGATGTATGGTGGATCGAAAAAGCTTTTGTCCAAGCTGCCTGTGGTTTGGATGAAACCGCCATTAAAACCACCATCCAAAAGACAGGACAGGACAGTTTTAATACGTGCTTCAGAATGGCTTGATAGCTCAAACATGCTCTTTGAACTATTTTGCCATTCTAAACATAAGAGAAAGCACCATTGACATTTAAATTATGTTGGCAATCATTATTTATTGATTAAGGGCAAAATGAATTAAATATTAACTTATGAGGGGAAAACAAAAACATTATATTCAGGGGATAAAATTATTTAATTATTATATTATTCAGACAATATGTAATGACAAATTGTGCAACATAAATAATTATATCCACCATTAACAATCAGTTAATAATATTATATATTCACATTTCCCACTTAATATAATGCTATAATAGTGTCCCTTTAAAAACAATATATAAAAAAAATTCTCTTATAAGTTAATATTAAATTTTTTTTTTTTAAATTTATTTTGTTCCGTTATCAATAAATAATGATTTTCCAAATAATTAAAATGTCAATGATGCTTTCTCTTATGTTCTGAATGGCAAAATAGCTCAAACAACATGCAGTTTGATCAATTTCGCCAGTCATAACCACCTCTTTCATTTTGGACGTTTGGATGGCTGTTTTGTCGTGGTTTTGAAAACCCCAGCTTAGTAAATCCGGCTGTTTGCATGTTGGTCATTGTTAAAATCGGGATAGTGGTTTGTAAAGTGGTGGTTTTGAAAAGTGTCAATTCTGGACGTTTTAATAGCGGTTTGGGCTTTAGTAAATCCGGCGGTTTCAAAACCGCCGGAAAAATATCCGAAAAGCGGTGGTTTGAGCAAACCGCCCTTTAAATCTAGCTCTTATTATATTTTACAATAAATAACATCATTTTTATTTGTCCAAACTAGAACAGAGCATATTAATTCCTTAATAGAAATGTTATAAATAATTACTAATTAAAAAGTTGTCCGCATTAGAGTCAATGCGGTCATCTATTTGCTGTATCAGAAGAGCTGAAGTAGAAATTATTGCAAAAATTGGCATCAGCAGGGTTAACATATCTCAAGCAAACATGACACATGGTTCTTATTTGGTCCTTTAGCCAGTGACTGGAAATATAGTTAGGACTCAAAAAGGAAACATACTTACACTATGTCAATATAACACAAAATTGCTGAAACTAATACTGATAATACTTGTTGCAATCCAATCAGAGCAATTATTGGTTGAGTGGTCCTGTGAGCAGATTGATCTCTTTGTATTGCGCACACAAGCAAAAATTATATTTCTCTTTGCAAGACCAGATATTTAAAAAAGTTTCAAGATGTGGACAGATTGCAATGGGGCCTTGTTGGTTTGATTTCTACATGTTTGAAAATGGCAAATGTCAGGTGGATGTTCCCTATTCTTCCAATGGGATGCTGTTTGCACTGTACAGTGTACAATGGTCATATATATAAAAATGACAATTCCAGTGTCTTCTCACATTTATGATTTATTTAAGGCATAAATAAGCAATATTTATGAGGAAAAAAGTAAAAGTTGTAATTATTGAAGGGGATGGTTCTAAAGCATAGTTGCCTACTCCCCTGCAATGCCCAGGAGACTCCCGAATGTTTGGGAGCTATTCCAGACTCCTGAGAGAGCAAGGCAACCTCCCAAAGCATGCCTTGTTTGTTGGTGATGTGGGTGAGGGCGGTGCTAAAGACGTATTCCTGGACCTGTCCCCTGCTGTGATTGGCCGAAATTGACAATGTCTGACAGGGGGCAGAGTCTAACGGTGCGAATCACATGGCCACGCCCCCATGACAGAGCCACCTCCCGGACAGCTTGATGCCAATGTGGATCTACATCCTGGAAAATGTTACAAAGTGTTTTCACAAGGGCATTTACAAATTGTGGGCATGCACCTAAATATGTGTTCGACAGACTCAGTGGGGCTGCATTTTTCTGGCGGGAGGTCTCAAGTGTCAACAGTGGTGGGGCCCCGAGATTACTCTGTGGCCCTGGGTCTAGCTATTCTGCTGACTGACGAACAAACAGAACTCTGGTTTTTATACAAAAATCAGAAACATGTTTCTATGCAGTTTACACTAACAAAATGTGTAATTATTTGATTTAACAACAAGGTAGAAACCAATTATTAACATTTTTACAGAAAGAATATTACCCCATTGTATGTCATCACCACCAAAAAACTGCCTGAGACTGTTGCCTTAGTCTCCACATTATAAGAACACCAGAGAAGATAAACGGTAGAGGTCCTAAATATCTCCATAGGATGGTTCTATAGAGCGTTAACATTGATTTTTCTGATCAGAAGTACTAGCATCTCAACAAGCAAAACAGCAAAATGAAATGTCTCATAGTACTACTTGTCAGGGAAATGCTTGCTATCCAGATTATTAGTGTCTGCAGTGGGAAAGCACAGATGTCACCACAAACAAAAATCATATAATATTGAGAAATATTAATCTGGCTTTGTTGCCATTATTTAAATTCTGTCATTTACTAGCAAAGTGTCATGATATACAATGCAAATACCAATGGGTAGGACTGGATATGGAAAACAAAGCAACACCTTAAAGCTAGTTAATCATTTGTAACCAACAATAAAGGAAAACACGGTATCCCCTTAAAAAAACAACAACAATTAAATACAGGATTTTCTCAACTTCATACCTTTTACTGGCTTGTATATGTTTTCCTCTAATGTTTACTAAACATAAACCTTTCGAATCTAGCTTCATTCTGTGCTTTTCAGTCATGTATTCGTATAAGCAGTCTAAGCTGGTTATTGCCATAGCCCTGGGATTCAGTGCAGCTCTACAGTGCTCACTGGATTGGATATAATAGTATCAAAATAAATACATACACCTGATTATTTAAAACATTAATGAAATCATAGAAGGCAAGTTAGTTAGAAAGCAAGTTAAAGTTGCACAAGAGCATTTGTAAGCAATAAACTAAAACCACCTGAACTATAAACCCATTTTTAATAAGTCTAAGGGGTAAATGTATCAAGCTGCGAGTTTCTGGTGGGTGTGAAAATTGGAGATGTTTCCTAGAGTAACCAATCAGATTCTAGTTATCATTTTGCAGAATGTACTAAATAAATGACCCAATACATTGATCCAATCAAAATACATGATTGGAACAGAAAGAATTTTGACCTACCCAGGATATAGCTTCTGGGGCCGGCGGGCTGGGCCAGGGGCAGGACAAAAAAAGATTATTTTGGGCCGTTCCCTATAGTCTCTACTTGGTGGCTGGCGTCTACCCCGGGGCCAGCCACCTTTTCCCTTCTCCTATCCATAGGATCCACCCCTCCTCCCTTCCATTATGTGTGCATCTCTACTGGTGTCACATGGGATGCGCACCACGTTACGGGTGCCGTCCTATGTGTGAGGAGGTAAAGAGACTGCATAGCAAAAGCAGATGGAACCAAGTAGGCGTGCAGGGGGGAGGGGGGTATGTTAATAGTGTGTGTGTGTATATATTAATATAGTGTGTGTATACTAAATTAAGGTTTGTGTGTGTAAGGGGGCCAGTAAATGAATGTAGTGTGTGTGAGGGGGCCAATAAATGAACGTTGTGTGTGTGTGAATGGATCAGTATATGAATGTAATGTGTGAGGGAGCCAGTAAATGAATGTAGTGTGTGTGAGGGGGCCAGTAAATGAATGTAGTGTGTGAGGGGCCAGTAAATGAATGTAGTGTGTGTGAGGGGGCCAGTGACTGAATGTAGTGTGTGAGGGGCCAGTAAATGAATGTAGTGTGTGAGGGGGCCAGTAAATAATTGTAGTGTGTGAGGGGGCCAGTAAATGAATGTAGTGTGTGAGCGGTGAAAGAGAAATAGGGGATCTGCGCTTTCCAAGTGAGGGTAATATAAGGCAGCAAGGGGAACAAAGGGATAGGAGTTGGTCTATACTCCTAGATAAGCCATGACAAACATACGTAATTCCCCAGCGCGAAACAGAATTGAGTAATGTATAACAGAGATCAAAAATAAATAAAGTATATTCTGTATTATGGCATCAAACCAAGCATTTATGAACACAGTTCAAAAAGAAAACAATAGTAACAAAACCAGATAAATGGATATCCAAGCACTTCTCAGTTGGATTAGATAGAAATGCCAGTGGGGGCTGTTGGTGTATCACTGGAGTCCATAAATATGTGTTACCAGAATTAAGCCACTAAACACTGGATACTGGTGTATTAAAAACAGCAAAAATAACAGCAACAATAAAAATAACAAGGCAAAAGTCCTAAATGTAAACTGGGAAGGGTGGGTAGTGCACTTACCTTCCTCCCCAGATATACTCGTCCTGGTGCTTCTGCTTGTGACTGTTCTCCAGGTGTAGAAATCTCCCACATCCGTAGACTGTTCCTCTGGACACGCTTGAACGGTGCAGGTAATTCGCACATGCGCCTTGTATAGCGTCAGCGATCCTTTCTCTAATATGAAGATGTTGGCTGAAGCGGATTTCTTAAGTAAAGTATATGAGCCACAACTCTCCAAGGGGATTTGCTTGCAGCCGGAAGCTGTACAGCGGGACCGCTGAAGCGCTGCGATATATCCGCTTATGCGCCTGGAGTATTTATCGGCGGTCTGCTGTCCGAAGAATGGCAGATGATAAAGACAATGTCAAAAAGTAAAATAAGTGTCAATAAGGTATCCTATGCGTTTCACCCCGCTGGGGGCTTCCTCAGGGATATTGTGTGAGCGGGCCTGTAAATAAATATATAGTGTGTGTGAAGAGGCCAGTAAATGAATGTAATCTCTGTGAAGGACCAGTGTATGAGTGTAGTTTGTGTGATGGAGGGGGGTCTTAATATATTGTGGGAGGTAGGCTATTTATTTAATCGTGGAGTGCAGGAGGCATAATTATTGGGTGCTATTTTATTTTTGGGGTGATGGTAAGGCAATTTAATTTAATAGTCGGGCCTATGAATTTAAGATGGGGTGATTGGACCTTTAATTAAATGCTGGGGTGGTTTGGGAGCTATTAATTGATTGTGCGGCTGTTTGGGAAAAATGAGGTCTATTTATTAATTGTAATTATGAATTATTTAATGTCTGGGATTGTTGTGAGAAATGGTTATACTTATTAAACGTAAATGCTATTTATTTGCTGGGGTTATTTTTAGGGAGGGAAATAGGTTTATTTTTTAAATGCGAATGCTATTAATTTAATAGCGTGGCTCATTGAAGGGAAGAGATCTAGTTATCAAATGTGAATACTATTATTTTAATGTTGGGGCTATTTTGATTTAATCGGGCAGGTTGGAGTTTTCTAAATTTCATGTACCCATTTTTTTTTAGAAGTAGGGTCCCCAACATTCCAGGATCCAGACAAGCAGCAACAGATCTAAAGACACCAGCAGCCACAGGAGGTGAAAATGACAAGAACAGGTAGGAGAGAGCAGGACAGTCTACCAACTGTCCTGAATCTTTTGGAGAAACCACAAACTTAGGTGACTGTCTCGCTTAGTCAATATTTGGCCTAATTATAAGGACAATTGGGAGGTATGTCTTGCTTTGCACTGTACTACTCGTGAAGGCAGAGCTGCGTTCAACTAACAGTAGTGCACACAGTATTGCCTGTGTATTTGTCTAAAATGATAACCATGTTACATCATAGGGCCCCCCCCCATCTTAAGTACCCCAGGCAGTGTCGGACTGGGGCATGAAGGGCCCACCGGGGGACTGCAATGCTAGGGGCCCACCAGTGGGGGTGTGGCCGGCCATCAGAGAGGCGGGACCAGACACTAGAGGGGGAGTGGTCAGCTCACGAAGGACAGCTAGTACCATAGTGTAGTATATAAAGAATGCAGTGTGTATATAAAGAGTACACAGTCTTGACCTGCGGGCTGGATGACAGGATACTTATGTTCAGCAGCCATTCATTAATTCCTGGTTTAAGTTAAACATTCTATGAGTATTCCCTTTATTATTCCGCTCACGCTCAGACAGTTTGTGTGTAACACACTTACTGACAAGAAGTCTGATGTGCGTAGGGGGAACTGTTCCCTGTGGTCAAACCCTTATCTGGAAATATCTGACAAGAATCCCTGGACCTGGTCTCCTAGCAGGCACACACTCCTCTGTCTAACACGCTGGCAGGATCTGGGCACACGTACTGTGTGTAACACGGGTGATATCAGGATGGTGATTGGGGAACTCTCTACACACCAGGCCGGCAGTGAGAATGATTACAAAGGTTTATAACAAGCAGACGAGATGAACTCTGTACACACAGCAGCAAGGACGCCAGGGAGGGCAGCGGGGATACCGAACATGTGAGCTGAATGGGCTCCGCCCACTTCTAGAAGGGGGTGTGGCCGTAAGGCAGCGGGGCCTACCGGTGATTTTTCCGGTAGTCCTGTGGGCCAGTCCGACACTGACCCCAGGCCCACTAGAGCCTTAATCCAGCACTGGGCCAGGGTGTCAGATTGACACCAAGTGCTCTGCTCCTCCTTCCATTAGCAACCCTCATATTATTTGTTTTAGGTTAACTCTAAAACATATAACCTATTAGTATAAAGTAAAGCAAAAAAACAAGCCTTTTTGCTGGCAAGAACATTAGGGGTATATTTGCTAAGCTGCGGGTTTGAAAAAGTGAAGTTGTTGCCTATAGCAACCAATCAGTTCTAGTTATCATTTAATTAGTACATTCTACAAAACAAGGCTGAAAAACACAGAAAGAAGCCGCCATAATACATACATATATTTAATACAATTTACAGGAGAGCAGAGGTCAATAAAATAACACATATGAATGGTAAAAAAAGCCATGTTAATAATTTTCAACAAAAATTTGGTAACAAGGAGTCTGGCCAATACCAAAAGTATGAGATAAGTATTTAGCATATTACGCCGCATGAGATACATTTATATCATGGTGCAAAAGTGCAGTAATCCACAGCAACCATAGCTTCATCTGTCTACTTTACTGTATTGCTGTTTGCTTGATTTTTACTTTACTAACATATATATTCATCATCATCATCATCATCATCAACATTTATTTATATAGCACCAGCAAATGCCGTAGCGCTTTACAGAAACACGGATAGTCTTAGTGCTATAAAGTTATTTTACAAAGGATTGATCACCATAAACTTTCTATCTGCTGTTCTTGCTCCACATGACTAAAGTGTAGAACTCATTATAACCCACATAGCTTGTTTTCCAGATTTGTCAGTCCACTTCATAACACACTGCTCTTCAGGAACCACATGGTACTGTGCAATTATCCCTATTGCTTGTCTATATTTATTAACATTTATAGCGTAGGAAACACTTGTCTATACTCAGTGCTATTTCCTTATACAGCACTCCACTTTGTGCAATAATTCTCATGGCTTTCCTAGAATCTGTTTCTCCTCAATATAAAATAACTTCCTATTATTTAAACTTCATCCAAGAGGGTTGAGGAATGTAGGGATAGAGGGCTATTTACATCTACCATTGGTCTGCAGTACACATGGGCCCATGAGCTAAGGGGCCCCCAAGCTATCCCCTTGACTTTTTATCCCCGTCACCCAGAGGGACACAGCCAGTGGAGAATTCATATAAGATCAGCGGACCCATTAGCACCAGGATGGTGAGCACTCTCAGTAACCCCCAGCTGCAAAACTATCAAAGATGGGATTCCCCTACACTCCTCTTCAATATCAGCTAATTACAAGCAGCCACTGCAGGAAAACATCTCTGATTGGCTGCTTGCAAATGGGTGTCCTGGGAATTTCCTGCTTCGTTAAATTAGTGTTTCTTTTTGTTCATTGGAATACAATGGATCAAAAAGGAAGAAATATTTAATAATACAAAGGTGAATGGGGTTTTTGGGGAGACTTTTATTTAATTAAAGTTTATTTTAAATTTGTGGTACCCTTGGTGGTTGAGGGAGGCAGTTGTTTTTCTGTTTGGTCACAGAAACATGTTTAAAAACACAGGTTGAACACATTTGTCATTCCTACTAAATACATTACACAATGCCTGTGTGTAGGAGGCCCAATGGAGTTTTCCACCTTAAGATGACTTGAATTGATTGGTGTACACATGGTCCTGTATTACCTTTACCAAATACATTACTATACCTCTCTGCATTCCTTCTATGCTTTATAGTCATGTATTTATATAATTCTACCGATATGTTTAAACTCTATTTGATTATATATATATATACATGGCTAAAAGGCTAGAAAGATAAATGAATGTAGTAAAATTTGCAGGAGGACACATACAACCCAAGCATCTGAAGGTGTAAAAGTGGTTAATTATAAGGAATGTATAATATATGATCAATTACAAAATTAGCCAGAATGGAGTGAATTGGTGCAGTTTCAATTCAAGATGATATTGGGTCTTCGCATTAATAATGTTTAGTGTTTAGCTTTTGTGAATCTTTATTACGGTCTAGTGGAAAGCATATTTTGACTTGTAGCTATTTTGTTTAACTAACGTTTCATCAAAAAAATTCAGAGAGGGAAATCATTCCAGCTGTTTTAAAACTCCTACCAGTCAACACAGTCTTGGTGTTTAAGGAGCTGTTTAAAAAAAACAATAAATTGCAAAGTGTAGCCAAAAATACATAGATCAGTTCTAACACTCAGCAGGTTAAGGTTAGCTTACTAATAATGCAGGAGCAAAAATAAACACATATGTAGTCATTATTTGATACAGTTATTCTGACAAGCACAGCTTCCAGCCTGACTATTGCTAGTGCTTAGCATTTGGAAAATAAATGCATACAAATAGAAACTGTAATATTTAAATTTTTCAGATGGAAGACAAATTCCAGAGACCATTTTGTATCTCCTGTCACCCAATCAGGCATCAACTCTCAGCTTTGGTATATATAAGGATTAGCTGCTACATCTATAACTCTCAACAATGCAGATCATGCTGTGAATTGTAGTCAAAGGCTGCATGCACCTTGGGATGAAGATTTGGTCAGTTGACATTAAACTGGACGACCAAGCGAAAGTACAGCATGTAAATGACAACATAGCAGAATACTCCACTGAGGCACTATGGGAACGCTCCCTCAAGAGTTCCAATAAATGTCCACTAACTAACATGATCGAACCAATTAGAAATGTATACGGTTATTTCTTGATTTAATATACATCCAATTATTTGTTTCAAGCCTGACACCTGTTGACCTCAGCCCATCCAGCTCCACAACTCCAACTCTCCAGCTAAACCAAACAATTGTGTTTGTTAAACCCTCTGTTTTTTTTCTTTATTCTGTAGACAAGCAGGGATGCATGACATTAGACAGAAGCTTGGCAGGCCTCATCTCCACGTGCCACTCAGACTTACGATCTCAAGGATCTATGCATAGTCTATCAGGTGCCAATTTAGTTTTGTATTGATGTATCACTAAAGCAAAGACCTATTCTGTAAGTGGACTCATGTGAACGTGGTCTTTGTTTAATGGCAGCCAGCATAGAGTGTTAAAAATAATTTACAAACCTGAGTGAATCAAACTTAAGAAATGCTCAATCCAATTATTTTTTTTACCTTTGAGGAAGATAAAAACTTGACATAAACTTTAAAGCAATTGTTCATAAGATACCAGTGCCTGAGTGCATAGTTCCCATTGCACCTTTTAGGCCCATTATAATTTGCTTTCCACAAGACTAGTTTGCATTCATTTTAAAAAAAATGTAAGTCCGACAAAACAGTACTCACTGTTAGGAAGTCTCTGTGACTGCACTCATGTCCTCTGAACTTGCAGTAAAGCATCATGTCTTTCAGGTCATGACCTGTTCGCTCCATAAATTCCCCCATGCAGAAGGTCTTCGGTTTAAACTGCTTAAATTTGGTTTTCTCTTCAAGAATGGCAAGCACCTCTGGGTCTGCCAAATGAGGTTCCAGAATGTGGCCATTGACATCAAGGAGCTCCAGCAGTTCTCCTGCGTGGTATAAGTCATTAATGTTGATTTTACTGAAGCGAAAAGAGTTGAGATTACAAATGGTGACAGCAGGGAATACGAGGCTATCTGCTACCACTTGGTCCACTTTGGTGACATGTTGGTAGGACAAGTAGAAGGCCACTCTCTCTGAACTTTCCAGAAGGAGAAGGCCCAAGGAGCACAGAAAGGCCACTGTCCACAGGAAGCGGCGGAGCGTCAGTGGGCCATAGACAAATATATGCCGGATCCCATGGAGAGTGGATGTGTTGGCAAAGATCTGAATGCTGGAGGGGTGAAGGCTCCCCAGACTGTCCTCACTGGGGCTCTCCTTCAGATCCATTTTTCCACTTGGGGGGTACAGCTTTGTCACCTCCAGTTTCTATATTGTTTTTAAACCTCTCTACATGAAATATCAGTGTGGAAGAAGCAAACCACAGTATTCTCTCCCTTCCAATCACTAAAGCCTGCTGTTAACTCAACGATCGCCTGTTGGGGGTAAATGTTTATAAATAATATCCATAGAAACTCTGGCTGTAGATTTCTTCATTGCGATAAGGAGGGTTAGATGTGCGTGGGGAGACACCAAGGTGAGGTGGAACTGCTGTGGGTGGGGTGAGAGATAGACACTAGCCAATAGAATCAGAATTCATCCTTTCTCCCTCTTGCTCCATCTCCACCTCATTCTCACACGCAGACAGGAATGAAATGTGATTAAACAAAACCAAGCAGGCTGATGAATAAAAGGATTTCAAACCAGTGTTCAGTTGTGTGTGTTAACTGGTGCAGCAGCCAGTGTCTGTACTCCCTTGTTGTAGATTTCACCAGGGGGGGGGATTTTTTCCTTGATGACCAATCGCTGGAATTAATCTTTCTTTCTCTCAGATCCTCACTCACCCACCTTCCCTCTGCCTCTAAACCCAGACGTTGCCAGATTCAGTCCTAAATGCGAGAGCAGCAGAGGTGATGAGGGAAGTGGTGGGGGGAGCAGGAAGAGCATCACACTCTGTGAATATATTTTTCTGGATATCCACAACACATCAGTGGAAGACCTCACTATATAAAGACTGAGATGGGTGGAGGCAGGGGGATATTTTACATGCTTCCAGGGTAGTAATACACTGCAGCGGAGAAACCCTTTACTGAGTGAAGCAGCTAGGGAAAGTCAAAATATATTTTATGCTGCTTAAAATGTGGTGAATACATGGGACAGCAATTCATCAACAGGAAAGATTTGTGAGGGTTAAAGAATGATCTGAAGGCAGATAAAGCAGCTCCAAAGATTTTATTTTGTGAGAAATCGATCTAATGATAATCTTATACCACACATACTTTCTCCTCACACACATACATTCATTTCTCATCTCCGGATGTGTCGCATAGAAATGGGAATATCTAGGACAGATAGACAGCAGCAGACAGTTGAAGAGCTGGTAAAGTGAAAATAACTCCAGAGATTAATTATGCTTAACAATATCTCAGAAAGCAGGAACATGGACAGTGCAGACAAGTACACAGCCTGCTGTCTGTGGAGGCAGCTACACCACACTGAGCACAAATTGACAAGTGTAGTCTCACTGGGATCCAAAAACCAAATTAGATGCCTCTCTCCTTAATTCAATACATTTTAAAAAGAACCATTATCTCAGCAGAGAAAAAAAATACACCAAAGGGTGGCTGGAACAAATTGTCTGCATTCAGATATATATATTAGATTTGAATCTTACCCCTGTTGCAAATTATTTTAGCATATAACAATGATTTTGCCAAAAGTGGTTGCCCATTCCCCTTTGTGATTGAAGACGAGGCTTAAAAGATCACAAATATGATCTGGTATTATTTTGATTCTGATATTTTGTTAGATCCAGTGCAGATCACAAAAAGTTATTTATACTAATGTGGTATGGTCCGAAGTCATGTATATTCATCAACAATCCACCTGATTTGTGTTAGAAGTTTGTGAAATTCCAGTGCACACTTTTTTAAAATTTCCCAAAGTTCAACAAATAGTTTCATTCATGTGTGAGAGCCGGTGCTAGATCCCAGCCACATCCCTCTCCGTCGGGCAGCGTGTGGGTGATGTCATTCAAAGAAACACCAATCACGCGCTGCTTATGGATATCTCCAAGAGGGCAATAGAAGAGTTCAGCAAACAAAGAAAAAGAGAACAAAGAAGTCAGCAATGAGTTGCTTTGGTGCCTACCGATTTACAGACTCTCAACCAAAGGCTGGGGGTGGCATGGTAAATCTTGTGCTTTTGTAAAAGAGCTTGATACCACCTGTATCATTTAAAAAAAATGGGTAAAAATATGTTTGCAATTGGGACATAATTGTCTTTGACGATGTCAGGAACAAATAGGAACTCAATCAGTCAGTCTAGTTTGACTCTACCTATATAAGGTAGGTATTCACCAGGAATCCCTGCAAGGAGGTATGGGTTTTACTGCTATCCTCACTGAGGATGCGGTTCTCTGTAGAGGACCCAGACGTGACCGGCAAGTGCAATTAAGGGCGAATATAAGAGGTACAAAATGAATACAGATGACAGGTATATACTGGATGACAATACCAGGTATACAGCGGGTTATTAAAGACACTAGGAATACAGTGGCTTGCTGAAGAAACCAGGAATACAGCAGATGGCTCACAATCTCTTGAATACACTGTAACAGATGGAACAACCAGGAACACACTGGAGCAAGTGGAATTACCAGGAACACCCTGACACTGATGGAATTACCAAGAACACACTGGAGCTGATGGAATTAACAGGAACATACTGGAGCTGATGGAATTACTAAGAACACAATGGGGCAGATGGAATCACCAGGAACACACTGGAATTCTAGAACAAGAGTTAACAGACACACACTTGAAGAGGAGCTAACAGTCAGCTAGCAGAAAGACACTTTATAACACATATCCACACATTCTCTTATAAACTATGCCTTCTCCGGTTCTTTCCACGACTTAAATAACATGCAATCCTCACAGAGTTCTTTGCTCTATGATTACTGCAACAAAACTGTATTTTTCAGTATACACAGTGGTCTAAGTGCAAATTTAGAAGTGGCGGTTTGTAAATTTAGAAGCGGTGGTATGGTAAATGTAAATGAATGGAATTTGATAGTTTTACAAGGCTCTAGGAGAAGTGGTGGTATGTCATACCACTGTATACCGTCCCACTTCGAACACTGAGTATACATATATAAAAAAATAATCCACAATTAATATATAAATCAAAGTATTTTGCTCACAATACATATGTATCTTCAACTACATTTAAATACATATTACATCGTACATGCACAGTTCGTACATATACACTCAGTTGCCACTTTATTAGATATACCTGTACACCTGCTCTTTAATGAAAATATTGAATCAGCCATGTGACAGCAACTCAATGCATAACAGCATGCAGATATGGTCCAAAGGTTCAGGTGCTGTTCTGACGAAACACCAGAATGGGGAAGAGATGTGATACTGAACATGGAATGATTGTTGGTTTCAGACAGGGGGGTTTGACCACCTCTTAACTGCTGTTTTCCTGGGATTATCACACACAACAGTCTCTAGAGTTTAGAGAGAATGGTATAAATATGACAGTCAGTTCAGTGTACTCTGATGGACCCCACAGTCCCCAGATATCAATCCAATAGAGTACATTTGGAATGTAAATGTGTCACATGCAAATCTGTAGCAACTATGTGATTCTATCATGTCAACGAGGACCAGAATCTCTAAGGTGCATATTTCTCCTGGACAAACCATATTGCAATGCAAGGGGTGCAAATACATTTTTTTTGCATGAAGGGGAAAACAGGAAATACTGCTTTTGCATGTAGCACACAAATACTGGACAGCTTTATTTTTACATTGCAATTTAGAGTTGAGCTAAAATAAACACTTTCTTTCAGCTCTAAATCTGCACATTTTAAATTGCCCCGCCAGCCGGGCAATATGGTTTTGCCAAGGTGGATATTTACTACTTGTTTTTGCTTTGCTCCTAACCTTAAATGAGACCCAAGTTAGAAATAATTTATTTGCAGCAACTGTGTAATAATGTCAGACTTGCCAACTCTCCCGCATTTTGCGGGAGACTCCCGCATTTTGCGAGAGTCTCCCGGGCTCCCGGGCGAGTGTGGCAATCCCCCGCATCTGGATAATTCTGCCCACTTCCTAGTGAAGTGGGCAGAATTAAGTCCCAAACGCCGCGATTCCCGGTGAATCGCGGCGTTTGGCCCCGCCCCCCGCTGTCAAATGACGCATTTTGCGTCATCACGTCATGGGGGCAGGTCCAAAATGACGTCACTTGGAGCCCCCCCCCGTCACGCCCACCTCCTCTGCAGGCTCCCGGATTTCACCAACAGAAAGTTGGTAAGTATGAATAATGTATATTTTGCACCTAAACCACTTAATAATGCAAACAGGGTTAAAGCAGATATCCACCTTGGGTAAACTTACTCTATATTGAATTAGTATAAAGTACCATTTATTTTGTAACTACAATTACAACTACTATCTGGCTCACTCTCACAGGTCACCAGGTGAAATTAGCTTTCCTTAGGAGTCCTACAAACCCGATGATGTCAGAAGTGTGTCATAGTAAGGGATCACGCTAAAAGCTAATCAAGTCGCCTGTATGAAGAGAACTGCGTGAGAAGCTATGGGTTTACAAAATAAACCTTTACTGCAAAATAATTGTTCTAATGATTATATATATATATATATATATATATATATATATGAGAGAGAGAGAGAGAGAGAGAGAGAGAGAGAGAGAGAGGGAGAGAGAGAGAGAGAGGACAGAGGGAGAGGGAGAGAGCGAGAGAGAGAGAGAGAGAGAGAGAGGAGAGAGAGAGAGAGAGAGAGAGAGAGAGACAGAGGGAGAGGGAGAGAGAGAGAGGACAGAGGGAGAGGGAGAGTGAGAGACAGAGAGAGAGAGACAGAGGGAGAGAGAGAGAGAGAGACAGAGGGAGAGAGAGAGAGAGAGAGAGAGAGAGAGAGAAAGCGAGAGAGACATTACTTGATTATTTACATTATATACATTATTAGATACATTATTAAAAGAGGAAATGTCAATTTGCTATAAGTATGCAGACATTAGAATAGTGTAACAGATAAAGTATGTCAAATATGTTGCTATAAAATCAATATATAATCAATAGATAAAGATAATAATTAATGATTTTTTTTTTTTTAGAGATGACCTGAAGATCTGGGTGACCTAGTGCCAGGACCTAACAATACACTTTTCCTGCTTACCAATCTTTTTAATTCAAGCATAGCAGTAAAAGTGATTGCTCATATCTTTATTTTCAAAACCAGGACCGCACATGTAAGATCATTTAGTTAAAGCCTACCAAAGTTAAAAAGGAATAAAAGTTGGATGAAGGTGGTAATCAATAATTTCTGCACACTACAATCAGTTGCAATGCAGTTAATACGAAACCGAACTATAATGTTAGAAAATAACAACATGCAAAATCTATTTATTTTAATTAATAAAAAATTTTATGTGCTGAAGAAGTTAATTAATGTTTCCAACATATTAATTACATCGAATTTGGTCTCATTCTGTTTGCAATCGCATGAGAACGTTTCCGGTAGTATTTATGAAGAGTTTGCATATTGCGAATGCTAGGAATAACTAATATTACTTTTGATACAACAACTAGCAACTCCAGAGATGTCACAAAAGAACCAGTTTATATGGGGCTAGATGCAGGAACCTAAGGAAGGACACCTGGCCACACATGGAAAAATGACCCCCTACCTCAAGGAACAATGACTAGAGGAATCAGCCAATGGGGTGTCAAATTCTTGGAAGGTCATGACTTATCGACCTATGAATGTGGACCTTAATACAACAACTGTGTATCTTTGTGATGTCACTGCTTTTTATGACTGCACATTGTTTAAATATTTGATCTCTGACTTTGGAAACCAGAGCATTTTGATAGAAGCTTGCTGTTGGTGCCAACTGCGCAGGTGTATGCATGTGATACATTGCCCTGTAATCTATTTTGCAAATAAAACTATTGTGCTTTGGAACCACAGCGTTCGCATGGGAGAAACTTTATTTCATACAATACATACGGAAGTATCAGTACTTAAAGGTAGTAACATAAATTATTTTCTTTAAAAGAACTGTTTTTATAACAAAAAGTAAATGATATCCAAGTTCAGTAAGCATTTTATGATGAGAGGTTTAATATTAGTAGGTCTGCTGATAATTACAACTCGGGGAGTGGTCATCAGCACAACGTAAATTCAAAGTCTTAGGTTTGTGTTTAAATCTGAAATAGGCTCCTATCCCTTATGGGGTTAAGGGGGCCTGGCAGACTTACTGGGTTAATCCTATAGTATGTCATTGTGGGAGTTGCCAATTCCAGTGGTGTCACAAGACGGATGAGTGGTTTCATCTCGTGACCAGTGGTGCACTTAATGATGGACGGCTTCCCGTCTGCCATGCCCAACTCACTGTTACCAGCAGACAGACATGCGGACGGCCTTAGGTATGGCTAGCAGAGCTGCTGTGCAGCATTTGACCTCCCTGCTTCCTCATTCCCCTGTGCATGCGAATTGTCTGCTGGGGGCAGGGGATCACATACTTGCCAACTCTCCCTGAATGTCAGGGAAACTCCCTGAAATAGGGGTGATCTCCCTGACTCCCTGAAGAGTCTGGCATTCTACCTGATGCTGTGCCAGTACAAGATGTGGTTGACTTTGCCATCTGTGGCATGATAGCACAGTTCAGAGATTGTGTCCTATGTCAATGTATTGATTCCTATAGAGGTAGCCATTTCCATGGAGACCAAGATTTAATCAAAGACTGACAGATAAGACAACATGACTTCAGTAATGGAGACAAAAATGTAAGACACTTCAGTCTCTAGAGATTCATTAGCTGCTCTTCTTTAACGCATAGTTGCCTACTGTCCCGGAATGTCCGGGAGACTCCCACGTTTCTGGGAGACCTCCCAGGAGAGCATGGCAACCTCCTGTTTTCGCCCCCGCAATAGGTAAGAGGCGGGGGGGGCTTAATAATGCAAATATTGCGTCACCTTAGCCCTACCCCCTGCTGTAATTGGCCAAAATTGTGACAATCATTTAGGGGGCAGGGCCAAAATGATGCAATTTGTTAAGCCCTGCCCCCGCACACCCACTTTCCCTGGGATCTCCCTGAAGCCAACGAGGAAAAGTTGGCAAGTAAGATTTAGCATCCCTGCTTACCCTGTAGTTTCTATATGTTTAGCAGGCCCTTCAATGTCCAGTGCCCCTGGGTTGCCTGGTGTGGCTGAAAATGCCATTACTCCTCCACTCAATGTTGCCTATTAGCTAGGTAGGGGATGGGCTTTGGGGGATGGTGGATCCCCTCTTCTGCCTGAGCGCTGGCTGTTACTTCACCATTGGTCTCTCCTGCCCCTGTAGTGCCGCCTCCAGCTGTGGGGCTTGGTCCAACCCAGCGTTGATGGGTGACAGTGCCCCACCTCTGTCACATAGATTGTCCCCTGGTCTCAGGTCGACCACCTCCCACCTGTCCCCTGGGGGCGAAGGCAAAGGGTTCTGTGGCCGGTGCTTGGGGATGCCCTGTGGCTGCTTTCATGCTCCTGGTGGTGCCTTTTTCTCAGTTTAACCCACATATCCTGAGATTGCAATTTCTGCAGTTTTATCGCCTGTTTTCATTGCGTAATGGTGGAGACTTCTTCCTTTCCTGTGCCAGTGGTTGTTTTCTACTTGGGGCAGAGGGGTCTATGTTGGTCTGGTTTTTTATGTCTGTTTTTTTCTGATTTGTGCTGTCCATCAATGGTATTTTGATTCAAAATCCATGGATAAAGATGTGCTTTATAGGCCCCATGGTGTGCACTTGATGGAGGAGGGCATAGGTATAATTATTGTGTGCATTTAGAGAGTTTGAGGATGTTTCGTTGGTATGGTGATGGGCATTGGTCTCTTACGGCACCTGGCATGGCCTTAAAGCATTTTCAGCCAGATGCCACCGATTGTTTAGCTGAAGAGTCTCCATGGCTTCGAAGTGTCAGGCTTTGGTTTTGGATAGAGGCACCACCTTGGGGGGTGGGTTTGTTGGTTACTTTCCGTCAGCCCAGAGGGGATGCGGGTCTTCTAAGTGTTGGGGTTTATGGATACCCAGTTGTTGTAAGGGTGCGCCCTTTGGAGGAAAACATCCCCCAGAAAACATCCCCCAGTTGATTTATATTGAGAGGGTAATTGACTCTCACTGTTACATGATGGGATTTTTTTCTAACTGAGCTGCTTATGCTTTCTGCTCCACCACATGTTTTCTTATGTTAATAACCTTGACATCTTGTTTTGCCAAACTTTGGTGTCTGTGTCTTTTATTTAATGATAAGGTTTTAGTTATGGTTTTGGGAAGTCACATCACGGTTGAACATCAGCCTTTAAACAATTTATGCATTGAGCATGACTTGCTTGCATGTATCTATCTAACAGCAGTGTCCAAGCATCTCTGTAAAAAAAAGTAAAAATTATATAAACTCGTGACCCTATAACACCTCTAGAGATATCACACATCTTGAAAATAAGCTATAGTTATTGGATACTGATGAAAGAGCTAACTTTGTGTATGGATTCATCAATCCATACCATGCATTCCCGCAGAGCAAATATACAAACCTGTCTCTCCTGCTGTGCTGGATTAGATAGTCCTTCTTCTCCCTCTGTAAATTGTCTTTACCAGCTGTAAAGTAATGATGTAAAGCACTATGTACATATTTAGCTAAGTACAAACACTTCAGCATACCTCCCAACAAAATAAGCCCTGGCCCCAAACCACCCAAACTTCACCCCCTGATCTGCCTCAAAACACCCATTTCGGTTTAAGCTCCACTCATTCCAAGGTCCCAGATTCAGAGCTGCAGAAATTGGGACCATTGGGAGGTATGCTTCAGTTGTCACGTTTATTGTATTCATCTCAATAAAACACAACCTGTCATATAGCACTGTTAAATAATGTGTTTACTTGCCCTTTAATGAACTGGGCAAACATTATGCAAATGGGGGGCCTGGATTTCTTTTCCAGAATTACGGAGCTCCAAACATGGCAGCTCCCACATGTGTGAATATAAGACATGCAAAGAAATAAGACTTTATGAGCAGAATGATTGATTGCCATGTGTTCTGCAGTACATTTGTTCAAAACAAAAAAATAATTTGTTTTTTCAAAAACACTTCAACATTTAGAAATGCCAGATTAAATTAAGGTGAAAAGTACAGTTCCCTTCCACACACAAGCAGCATGAAGGAGGAAACAAGTGGTAGAACAGAGATATATGAAGGAATCAAGTACACCATGAGATTATCCTCCTCAATTGCAAGGTTGTGTAGCCAATGACTGTAAATCTCTAGGCTTTTATGGATGCTTTTATTGTTAAGCAACTGATAATAAAGACATTAAGCAAAGCATTGTAAAAGTACTGTGGCGATGTGCCAGCATTACATGCAAGGGTTTAACATTTCACTCTACAGAAGTAGAAAGACCACTTGTAAACAACAAATAATTGGCACAATTTATAGCAATATTAACATGAAATGTTCCAACAGCGGTAATGCCACAATTATTACGTTATTATATTATGTGACATCACTACAGTAAACTGTTGTTCTGCAAATGGACAGACTGAACAGCTAATTCAAGCGGCAACCCTTTGGTAAAACCGGATGTGTTGCTGCCGACAGCTTTAAACTGAATTGGTGAATATATAAAACAGATTGTGCCAGTCAAGGACACAGGAGTGTAATTTCAAGACTTGGAGCTGACACAAAAAATGAGTGACTGGCGCAGAGAATGTAGTTCAGATAACAGAACTGAGTGCATGTGTCAGAATTAACAAGGTTGAATGTTAGGGAGAAGAAGAAGCAAGGAGACAGGAAGACAGAGGAAATCTGAACTTGAAAACTGATGGAACATAGGAAGTTCAGTAAGGGTGCCAAAATTCTGACTGTGGAAAGTGTCATATGAAAACTTCATTACATGGAGATAAGAGGTGACTGTGATAAACTAAACCAGATGTCTGTCACACCAACACTGAGATTCATATTGAGGTCTATTTAATAAGGCAACAGAAAAGCTAATCACAATCATGTTCATATTTGCTGTTAGCATCTAGTGCAATTCAGCAACACTAACTTTAGGAGCTGCATACGTTTGGTAAATATCTTTGCATTATATCCTATTTGAGAATAAGGCCTCCTTTAACTTGGCCTTTTTATATAGAACATTTGCATTACTTTGTTTTGAATTAGCCTTTTGTTAATTTTGCTATTTGCAACATTTGTGCAACTATTTTGTGAAGATACTAACTGCTATATTTGCAAAGTCTATTTCAACACCCTAAGACATTTAGCACTATTGTAATTCAAGAACACAGACAAAAGACATTTTGTGCACAGATTATTCTATGCATAGTCCATACTTCCCAACTTATGGCAAGTATGATCCGGCAGCCTGCCGGGGAAAGTGGGCGTGCAGGGGGCGGGGCTCCAAAAAGCGTCATTTTGGCCCTGCCCTGTGACGTAATGATGCAAAACGCGTCACTTTACAGTGATTCACCGGGAATCTCTGCGTTTTGGACCTAATTCTGCCCACTTGACACACTCTCCCGGCAGTCCGGGAGAGTTGGCAAGTATGGCATAGTCTTAAGTCTAACATTTAAGATGGCAGCATGACCTATTTATCAGGTGTTAACTTGAACTATCATGGATAAAAGCACAATCATCATTATCAACTATATAGCGCCACTAATTCTGCAGCGCTGTTCACTCACATCAGTCCCTGCCCCATTGGAACTTATAGTCTAAATTCCCTAACATACACACACAGACAGAGGGAAAGACAAGGTTCAATTTTAATAGCAGCCAATTAACCTACTAGTACGGTTTGGGAGTGTGGGAGGAAACCCACGCAAACACGCTGAGAACATACAAACTCTACACACAAATAAGGTCATGCTCAGGAATTAAACTCATGACCCTAGTGCTGTGAGGCAGAAGTGATAACCACTGAGTCACCGTGCTGCCCACATGTATCAAAGTGCTTTGAAAATGGATAACTAAACTGTGTCTAACGCACACATTAATATTCCTGTATTTTATCAAGTTTCCCAGTACACATGTGTGAACAAACAGCAAAAGAGGAAATTCTGATTACATAAAGCATCCAACATGAAGATCTATGTGTTTACTGGTTGCCTAAAAAAATAGAAAGCTATTTGCTTCAGTTCTCAAATTAGAAAGTTCTGGGCTTATTATATTCTTGGCTTTGCCATTCTATCCAGCTGGTTGTTATGTAAACATCTCAGCCCCTAATCACTGCTTCTATTGGATGGAGAGTAGGGAATCCTTGTAGCCAGGACAGATAGTTTTGTGCTATTTACTGAACATCAGTCGTCAGCAGATCACCACAGACTTCATACATTAATGTAAACTCAGGGCCTCACTTAGATATAGAACTATATCCAGCTAGAAGTTGCTCTTTTTTTGCACCTTAGCAAAAGCACGGTGGACAAAAACATCCGCACAGATTTACAGTTGGGACGAGGCGTATCCTAACTCTAAATTGCAGTGTGAAAATCAAGCTGTTTAGTATTTTTGTGCTACATGTTAAGCAGGCAATATTTTTCCTGCATGCAAATATTGCATTTGCACTCCGTAAATTGCATCGTGTTTTGTCAAGGTGCAAAGTTATACCATTTACTTGGATTTAAATGCTGGAGCTGTTTATCTTTCTGATACTATGTTCAATGGCAACCTTTACAAGTTCATAGAGTCACTTATTTTTCACTGTCCTGGATGACATGATTGAAGAGATGACATAAAGAGATTAAAGCATGGAGATGACCAGATCATGTGCCTTGTTCGTAGTTATTTATAATGCGTTATTCCTGAAGTCCTGTGCTATGCAAAGGGTTGCAGCAACTTTTTGACTTCCTTAGCATGGCTTGTTCCCACACAATAAAGGCCTGAAGGAGATTATCTCTATGAGATGCAACCGGTTTCCCAGTCACTGGCCACTTGTAAAGCATAAAGTAGAGCTCAAATGCCGCAAAAGGGTTGAAAGGAAGCATCCATGTCCGAAGATTGAAAGGAACTCTGCCAGACAAGGTATTTCTCATACTCAGCAATTACTAGGAATCCAGATTTTTTTATTGTGTTCATTTTCAAACATGATTTTTTTTGGACAGCAACAGGACCTTTGAATATTAGGGTTTTTCATTATGGTTGGTTTCAAGCCTTATTGGAGTAAAAGCTTACAAGATTGGATCGTTTCCAGATAAAGACATAAGATGGTAAGTATATGGGGTTTTATTATTTGTAATAAATATATGTGGTTTAAAAGAGGAGTCTGGTTTGTTTTAGGGATTTTATTATTTTAATTAAACTAATGTGGTTTTAACAAGGGTTGTGTGTTTTATTTAAATTTTACTTTTTGGCACTACATGGCTCAGCGAGCCCTGGCTGTCAGGGCATGCTGGCACTTGTGGTACTCCAAGTACCACAAGTGCCAGCATGCAGTTCTACAAGCACCAGCATGCCCTGGCTGTTAATGGCACACCAGTCTTGCTAAGACTTGTAGTTCCACAAGGTAAAATTGTGTTTTACACTCTTTCTTTACTTTCCCACACTTTACTACCCTGCACCCACCGCCCCAGGGATGTAGGAAGAGCCCTAGTGCTTTCAGCATGGGGGTGGGTCTCCCTAGAGGGAAGCCCACACAATAATTTTGTCGACCCCATTCCCTAGGGAATCCAGCTCCGTGCTGAACAGCCTGGGGTTGATTTGTCATTATGGAAGGGGGACCACTTCATGCGAGTTCCCCTGCTATAGTGCCAGCAACCCCGGCTGGTTGGCCTAGTGCTGGTTTTGGTGACTCCATGCATTTTTTCCACCTGATTTCGCAGAAACCAGCACTAGGCTGACAGCACTAGGGTTAATAGCATTAGGAATAGGGCACCCCACACTTTTTTGAAAAAATAAATAAATCTATTTTTACAGTGAATTAGAGTTGACGGGTCAGGTGCCTTTAATGCCACCCGATCCAACAGCTCAGCAGGCCTGTGTACTACAGCAGCCCTGCATCCAAATTCAACAGGCCATGGATCTTGATATCCGTGGCTTGATGATTCGGGCACACACAAAGCCTAGATAGGTGTGCATAATTCTGAGCGTGGGTTGCGCTCAGAATGCGTGCCTTGAAGAACCAGGCCCTATCTTTTCAAAAGTATGTCACTACTAAGCTAGCTATAAATCCTGAAATAAGAATTCTCTAATTATTTGTATTTCAATGGTAGCAGTTCCTACTGTAACATACAGCAGTGACATTGCAAGCTGCAGTGACCAAGGCACACGTTTTGTTACTTATACTGTTCTGCCCTCTAGTGGTAGGAGATGAACAGTTCATGGTTTTTGTCCACTTGTCTCAGCCGCAGAGCTTTTACTTGATTCCATTGTCATCATCATCATCATCATCATCATTTATTTATATAGCGCCACTAATTCCGCAGCGCTGTACAGAGAACTAATTCACATCAGTCCCTGCCCCATTGGATCTTACAGTCTAAATTCCCTAATATACACACACACTCACAAACAGAGAGGGAGAGATTAGGGTCAATTTTAATTTGATAGCAGCCAATTAACCTACCAGTATGTTTTTGGTGTATGGGAGGAAACCAGAGCACCCGGAGGAAACCCACGCAAACACAGGGAGAACATACAAACTCCACACAGATAAGGCCATGGTCGGGAATTGAACTCATGACCCCATTGCTGTGAGGCAGAAGTGCTAACCACTAGGCCACTGTGCTGCCCAAAAGACATTTGCATTGTCTTTTGCAAATTCTGTCATACTGTTGAATACATGGATACAAATGCAGGTCAATTGTTCTAGAAATGTTTACTGGATATCAGATAACACAACACAGTTTTCACTTTCCCCTTTTTAATGCAAGTGGCCTAGTATGCCCAATCACTAGTCCATGGTACTCTGACAAATGTGATAGATCAGGTGCACAATGTATATTCAATCATTGAGAAAACTAAGCATGTTTCTCTATATATCACAGGATGCAAAGCTCACCTGTATGAGTGTGTTACAGGGAAGGTACTTGCACCAAACTAGGTTTAGGGTAATGTACAAAAAGCTCACTCATTATGGGACATGAAATTACCAACTCAATTATTTCAGGGACATATACTGACCTTGCACTTTAACACAAAGCCATTGTGGTGGTCAAACATGCAGTTTTGTTATGAAGCGTATTGTTCAAACATGCAGACATGAAGTGTATTGGCAGAACAGAGCATTTAGCTGAAATCCAAATGCCCTTAATGCTGACAAGCATACGGGAGTTAAGCTGGATTCACACTACAGGTTTTTCATACGATGAATGATTGTTAAGTCCGATATTGCAGTAATGTGTATGCTCTCACAATCATGTCTTATCGTACCAAAGCACATCGTTTTGTTTCATTTGATTTTATAACCAGTCTAAAAAACTCTATAAACGATGGAACAATGTTGGGGAAATTCTGCAGTGTGTATGCACTGACGACCAGCAGTGTGGGCAGATCTCCATAGAGTTTACAGAGTCAGAATCTTTTCAGCTGAAGGTTATGACAGATGGATAGCACAGATCTGAAGGTACATCGTGTAATATCATGTAAGTATGTACCCATGAATCTGCATGCTGATTGGGACTTTCAGTCAATAGTAAAATAAACATATCACATCAGGAGAAATTTTCTGTAGTGCGCCTAGCTTTTGTTGCTTAAAAAGACTTTGAATCGTTCGCTAAACATGTCCATATACAGAAACAAATAGCTATACCTAGTGTAGTCTGCGAATAGGTACTGCATCTCATGCTTTACATTTTTTTCAAAGCTTCTTAAATAAATGACTGTATATTAATGCAACTGAAGAGCCCCCATGTCAAAACAAGATCATAGTAAAAAACGTACATATAAAATATACATTTTGTTTGGTTTACACTGTGAACGCACAGGAATAGTTATAGCCAGAAACAAAGCTTCAATTTTGTTTTTAAATTTTTATCAGAAAACTGGGATACAAATGTGACAAGGTTATCAACAGTCAGTAATTGTATGCTCCCGTTTTGTTGTAGTAGTAATGTGCTAGTAAAAAGGCTAACCTGAAAGTACATCCTTTGTATAAAATGGTTAGTAAAAAAGTGACATTTTCCAGAGCCATTGACAGGAACTGTTTTCAGCCCATAAAAGCTGCATAATGCTAGTCAAGG
Organism: Mixophyes fleayi; assembly: GCF_038048845.1. Classification (NCBI taxonomy): domain Eukaryota; kingdom Metazoa; phylum Chordata; class Amphibia; order Anura; family Limnodynastidae; genus Mixophyes; species Mixophyes fleayi. Next base: position 156,497,140 of record NC_134407.1, on the reverse strand, counting down.
CCAATTCCTTTTCACACTGAATATAAATCTAAACATAATGCTGTCAAACTATGGTTTATATGTTTTAGTGCTGCATAAAATACCATTGTTTCTCTGTATTCAATAATACATTTCTACGAATATATCAAGACCTATGAATATATTTTATCCAATTCCATATATGTTATCAATGTTTTGAAATCACAAACATGCACGTAAACAAGGTTTTTAGACTATGTAGATTATTTTCTTTGCCAAAGGTTCATATTACTCTGTAACTGATTGTGTATAGGCATAGGGCTAGATTTACTATCAGGCGTGATGCATGGCGTTTTGAAGCCGCCATGCATCGCCGCGGTTTTCCGGCGTGTTTGCATATGAAACAGCCGGATTTACTAATGGACGCATTTGATCTTCATTTTGAAGCCGCCGGCGATGTCACGGCGGGATGTAATGCTCAAAGCCGCCGGCGGCTTTGAATAGAACATGGCGCTTTTGCTTTAAATGACGGCGCTTTCGTGTAAAGGCGGTTTTTTTGAAAATTACACCTGCCTCATGGCCTGTTACTATTGGCTATTTTCAAAGTCAGGAGATTTGACATCACAAGCCCTATATAAACCACTGGCCTGACACTTTTTCTTTGATAGGGGTTTGAGGAGTTTTGTGAGAGGAGTTTGGAGGAGAGTTGTTTGCTGAGAGTTTTTGTGAGTTGGAGTTTGGTGGCTTTGTGTATCTGAGAGAAGTGTGAGTAGTCCTGTGGTTTTTTCCTGTTTTGTACATTTATTTTCTCATTTATTTTCGGTATTGTCTTTTTTGTATTTGACTTGTCCTTTGTCTGTGTTACTTGTGTGTGATTGTGTGGAGAGTGTGTCTGTACTTAGTGTAGTTTGTCCTTTGTGTTTGTAAGTCTTTCTGTGTTTTGTGTGTTTGACATTTCTTTGTCATTATGTCCAGAGAGAGGAGGGGAGCAGAGGCTGAGGAGAGGGAGATGGAGGTTGAGGGGTCAGAGGAGGGAGAGGGAGAGGTTGAGGAGACAGGACAGAGCAGGAAGACCAAGACAGGGAGGAATGTGCGTTTCTCACATGATGAGAATTGTGTGTTGGTGCACAATATCATTCCCTGCTACGAGGTGATCTTGGGGAACCTGGCAGCCCGGACTCCGCTAAGGCGGCGCCACCAATTGTGGGGGAGAGTGTGCGACGCTGTTAACGCGGTGGGCCCACTAAAGAGGACAGTGGCGCACTGCCGCAAGAGATTTTCGGACATTAAGAGGAGGTTGAAGGAAAAAATGGCCCAGGAAAGGAGGTCCACAAGACGCACGGGTGGTGGCCCCCCTCTTCGCGTTGAATATACCAGCTATGAGGAGGAGCTGCGGCAGATAATGCCCCGTGAAATAGTGGAGGGAATTAATGTGCAAGACACAGATTCGCCCTCGTTTGCCCAAGTAGTTGGTGAGTGATTTGTCCTTTTTAAGCTAACAATATTGAAAATGTTTTTTTATTGTAAAAGTGTCTTTTTTCCATATAAAAGTGTTTTTTTTACTCAATCAGTATTTAAAGGGCAATAATTTTGTTTATAACTGTTTTTTAATGTGCAAACACATGTCTTCCAAAGATTTATTATTTGTAAAAGGCTTTTTGCTGCAAATACATTGTATGCTTTTTCTAATACATCCAGAATCACCTGGACCACAGTTGAGTCCCATTCCTACAGCTACACCTCCACCTTCAGTCAGTGATTCGGCCACAGAAGAGCAAGCAGGTGTGTGATTTATATTTTTGTGCTAAATAATGGAGTTAATTGTTTTTCTGTGGAAATGTTGCTGGCAATGTTTTTTTTGTTAAAATATGGTGTGCTATGCGACCTTAGGGCTACATTTACTAAACTGAGATGTTGGCTAGAGCAACCAATCTGAATATACCTTTACTTTATTTATTGCATTCTACAAAAAGAGAGCTCAAATCTGATTGGTTGCTATAGGCAACGTCTTCACTTTTTTACACACGCAGTTAAGTCAAAATACCCAGCATGTACTACACAGAGGGAGGACTGAAATAGGATTTGTGTACCCCAAGGCACGGTCTAGCCAGATATTGCGTAATAAATCACAATATTTGTAGGTTAAAAATACTATGCTTTTTTAGCCCCCTCAACCATACATAGTTCATATGATACTGGGTATTAAAAGGATAATATGTGCATCCTTAAGCAGGTAGCATAGGACAATAAATCATTCATGCAAAAATTGTGAAACAATCTGTAGTTTGTAAAGATTATTCTTTCCTATCAAGTGTTCAGAATGCAATATACAAACATATTATATCCTATATACTTACCGTCATTTTCATACACAGGGCCCTCTTCATACCAGGCACCTCAGGTGGAGTCCCTCCAAATGTCCCCTGAGCCAGATGAGCAAACCATAATCACCCTGGAAACAGTGGATGCCCCTGTGTCTGGTTTCCAGGATGTTGCACCTGGCCCTGCTGAAGCCCCAGCACACCAGCAGCCGGCACCTCAGAGTATGGACCCAGCCCGTGAAATGGCGCAGTCTATTGGTGCTTTCCAGCAGCAGCAATCAGTCTTCATGGAGAGCCAAACTCGCAACATTTCCCAAATTGCGGCCCAGTTGAGGCGGATACACCGCACAAATAGCCAAATTCCTGCTGCAATCAATCGTCTGGCTAATGCCTGGGAGCAATCCAATCTGCAGATGGCCCAAATGACTGGGGCTGTGGAGGCATTAAATTCCTCCGTTCGCGAGGGGAATGCGAACCTGACCCGGCTGGCAGGCCAACTGCAGCAAGAACTCATTGCCCGCTTGCCTGCACCCTTTTCCTCGGCCAGCACAAGTACCGCTAGTACGCCAAGCAGATCGGCACAGAGTACTCCTCCAAGGAGAGGTGCTCGCACCAGGGGTGGGCGAGGCAGAGGAGAGAGTGGGGCAAGACATAGCGATATGCAAGCAAAAAGGCGTCGCTAGCGCTAACACATGACTATTGCCTCATGCTTTTTTTACTTTGTATAAGCATTATCCTTTATTATTTATTGTGTTGTACTGCAATAAATGCAGTTAAATTTCTATGGTGTCAGTGTTTATTTTCTGCTAATTAAACAAGAGTATAGTGATGTTTTAAAAAACTAGGCACTCAAATCATTTACACATTGCCCTCTGACTGTCACAAACATTGCACTCACATCAAACACATTTTAGAGAAATAAATGTTTTTCCTATTGTGTAGTAGTTTGTAATGAGACGGACTCTAATCTGCCTTCCGCCCTCTGTGCTCTGCACATCACCAGATGTGACACAGACCCCTTCTGCTTCAGTGTGTACTGCACTAATCGGTGGGGTAAATTGATGTAATGCTAGATTATGTATCAAACAGCCAGCCAGGATAATATCAGACCCCTTTTCAGGTGCATACATAACCACCCCACCAGATTATTCTAGTAAGCTGAACCTGGTTTACCAAAGTACAAATGTACGCTATAACACACCTCTACTAGTGGGTTTGTGCCTGAATTTGTGCTGTGCAGATGTGTGAGGATGCAGCAGAGGAGTCATCAGCCAGAAACCCATTCTTTATTGAGTACAGGTAAAATTGCTTTTACACTCTGTTAAGGGATTTGTTGCAATATTAAACAAATGTTGAACTTAGTAAAAAAATTGCATCGTGGGAAAACAGAAGAGAAAAAGAAACCCAAATTACACTGCCATTACAAGACACTGGCCTTTTAACATATACAATCCCAAAGGGACAAACTTTGCACATGAAATGGCCCTTTCCCTTCTGTTCAGATTGACCAAATACCTCAAACAGCACACTGTTTGAACAATCTCGCCGCTCACAAGCAGCGCTTTCATTTTGGTCTTTTGAATGGCGGTTTTCCGGCGCCTTTATAAACCCCCTAATAGTAAATCCGGCTGTTTGTATGTGGAGCATTGTTGAAACCGTCACGGCGCTTTATACAGAGGCGGGTTTGAAAACATCATTTCTGGCCGTTTGGATGGCGGGTTTAGCGTTAGTAAATCCGGCGATGGCTAAACCGCCGGCAAACCCGCCGAAAGTCGGCGGCTTTACAAACACGCCTGATAGTAAATCTAGCCCATAGTGTCAGATTTTGTCCTGGATGCTAAGATTAACATAGTAAGATATAAACCTCTATTGAATAGAACTTCATACTGTAATTCCTCTTTGCAAAGCATTTGTTTATCTTTTCTTAAAGGAAATGTTGTAAGGTTTGATAATCTTAGAAGTGTTCTTTTAAAGATTAGTTAGCTAAACCCTGTAGAGCAGGGGTCCCTTCAATCTAAAACCAATCAATCAGCATTTATTTATAAAGCACCAGCATAATCCATTGCACTTTAGAATTGGGAACAAACATAATAATGCAACAAGACTGTGTAATACAGACAGAGAGGTAAGAGGGCCCTGCTCGCAAGCTTGCAATCTATAGGACAATGGGAGTTTGATACATGAGGTTAAGTGTTAGATATTGCTTATTGGTGCAGCCAGATTGCAAAGGTAAAAAGTGGGCTATGATCCAGACACATGGCAATGCTGGTCAGGGGGTTGTAGCTTGTGTGACATGTAAAAACGGATGGTAATAGGGTACCCTATGGAGGTTAAGGGGATGGTTGAGAAAATTGATAAGCTTGTCTGAAGAGGTGGGTTTTCAAAAAATGCTTGAAGGTTTGAAAACCAGTGGAAAGTCTTTTTGTGCGAGGAAGGGAATTCTACAAAGTGGGTGCAGCCCAAAAGAAGTCCTGTAATTGGAAATGGGAGCAGGTAATTATGTGAATGAGAGATCATCAGCATCATCACCATTTATTTATATAGCGCCACTAATTCCGCAGCGCTGTACAGAGAACTCACTCACATCAGTCCCGGCCAAAATTGGGACTTACAGTCTAAATTCCCTAACACACACACTTGTACTTAACCAAGGTGTTAAGTTAGGAGATATTTTGAGATAAGTGAAAAGATGTATGTTGGTGCAGTTTTGTTGATTTTCTTATATGTTAGTAGAAGTATTTTATATTTGATTCAGTAAAATAAAAAAACCAGGCAACCAATATAGCAGCTAACAGAGTGGAGTAGTAGTGGAAGAATGATTTACAAGGATAATCGATCTAGCAAAATAGATTATAGGCATGAGAGTCTAGTTTGGGGAAGACCAGTAAGGATTTAGATAGAGATTGGATGTGGGGAACAAAGGATAGTTCTGAGTCACAGTTTCTTCTAAGTACGGATCCTTGCTAAAAATATTGGGATTGGATCTTCAGTCTGACATTTTAAAATTAGTGGCCATTGAATTTGGTCAGAATCTATCCAGAGGACATTTCTCAATGGTGGCCGTTCCCTAAAGTAAAGGAGAGGTCTTTACAACATCCCTGATATGGGCAATTATTCTCATAAGACAGGGCAATGTTATTGCTGTATAGTAAAATTGTTTAGAACTTTGCAGATGAATGGAATATTCTGAAACCTCTATCTATATACATCATTCAAGATCCATCTTTATATAGCTTGCATAGATCGACCACAATAGTTTATCCTGATACATATTTAATGTGATGTAGGTATTAGTTGTTGTGATGTTTTATTTGTGGCTTTTATGTTAATAAATTTGTTTTTAAATTATTTATGTGTAGCCAATTCCTATTCCTGAACTCTGCATGATTGAAGCTAATGTGTTTTTGTGTGTGTCGTTGTTAGGTTATTGGGCAGTCTTGTTCAAGTACTGTTTTAATTTGGTTTCTTCTTTGATAAATCTTTTGGACCACTGACAATTCTACTTTTTCATATATTTTTAGTTTTAAAGGATAGTAGGACACGGTTCTCTATTTCACATTTGCAAGAGCAGTTTTAATAACAGGGTATCCCACCCTAGGGGTAAATGTATTATGCTGCACTTTCTGCAACTAGCCGATATTCAGCGACTTTGACAGCTAAATTTAAAACGGTAATGTCTTTAAGGATAAAATTTGACCTTAAAGTCATTGCTGTTATAATACATTTACCCCCCTAGAATCTTGCAATGCAAAGATAGATATTATGTGCATTAATGGCTTTCTGATCATAAGTACATAACAGTATGCAGCGATAGATTGCTTAGTGTGTCAACTGACCAACCTTCAATTAGTAAATTGACATAATCACATACTGCTATATTACAACTGCTTGAATATTCTTACACTCTATTATTATTATAATGGTTGATTAATTAAACCCTCCCACACACAAGGATCATTGTCTTACCCAAATAAACATATTAGAACAACCTTTGCACAAAACTCAGATTATAGGTGCAATAAATGGTATCAGGATGTTTACATGAATATGCACTTAATGATAACATCAGCACCAATATGTAATTAAATGAAAAAGTCCTTAATTTGTTACGGTTCATCCACATGTAGGATGGATTGAAAGAAAAATCATTAAGGGATCCTAGATGTCCATCATTCCAAGGATAAGTATCACAGTCTATGGTAGTAATCCCTATTGGCAATGCATAAGACAATGTCCATACAGATACTGGTGTATCACTGATACAGTCCAATCCTTCAATTTTACTTGATTGGTGTACAGCTTTTCTTTTATAGATATATAATGATCTATAGGAAGTAGGTTTATCAAATTTTCTCCTCAATGACGAGGTCTGCCATCCAGTGCCTGTTGGTCCAAGATGCTATCAGGGATATAGTAAAACCACACACTCTGCATGTATGCGTGTGGCTGTCGGAAGTTGGATGTGCTCCACCTTGGCATGCAATTGTTATGTTCCTATTAGAAACTGGAGTGGTCAATTTAATGCCCCAACTAACTAACAGGTTACTAACAAAATTGATCCAGCTATGGAAGTAATGGGGAGAGAGCTACATTACCCTTTGACTAAACCCACAGAGGTTACTATCGGGCCCCTGCACACTAAGCATTTAATTCAGTGATTTTTTGTTTAAAATGGGATATGTTATTTATTGCACTCCTGGTGGTGTATTTCTGGATATACCAGAGAAGGTTGCACATAAGGTACAGGACATATTAGACACGCCAAAGTGGTGAATGCTGCACTCTACTGTTCTAGAACAAATTCCATCTCAGGTAGAGGAAATGTTATTACAAATACCTGGTTCCCTATGGACCAAAGATGGACAGGACACTGGATTGATGGCAAATGTAATTCCTGTAATGGTTCATCGGAAAATTGTCAGGCAAGCTCCAAAAATCCCACAGTGCCCATTAAAACTGGAGGTAGAATTAAGGGTGTATCCTGTGATTGAAAGGCTGCTGCAACAAGGGATCTTAATTCTTACATCCAGCACAGTCAATAGTCCAATTTTCAAAGTGAAGAAGAATGGGGGGAGGGTCTACAGATGGAGTCCAATAACTAAGGGGAATTATTAAAGTAGTTGGGAGCTAATTCCCTGCAGTGCCCAATCCAGCTGTCCTCCTTATGCAGATTCCACCATCTGCCAGTCATTTTACTGTCATTGATGTTTGTTCTGCCTACTTCTCTGTCCCTCTTCATCCTGACTGTTATATCTTTTTGCATTCTCCTATAGGGGGGTGCAATACATATGGACAGGATTTCCCCAGGGGTTCTTTGACAGCCCCAGTATCTTCTCCTAGGCCTTACATGACTGTTTACAATCCTTCCAACCAAGTAATGGGTCTGGTCTAATTCAATATAGAGACAATTTGTTGTTGTGCTCTAATTCATTTATGTTATCTGTGCATGATACTAAACTGTCTCACAGACAGGACACAAGGGTGCCAAGGATAAATTACAGCCATGCCAGACCAAGGTTAAATACTTGGGACACTGTCTCACCCATTCAGGCCAAACAAAACATGAACCTGCTGCAGAAACAACAGCAGATCCGTATCTTCTTAGGGATGTATGGGTATTATAGATCATGGATTCCAGGTTTTTCTATTCCGACATTACCATTGCAGGAATTAGTCTCATCCTCAAAGTCTGAGCGTGTCATACACACAGAGGAGTCAGAGCAGGCATTCTTTAACCTTAAAGAAAGTCTGAATAAAGCACCTGCTTTGGGAATACCTGATTATGAAAAGCCTTTTGAGTTATTTTGTATGGAAGCTGATGGCTGTGCAGCAGGTGTCTTGACACAGAAACATGGTGACGCTAGCAGAGAGGTAGCATACTACAGTGCACAAATGGACACTGTGGCAAGATCACTCCCAACGTGTTTAAGAAGTGTAGCAGCAACTGCTCTTTTGGTAAGTAAGAGTAAGGACGCAAGCAAACTTAATACTTCTTACTGACCATAAGCCAGTGGTAAGGTGGAAAGTGTAAACGGTACCATTAAGAACAAACTAAGCAAGGTAATGGCTGAAACTGGATTGGCATGGGCAGAAGCTTTGCCACTAGTCCTCCACAGCATCAGAACCACTTCCAGACCTCCACTTAATCTGTCCCCCTTTGAGATACTTTTTGGCAGACAACCTTATTTGATCATAGGTCCACGGGATGATTTAAAATGCAGCAATGATGTGACTGTTCACTATCATCATCATCATCATTTATTTTTATAGCGCCACTAATTCCGCAGTGCTGTATAGAGAACTCACTCACATCAGTCTCTGCCCCATTGGAGCTTACAGTCTAAATTCCCTAACACACACAGACAGACAGACTAGGGTCGATTTGTTAAACATATATTGCAATATGTGGAACTAACATTCCCTGTTTTTAATATAGAACAGTACTTGATATAGCATTAATTATGTGTTTGGAGAGTGCAGAGTATCCCTGTTTTTTTTTAGGGTCAATTTGTTAGCAGCCAATTAAAGTATGTTTTTGGAGTGTGGGAGGAAACTGGAGCACCCGGAGGAAACCCACGCAAACACTATCTCATTAAAGTGAGCAAACAGGTAAAACAACAGCAACAGAAACTCAAAATGCTGTCACATGGTATGCCAAAAACAAACTGTCACGATGTTGAACCTGGGGAATATGTCATGATTTGCAATTTCTTACTCTCAGGTTGTTTAACAGACCGGTGGGAAGGCCCGTACCAAGTATTGATGACCAGCACTACATCTCTGAAAGGAGCAGAAAGAGACACTTGGGTATATTCTACTCACTGCAGGAAAGTCATCAATCCAGAGAAGATAAAAAACAAAGCCGAGACTGACATCACAGATCTGTCAATCGTGATCCTGTTCCGGGAGACCTAAAGACTGCAGCTACTGACCCCTGAGCCAAGGACGTTGTACAGACTATCATCCCAGCATGGAGTGGTTGTTCTTCTACTCTTCTATTTCCAGGATTTTTCTCATTTTAATCTTTTTAGTACATTCTACTCTTATCATGGTGGACAGATGGCAAAAGAATTATGATTCCAGTTTAAGAATCTTTAGCTACAAAGTTAATTAGTGAAGCTACAGGATTTCAAATTATGGTCACATTAGACCACACCATGATCGCTTGTGGAACTCTAAATTTTAAGTGCATACAAAACCTGGCTAAATTAATTGACAATATCACTGAGATGTATGACAACACTTTCAGGTATACGGGTAAGGAGCTACAGGCTTACAAGAAGGAGTTAGTACAACATAGGTTGGTGTTAAATCACCTTACATCTATTACTGGTAGATACTGTGTGACGTTAGCCACCCAATTTGTCAAATGTTGCACATACATCACCAATAATACAGATGACTCAAAGAAGTAATTGACCGGAAGATGGATGAAATCTTACAATTAAAATGGAAATTTAGGAAGAACCATAATTCTTCGCTGTATAAAATAGGAGAAAAGGTAGTAGGATGGTTTTCATGGTTGAACCCTGCAAAATGGTTCTCAGGTCTAGGGGAATAGGTACAAGAAATTATTGCTAGTATAGGTAAGCTCCTTATTCTTATATTTGGTGTCATTATAGTAATTGGCTTATGTGTCAAATGTTTTCCTACTATGTTGAAGTGTGTAAGCGTACCGGAAAATGAGACTGTAATGATGATAAGTACAGGTACCACGGTTAACAAAGAACTGCATTATAATTCTGAGATAGAAAGTATAATTAGGTGATGGCTTTGTGCACTATCAAAGGGTGACCTGTGAAAGTCACACAATTGGGTGAAGTTGTTTCAAATTTATAAACATCAATTTAATTGGATTTATGTGAAAATATGTGAATAGCACACTATGGTGTGGAAGGGCATATTATGCAATAACACTAGCGAACACTTCTAAATACATTTACATTCACACATACATTTGTAAATAGTTCACCTTAATAAAGTTCCAGCACATAGTCTTTTATATGTAAATGTAATAGATTTAATAGTTTATTATAATAATGCTAAAACCACGTTATTGGCATTTAAGTTTCAGGATATAGGAAAAGTATCATGTTTAGTGTCATATTAATCCATTTTTTTACCATCAGACATCCGCTACAATCACCTAAGCGATCACACCCAGCTAAGAATTAATGCTCAAAATGATATTGTGTTTGGAATGCTAATAGGCTGGTTTGAACCAGCATTTTGGCAGGCTCCTGATGGAAGACACGTAGGCAACAGTTGGAGAGTTGCCCCATACCCTTGGAGAGCATCGTTTGAACTGACCTATGACCTGCATTGTACTGGACTAGCCTAAATCCTGAGCCAATAGAAAAATACCATGACATCACCACTGTTTTTTATGTACCACAAACTGTATATAAACCAGGCACTGTGACCAACATTCAGTCTACTTTGACCACAGGCTTCAGGACTGAATGACTGTTTGCTGGATCCAGTGAACTGCGTATGTATCGGCTGTACTTTATTTTATTGGTATTTGTTACATCTTGCTGTTAAATCTCTTTTGTGTGTTGGAACTACATTGATTGCAGCAGACAATATTTATTGCTAGCGACAAAACTAACAAACAGCATGTAGCAAGAATGTTACAAATTGAATTATAGACTATCCATACTGTCTGCAATTTTACTCTTTACCTGAGCTTGTTTTTTAAATTATGCCAACTTAAAGCTGGAAATATACAAAAGCCTAGCCCACTTGTTACCTTACACACCTTTTGAAATTGTAGTTGATGCAACATGGCTAATTTATATACTATCCAATGTAAGATTTCTCTGGATTCTCCTTCGAATATTTTTGATCTGAGTCCCTTTTATAAGATTCCCCCAATGCCTTTTGAAAGATACCATGCATCATACACTACACAGTCTGCCTACATGTTTTCCTGTGTGAATCAGCTTCTCTGCGGTCACTTGATCACTTCTGTAACCTTTTCCTCAGCTATAACAGTGCTTGTGCTAAGCTTTGGTTGCATGCAGAACTCAACCATTGTTTGTGTCAAATAATTGAAATGCCTGTAGCACAAAACAGAAAACGGAGGACCTACCCTACATTAAAAGTCATATCCTATATATTGCATCAAGCGAAACTGGAAAATATAACATTAATCCAAAATGAAATGTAAAATCCATCTGAAATATTGGAACATCAATTCATTTTGGGATTATTAAAGCTGCAGTGCCACCTATGAAAATGTTTTCCTATAATTTCCATTCAGTCTGCATGGTATGTTTATATTGGAGTCAGACTGACCACACTACTGGCGAATGCATCGATGTTTGCCAGTATTGTAACGATAATAGCAGAACACGTTTAGCAGCACACGTTTAGAGAGCACAGAAAGGAGGTTCCATAACCCCTGAAATTAATTGTAATGCACACTGTACCCCCAGAAATTGATGATATATCCTGCTAGTACGGTACACAGCCTGGCAGCAATTGATGATGATGATTACCATATCATACCACAAAATCTAAAAACGGTTTGGATGAATCTCTTCCAAGAAGTTGTACTTGTAGCTATAATTACGAGGACATTATGTTCCATATAGAAAAAATTAAATGAAAATACAATGAAAATATATTTATTCCAATAAAATTCCAAAAGAAGTCAGATTCCCCCAAAACAAGTATGAAATTCTCTTGGACAGACACAAAAAATGATGAAACTTGCTGAAAGCTGTACAAAATGGAAATTGATTTAAGCACCAATGTAAAACCATCCAATGAGAGAAAAAGACACCAAAGCACCTCTAATTGAGCACCAGGTGGGGTCTGATTGCTGTGCAAGGCTCTAGTTAAGCATCTAATAATAATGCAATTGACTATATATATATATATATATATATATATATATATATATATTTATATATATATATATATATATATATATATATATATATGTCTCCATAGTTTTGTTTCCCCCTTCTCTTTCTTCCCTTACCTTATGTACCTCCATAGTTTTGTTTCCCCCTCTCTTACTTCCCTCACCCTATATGCCTCTGTTATTTTACTTCCTTTTGTATGGACTTTCTCTCTTTTTTCTTCTTTTCTGTTCTTCTACTCTTGTTTTCTTCTGCCTCTTCTGCCGCTGCTCGCCTCTGCTCCTCACTGAAATTGGCGTCGGGCGTGATAACGTCACGCCTGACATTCAGTGGGAAAGAGCAGGAGAGGGGACTGCTGGGAGCCGTCGCGCCGCGAGGTCATGTGATTTTTTTGAAGAAAAAAACGCTTTGGAGCCGCGGTGTGTGGTTACCCCCGGAAAAAACATTTTTACCCCATTTGGGGTAATTTACCCCTGTTTGCCGACCACTGATCTACATCATGATGACACATCACAATGTTTGCTTGAGGATTTATGAACATTAAGGGGCAGATTCAATTAATAAAAAAATCTGTGCAAGGTGCCTCCAAAACAGCCGCGAGACACCTGACTTTTTTTTTTTTTTACAGAATTAATGCTGAGTTTTGCTTGCACTTCTATGGGGCGCAAGCAAAAATCCACATTACTTTTTACCATAATAACAGAAAAAAGTGCATCCGCAATGTCCTTAGGAACATTGTGGACAATTGAATCTGCCCCTAAGAGTGATCAGGCAAGCACAATAGGTGGTTCTTTCACTTCATAAAAAATATGTTTGTTAGCCTATTTAGCCTAATTTAAATCAATCCAAGCTATAATTCATTATCCCAGACCACATCATAAAATTAAAGTGCTAAAAATAAATGGACACTCTGTGGGCTTGATTCATTAAAACATAGAAACATAGAATTTGACAGCAGAAAAGAACCACTTGGCCCATCTAGTCTGCCCATTTTTTAAACTATGGTAACCTCCAACGCTATTTGACCCTTAGTTCTTTGAAAGGATAACCTTATGTCTATCCAAATCATGTTTAAATTGCTCCACTGTATTAGCCTCTGATGGGAGGCTATTCCACTTATTATCTACCCTTTCTCAACCTACTTCCCTCCAGTTTCAGAGCATTTTCTACTGTTCTAATACTTCTCTTCCTTTGAAGAATATTTCCCTCCTGTACCTTGTTAAAACCCTTGATAGATTTGAAAGTTTCTATCATGTCCCCCCCTTTCTCATCTCTGCTCATACACATATTATATTAAGATATACATATTAAGATATTTTAGTCTTTCAGGATAAGTTTTGTGATGTAGGCAATGTACCATTTTAGTTGCCCGTCTTGTACAGACTAATATATTTATTTTCTTCTATAGGTATGGCCTTTACTACTGAACACAGTATTCTAGATGAGGCCATACCAAATACCTATAACGTGGCCTTATTACTTTTTTCATTCTGCTACCCATTCCTCTCCCTATGCAACCAAGCAACTGACTTGCCTTTCTCATTGCTTTGATACATTTCTTACCTGCCCTTAAGTCACCTGAAATTAGAGATGGGCGGGCTCGGTTCCCTGAGATTCGAATTCGTCCGAAATTAGCCTATTCGAGTACCGAGCCGAGCACGCTCGGTACTCTCCCGCCCGTTCGGATTCGAAATCGAGGCAAAACGTCATCGTGACGTATTCGGATTTCTGAGCTCGGTTCTCCAAGTGCTTTTGGGACGTCCCCCATTCTTTTGCATTAATTTTTCTGGCTGTCAAAAGTCATATTTGTCAGCAGTCTAAAAAAAATAATATTTCGCATTCCAAGTACTTTTGGGGTGTCCCCCATCCTTTTGCATTAATTTTTCTTGCTGTCAAAAGTCCAATTTGTCAGCAGTCTAAAAAAATAATATTTAGCACTACAAGTGCTTTGGCCTCATAATGGAGTCAAAGCAGTCCACATTTGAGCAGAGTCAGCAACCAGGTTCTGTCACCAGTCCTGATGGTAGTGTTCCCAGTACGTCATCTGGGAAAGGCGATGTCAAACTACACAGTCTTTTGAAATCAGGCAAAAAAACACACACAATTTTTTTTTTTACTGTGTTGAAGCAAAAAAGAAGTTTAACTGAGGAAAAGTTAACTGCCGATAAAAAAAAATTGCCAACATGCCATTCTACACACGCAGTGGCAAAGAGAGAATGAGGCCTTCACCTTTCTCTATTAGTGGCAGATCCAAAAATGTTACCGAGCCTACAAATGGTGCACAACTAATGTTACGCGTCAAAGCCGAGCTGCAAAATAACAGTAAGGCATTAAAGGATAATGTTTCCTCTGAATCAGAAATGACATCAATCCCTGTGGAGAGTCCATCCAAAAGCGGGATGTCTAATCGTGAGCATTCTGTTAGTGTACCCAAAAAGAGGGACCCTTTCAGCAGTTCTGCTGATGTGTGCCTGAACAGCCCGAGTGTAGCCAGTGATACACAAATTGAGGATGCCACTTTGGAAATAGAAGAGGATGAGGGGGAGATTTGTGTAGGCGACGAGGGCACTATTGAGGATGTTGATGAGGTTGTTTGTGTAAGTACTGCACCAGTGGCAGCAGTTCTGGCACGTGACAAGAAAAAGGTCACTGACATGCCTGACCATAAAACAAAAAAATTCACCTCTTATGTGTGGAATTATTTCTACCCCAATCCAGACAACAACTGTATAGCCATTTGTAGTGTATGTCAAGCCACAGTCATTTGAGGGAGGGACCTTAACCATCTTGGAACCTCGTCTATGTTACGCTATTTGACGAGAGTTCATGGCAAAGTGTTGGGAAAAGCTGAAAGTTCTTCCAAAAAAATTACAAGCACTCCATCATCAGCTAGGACCCTCCGCTCACCGACATCCTGATGACTACAAAATACACCCACCACACCATCCTCATCAATATCCTCAGTAGCGCTCGGAGTTAGCACTGCATTATTAAGGCTGGATGACTCCTGCACTATTATTGATTCCTCTGAAGAAAGCGTTAGTCCCACTGCTGCTGCTGTTGCTGCTGCTGTGGGTAAATCGTCAGCCCAGAGGAAGGGCAAGAAAAAGAGCAGTCCTACATTTCAACAATTAACTGTGAGACAATCATTTGCTAGGGAAAGCAAATATGACAGCAGTCACCCAGTCGTCAAGCGAATCACAGACGCCATGGCTGCCATGCTAGTGTTAGATCTGCGTCCAATATCCACAATAAACGCAGCTGGTTTTTCACAGTTCATTGAGGTTTTGTGTCTGCATTACAGAATTCCATTGTGGCACCATTTTTCCAGTAAAACTATTCCACAACTCTACCAAAAAGTGTGTACAAATGTAGAGATTGCACTGAAAAATGCCAGTCTGCCCACTGTCCACTTAACCACAGATATGTGGACAAGTAGAAGTGGTCAAACCAAAGACTATATGACTGTGACAGCACACTGGGTTGGTCATTCACATTCACCAGCAGGAACAGCAGCAGCATGTACACCACTACGTAACATTTGTCACAGGCAGGCCACTCTTTGTATCACCGGCTTCACTAACAGGCATACAGCTGACAATTTGTTACGCAAACTGAGAGATGTGATTAATACATGGCTTATACCACTTGGACTCTCCCCAGGATATGTCATTTCTGATAACGGCAACAATATAGTGCGAGCATTACAGCTGGGTGATTTCCAGCACATTCCCTGTTTTGCTAACACCATCTACTTGGTGGTGCAGAGCTTCCAACTAAATAACCGTGAGGTGCAGGAGATGCTTTCAGTGGCCCGTAAGATTTCAGGCATTCTGCCACAGCATGTAGGAGATTGCAGCAGCTCCAAGAGCAGTTTAATTTGCTCTGCCACCACCTTAAGCAAGAGGCGGTAACTCGGTGGAATTCCACCCTGTACATGCTGCAGAGGATGGAGGAACAGCGCAAAGCCATCGAAGCGTATTGCACAAGCCATGACATTGGGAAAGGAGGGGGCATGTATTTCACTCTTGCACAGTGGGGAATCCTTTCAGTGCTGTGCAAGGTGCTGAAACCATTTGACATTGTGACATGGGAAGTGAGTGCAGCTTCTGCTAGTTTGAGCCAAGTCATTCCTTTCATTAGACTATTGGAAAAGCAGCTTGAGAAACTGAAGGAGGAGATGAAAGCAAGCAATTCCGCAAAGTATGTTGGTCTTGTCGATCAAGTACTTAATTCGCTTCACAGTGATCCTCGAGTTATTAAGATCTTGAGCTTGGATCAGTATGTTTTGGCCACTGTGCTTGATCCAAGGTTTAAGACCTACATTGAGTCTTTGCTTCAAAATGAACGAGATGTGAACTTTTGCAAGGAGCTATTGCTCAGCAAGTTGTCTGCTGAACTGGGCCTTGGCTTGGCGACGTGTCCTCCTTCAGTTTCTCAAGCAGCTGCTGCTTGTAAAAAATTGAATTTTCAAAAAAGAAGCAGGTAAGGTGCATAGGGCAGACCAGAACAGTTTAACATCTGGGCTGGTTTGAAGGATTTTTCTAAAAAATGTGTAACCTTGCCCATAACTCCATCCAATACGAGTATTAACATGCAAAGGATGGTGGAGGATTATTTTCAAGAGGTGGTTGATATGGAAATGTCAGACAGTCCCTTTCCTTACTGGGAAGAAAAGCAGGCAATTTGGAAACCCATGTACAAACTTGCTTTGCAATACTTAAGCTGCCCACCCTCCAGTGTGTACTCTGAACGAGTGTTCAGCACAGCAGGGAACTTAGTCAGTGATCGCCGTAGAAGGTTACTTCCCAAAAATGTGGAGAAAATTATGTTTATAAAAATGAACTACATCTTCCACGAGGAAGGCGTTCACCATCCAAGACATCGAATCACTGACTGTTCTCTAATGGCGGATTCAAGCGACGATGAATTGATAGTCTGTGATGATGACGTACACACTGATGAGGGTGAGGATGAAGCTGAAGATGATGACGATAACATCTTTTTAAACTTTCTATGTAAGTGTAGGGTGCAATATACCCCCAAAAAGGAAAGGGACTTGGGGCATTTCCATATCAAGTACCGTCTTGAAAGGCTGCTGTTCGGGCAATTTCTCCTTAAGGGTAGGGTGTCATACACAGAGTGACCCCAAACTGGCTTTGTCCATTTCTCTTAATATTGTACAGTCTATAACGGCTGAATTTTGTGGTATTTTCGACAAGTGGAGGGGGGCCTAGAGAGACAGAAACCAAACTGCCTTTGTCCATTTCAATTAATATTGTACAGTCTATAATGGCTGAATTTTGTGGTATTGTCGACAAGTGGAGGGAGGCCTAGAGAGACAGAAACCAAACTGCCTTTCTCCATTTCAATTAATATTGTACAGTCTATAACGGCAGAATTTTTTTGTATTTTCGACAAGTGGAGGGGGGCCTTTAGAGACAGAAACAAACTGCCTTTGTCCATTTCAATTAATATTGTAAAGTCTATAACAGCTGAATTTTTTAGTATTTTCTACAAGTGGAGGGGGGCCTTTAGAGACAGAAACAAACTGCCTTTGTCCATTTCAATTAATATTGTAAAGTCTATAACGGCTGAATTTTTTGGTATTTTATACAAGTGGAGGGGGGCCTAGAGAGACAGAAACCAAACTGACTATCTCCATTTCAATTAATATTGTACAGTATATAACTGCTGAATTCTTGAGTATTTTCTACAATTGGAGGGGGGCCTAGAGAGACAGAAAACAAACTGCCTTTGTCCATTTCTTTACATATTTAACTATAAGTGTAGGGTGTAATATACATCCAAAGACGATGGCTGCATTGCCAATATGCATAGATGGAGAGGAAGACAATCTGGTTTGTGTGTAGTATTAATGAAGGCCTACCAGGAATTAAACAGTTTTTTTGTCAATTTATTAGCTTTACAACTACATTACTTATCCAAGAAACAGGTGGAACACTAAATTTGGTTCTTTTATGACCAAAAACATTGATTTTTGAACAAAATAGCAAAACAAAACCAAAACCAAAACCAAAACACGCAATGGCAGTTTGGCAAAACCAAAACCAAAACACGACGGTAATCCAGATCCAAAACCAAAACCTAAACACAGGGGGCAGTGAGCATCTCTACCTGAAATAGTAACTCCTAGATCCCTTTCCTCCTTAGTAGTTTCCATTAAAGTGCTGTTAATACCATTTTTAACGTTTGGGTTTTTATTATTCCAGTGCATGCTTTTGAAATTTTTGGAACTCAACTGTAATTGTTACGCTCTTGACCGTTCGCTAAGTCTAACTAGATCGTCAATCATTTGTTTTACACCTCCTAGTGTGTCTACCCTGTTGCATATCTTTGTGTCATCTACAAAAAACATACCTTCCCTTCAATACCATTTGCAATGTTACCAATCTAGAGACTAAGATCACTGGTCCAAGTACAGATCCCTGTGCTAACCTTTCCCTGATGTGAAAGTTTTCGATTCTGAAAACAACATCTATTCAAACATTTTAGAATCCAATCCAAGTTTACGTAACAGTCTGCGATGTTGGACAGTGTCAAAAGCCTTACTAAAGTCTAGATACGCTACATCTACAGCGCCCACAATTATTACTTTAGTCACTCAGTCAAAAAAGTCACCAAGTCAAAAAAGTTCATTAAGGATTACCCAGAACCAGGCAATACGCCAGTGAATGCAGTAACATCTAATTCATCTTCTACAAGAAATGATCTTTACTACAATCTATAATTTTCTGGGTGAAAAATGGAGGGGACTGTGCATATACACTCAGTCAATGTATAGTAAGGACATGCCAAGCTTGTGCGCATGCAGCAATGTCCGATTAAAGCTTTGAGCATCTCAAAGGTACATGTTTTTCTATTGTATCAGGTCAGGTGTAAGTGCCGAGTGATAGAGATGTTGGTCTTGTATGCATGTCAGAACCTGTGTTTACAATCAGGAGCAACTGTAAAAATGTATTTTATGTACAGAGACATTCATAACATCGGACAAAATGTCTTTTATGAACAAAAAAATCAAAACTTTTTTAAAAAAATGTTATTCCATTAATGACTTTATTATTAACATGTGACTGCAAATGAATTTTTTTAGTTTGTGCATTCTGTTAGGTCTTTTTATTTCAAATATGATTTGGACATATACTGCAGTGTTTTGCTTCTGTCAAAGCAGAGCACATCTAGACCCATATTCAAAAACAGATGTATCTTCAGATTCGCTCCTAATTGAATATGGACGTGTGTATGCCTGATTTACCCGCATTTTAAAAAAAATGTGTGCCTTACTGAATCAGGCTTTGTGTTATTAACATCATTAAGGCAACAGTATATGAAGCACAAATATCTATAAAGTGGGTATTATATGAAGCATCATATTTATACACAGTGCATATAATGACTAATTTCAGACAGCAGAACCTCTATAGATGTTGTAGGAATCATACAGTTCATCTCAGTATGAGAGCCCATCGAGAAAATACTTATTTCATATATTTTGTCTCCACTAGATGGTGTCCAATCCTTTTGAAAATATATGGACAGGGTCGTAAAAACAGAAGTTAAGATAGCTACACATAGATCAGTAATTATGCTGCAAGATAAGTACAACCAAAGGCTGAAGTGTAAAGATAGCAGCACAAATATCTTCACTCAACTTTCTAATATAATGGAAGACAAATTTGTCTCCAAGGTGTATATTTAACCACAAAAATATAAAATTGTGTATGAGGATTACTTACCAGTCCTCAGTCCAAAATTCTTGTGTTGGCAATCTTTTAAAAAGTGTTGTAGAGCCAATCAGGGATCCATGTGAGAGGGTCTGGACTAGAGGTAATTAAAAAGAGTCAGTCTGTTTGGATGTTTAAAAGGACAATACATATTGTGAGTAAAGATGCTCAGGCTCGGTTCCTGGAGAACCGAACACACCCGAACTTAGCAGATTCGAGTACCGAGCCTAGCCAGCTCGGCACTTTTGCGCACCCCCGGAATTGAAAACGAGGCAAAACGTCATCGTTAAGTAAATGAAAAATAGGGAACAGTGACATACAGCGCAAAAGAACAAGGGATGTGTAAATAGCAGCCACCTATATGAACAGCTCCGATCCACAGCAGCAAAAATAACTCACTTAAAACAAACAAATATAGTATAGGAATGGCCCTTCGCATCCTTTACTATAATGGAATACTGATATATCCAAAAGTGCGTCTTAATCAGGATTCAGTCTTGGAAATAAATTCTAAGCCAGTATAATATCTTCTTACATTCTATCCATATAGCGCACAACTTAGAATGCCTAGTGAAGGGATTTATACTGTAAAAGTGTGTTGTGTATAAAGTCAGATAAGTCAAATAACTTCTCAATTCAAAAAGACCTTTGGGTATCCAATATCAACTTTCAGAAATGATTGATATCTTGTTCTTCTCCAAAGGATGTATCAGATAAAACCGAAGTTCATGAAAAAGAAAATAAACAACAACATAGTGCACACTGATTCTACATGTCGCAACAATGATCCGATTTCAAGGTGTTGATAACTCTTGGATCCTGATGAAGCGAATAAAGTACTTAATCTACAAGTCCTACATAGTTAGCGGAATTGCTTTGTTTCATTTCCTCCTTCAATTTCTCTAGCTGCTTTTCAAAATGTCTAATTAGGAGAATCTCTTGACTCAAGCTAACAGTGTCTGCACTCTCTTCACCAGTGACTACTTCGAGTGGTTTCAGCACCTTGCACAACACGGAAAGTATTCTCCACTGCGCTGGATTAAAGTACATCCCCCCTAAATTCCATTCTTATTGCAGCTGCTGCATTATCCTACATGCTGTTGCAGAATCCCAAAAATGACCCTAAATATTTCGGGACACAGACAGCATCTCCTGCATGTCATTGTCTTTTTTAAAAAGTTCTGTACCACCAAGGTGATTGTGTGAGCAAAACAGAGAATGTGATGGAATTCCCCCCGCTGTAAAGCTCTAACTATGTTGGTGGCTTTATCAGGAATCACATATCCTCAGAAGAGTCCAAGCAGGATAAACAATGTTGCAATGACATCCCTTAGTTTTTCAAATAGGTTGTCAGCGGTATAACCTCTGACCTGCGCCTTGTTTCGTGTCTGATAATCATCTCTCACTCCCGCCTTCATGACTTCCCCCGTGCTGCTCCCTACTTCTGGAATTTTCTACCACGCTCAGTCAGACTTTCCCACAGCCTTCAAATCTTTAGATGCTCTTTGAAAACTCATCTCTTTGTTTAGAGGTGGCCTTATCCTCAATAACACTATTCACACTAATGCACCCTCACAACTATCCCAATCTCCACTCTGAGCCACACTCGCTCCTCTTATTTCAGCTGTGCCCTCTTAGCTTTAAAATGTAAGCTCTCTAATGACCAAGGTACTCCATACCCTTTGTTTTCATGTCTCCATTCATTTTGTCTGCCTTGTCTGTGCTTGTTTTACGTATGTCCTGTTTTATGTATGTCTTTGTCTTCCCTACTGTACGGCGCTGTGGAGCACTGTGGTGTCTTACAAATCTACGATAATGTTATTGAGGTTAATGATAATGTAAGTGGGGAAAAAAAGCAACATTATGTTATTTTAGCAAAAAAAAATAGGGATTTTAGAAAAAATAGGGAACCAAAACCAAAACTAAAACATGCAAGGGCGGTTTTGCCAAAACCAAAACTAAACCACAAAGTTAATCCAGATCCAAAACCAAAACCAGAACACGGGTGTCAGTGAACATCTCTAATTGTGAGATCAAAGTTGCCATCAATTAATTGTCATAATGATCAAATCACTGGGGGTAAGTTACAGCTACATGGTGCAATGCAGAGTTGATGTCTTATCTGATGTCAGGCACCTACCATAGTACAATCATCAACGGCTTAAAGGGCAAGATGGCTTATGTGAATTCTTATGACAAGGTCATATTACGGCTCAAGTTCAGGGCATAATTGTATAACGCAAAGAAATTTGAGTGTATCTAATGTTTTAAATGGGATTAAGCTTGATGAAAAGCTGATGTGAAGACCTTTACACATTGTGTTATTCTTTGGTAATTCCACACTAATAAACTTAACTATGTTTACCTACCTTCAGCCTACATTAATGGTGGCATCCTAACTATTCAGCAAGGCCCAAAATCATTATATCAATTTTAACGACCACAAACAAAATTGGAATATAAAAACTAAATAGAAACATTAACACAAATTGAATCAACAATTCTAATTTTTTTAAGAAACAAGTGACCTAACAATTAAATTAAAAACTAAAGTTATAGTCATTGATCCCGTTTTCATTACCATTGGAATGGCCTGAGGAACTTTCTCCAAAAAACTGGGGTTACCTGTTTTTGAGTGGGGATATCCCCAGTTAAGTTGAATATTTTTCAATTATGCTTGCCAGACCGATGCAATATTTGAAATATGTTTTGGTAAAGGTTGAGTATAAGCAGTGTAACTGATTGAGTCCACGTCCTCAAGGCATGTTAAGGCATAGTAACATTATTAATCAGCCATGGTGGTTTTTTGTTATTCTGCTGGTGCATATTGGCACCGGACTTTTTTTTGCGGCAGTTTATATATCATAACGTTGTCTTTTTAATATGCTGTCTCTATTGTATTGTGGGTTGCAGTTCCCTATACTGGAGTTTGCGAATCCCTTTTTCTTGCTTTTTGAGCTCTCTCTTTTCCATTATTCAGATATATTGTTAGTTAGGATGTGTCCAAAGAGGTACAAACTCAAGTGCAACAGGACAAAATGTGTAACATTAATAAACAATGCACTGTCTGTTTGTTAATTCCTCTCACTGGTCCGAGAAATAAAGTTAGATAAACAGGTCTATGGTGTAAAGCAGGCCTGTCCAACCTGCGGCCCTCCAGGTGTTGTGAAACTACAAGTCCCAGCATGCCCTTCCAGCTATCAACTGGTTGTCTACTGGCAAAGCATGCTGGGGCTTGTAGTTTCACAACACCTGGAGGGCCGCAGGTTGGACAGGCCTGGTGTAAAGTATTAAAAGAACAAAAATTATAGTAGAATGCAGGGGAGTACAGTGCAGAATGTGCAGTAAAATTTACTGAAAAGTTAAATATGGAATCTAGAACCAAGGATCAGACGACACCTTTAAATACTTGGTCATTTAACGGGAGGTCAGTGAAGAGAAGAGTATTCAACTCAGCATAATGCATAAAGATATGAGTCAATCATGAAACATCAGCTCAGATTAATAGAACAAAATACACTTTGCAGTTGTAACTTAGCCCTTTACCCGTATGTACTGATTCTGCCTTTCTTCCCCCTATTCTTAAGCCTGGAGTTTGACAGGTCACAGGTAAAGTAATTTTGCTAATATATTAAGTGGAATTGTATTCCAGCCTGTGCAAGACAAATTGGATTTAAGTCACATGAAATACCGGCTTAGGGACTACACTGTGGTTCCACTTTGCGGCTCGGCCGGAGGTTACGTTGTTCTGATAACTCTCCTCTTGCTTCCACTCATTTTGTGAACGCCATAAAATCTAAATCATGGGCAGGGGGTTTACAGAATCAATAGAAGAGAGAGAGGAGAACAATCAATTAAATAAAGCACAATTTAGCTTCAATTTAACATGGAAACATAGGATAAAACTCCATGTTCTCCTATTTTTGTGTACACAAGACATATACAGTATAATATAGTAACAAAAAGTGGACAAAATCTACTCCACAGCAGTTGCATATAAAAATATCCTATACATATTAATTTTCTGATAAAAGACTAGTATTTTATTGCCAGTGTGATTCGTATATTTAACACTATTGTAGCATGTAGTGAAACTGCAGTCTTTCCTCCAATGTATGGTAACACAATTACAGACCAGGATCTTATTTGCTTACTGCAGGGAAAAATATGGTGCTAGAAGTTCTTTTTAATCCCTTTCAAGTGTTGCCCTCTTCCACTTAGAATGTAAGCTCTCTAATGAGCAGGGTCCTCCATACCCTTTGATTTCATGTCTGAATTTATTTTGTTTACCTTGTATGTCCCTGGTTTAGAATTGTATTGTTTTCCCTACTGTACGGCGCTGCAGAGCACTGTGGCGCCTTACAAATCTAATAATAATAATAATAATAATAATAATAATAATACATCATTAATGTGACATAAATGAAAGACTATCTAATAATAATAGGTCTAATAATATACAAAAGTGAGAATGATTAAGTATCATTTCAATTATAAATAACTCAAACAATATTCTTTCAATAAAAAAATACTTATCAAGCTGTAAAGTCTCCCTAGTTACAGCTGATGTGAATTCTTGTGTGAAGAGGTGCATTCTTGGCCCAGGACCAAGCCAATCCATGAAGATTCGCTGTGGACCATTGAGTGACCATGGTGAGGCAATCCACGTTTGCTGTGGCTGGTTATCAAATTGTAAACTGTCTGGTACCAGAGATTGTAAAGCTGTCTGAAATCATGATACTTCCACCACTATGTTTCACTTTTGGGGCACTTTTGGTGGATTGAAGTGATCTCTTCTATAAAAGTATAATGTATATTATTTATGCCAAAAAGTACCACTAGTTACTCTTTAACAAAATTGAGACAGACAGCAATGTTCTTTTGAGCTCTTACTTGGTTACATGCAAACAAGCGAGGCATTTTTATGTTCACCCATTTTATTCTTCAAAAGAACACTTCACACCCATTCTAACCTGGGCAGGTGCCCTCCTGCCAGGCAACCCATTGCCACCGATGAATGAATTAACATGTTTGGCAGGATAACACACACCTGGCAACAAGCTGGCACCAAGGAATATATAAGTGCTTGATCTGCACAGCATAATAACCGCTGTGGGTACCAAATCAGCTTACAAATTCAGCTTACAGATTCACAAAAGCAGATAATTTATTTTTTCCATACATATATGTACATCAATGTTAAAATCAATTAATATCAAGCATCTCAGAAATTGCATTCAAATAGATAATAAATAGCAAATGCATTGACCATTATTCAATCCTGATAAAAAGCACGTGTACAATAACCAGAATATATTGCAATGAGTTCACTTAGAGGAAAGAGTCCTTACTATTCCCTAGTAAATTAGATCCTTCACAGAAATAATTGACAATTCTGTGGATTTATCCAATTGGTCACAGGCATTGGTGTATGAAGCCAGTAATGGTTGTTAAAGGTATTAACACTCCCGCTGAGTATATTTTTCATTCAGTCAGGACTGGTATTTAATATTCCGGCGTATGTGAAATATGCCCATGATCCTTTTGAGGTGCTGTTTTACCACCCAAGATAGTGAGTGACTGAATATTTCTACAGTCAATCGTTACAAGTTCCTTTTAATGAAAGGTAAGGGGGGTGGAAGCGGGGGTTGGGGCCCTCTGGTCTTAATTGCCTGTACCTAAGGACAGCATATTGTAGTAGATCCGGCCACCATGGAAACCATCACAAATAATCCTTTGCACCAGTAGAGGTTACAATCTAAGACAGACAGACAAACAGGGCCAACTATCTGGGAAATATTAGGTCAGGACCTAGGGATGTACAGATACAGGAGCACGCCTCTGCACACTATAAATGTAATTGTCTTTATGTTATATAGTAATTTAACATTTAACCGTTGTAATAATTAGGGCTGAATCATTTCAGTCAAATACTTATTTTATACAGATTAGCTTCAGTGGCATTCCAACTATGAAGACTTACACTGGTAGGGGGATTTGAGACAGCACAGAAAATGTGGTCTAGCGGGGCACAAAATATATCCTGGGCCAAGAAATAATGGCCACTCCGCAGGTGACATAATTACACTGGAAATATAGACTACTGAGTACAGTTAGGTGACACAGAAATGGAATGGTCAGTGATAATTCATCAAGCTAAAAATGAATATAGAATGTTTCAGGTTTCAATTGTTACAGTTGTTTTTCTGCTCTCTTCTCACAGTGTCTCTTGATTATATTACAATTCCTTCTTAACCTATTATATTTCCAATTTCATCTTCTTACCATCTCAAAAATTATAATAAATGATGTAGCACAAATGTGAATGCCGAGTCCCTCGTCTTGCCTGTACCTTTAATTCATATTTTAATGAGCTGCTCTGGCTGCATCCTGGTGCAGCGAGCACCCTGGCCATGTAATTGTATTTTGCTCTACATAAGGAGTGAGTATTTGTCTCTTCATCATTCTGGCTGCCTCCTGAATCATCTACAATTGTCAGGAGGTCAGTGTACGTGACCCTGAATCAATTAGCAGACAAGTAATTTGCATCTTCTATGCAAGTGTTAGATGGTTCCAATACAACCCTGGCTTACTGTGTAGTATGTGAACCTGCGTTAAATACAGACATAGACTATATTTCATGCAGAGGACAGTGTGTCTCTATTGTGCAAACCAAGCATTGTATGCTTTGTGTCTTTATAGCATACACAGAACAATATATGCATCGTTATGTTCTATACAACATAATCCATAGGCCCCTTAGTCAAAAGATAAAGTTGGATCTTTTATTGCCACTTATTGTAGCAACAAAGAAATCACAGTAAAGAATACACAAAAAATATAAATGGGACAGCTAAACAATAGTCAGCTACCCCAATGATACTGGCACAGAGCAGTAAGGGTTAACTTACCACTCGAGCCAGTCTCTGCAGATTTGTTTGAATTGACTAACCGGCTTGCGAATGCAAAGAGGAACTGAAAGCCCAGATTTGAGGTTTCAGTTCCACTAAAGTATAATTAAAAAAAGGTACAAAATAAATAAAAAATAGTAAAAAATAAAAAAATAGAATAAAAAACATATTCAAAGAATAAAGCATTTTTAAATGATTTTTATCTGTTATAGCCATCCTGAGATGGTCATTGCAGCAGTAAAAGTACTGGCATGATATTTGTTAAATAGGCTTTAAATCAGCCATGAAATGTCATGAGGAAGGTGTCCTCTATCTCTGACTCAATCAACGACTTTATTTCTCTTTATTTCCACTCCTGATGTCTCCCCTGCTCTTCTTTGGGAGGCTTGTAAGGCCACCAAACGTGGCACAATAATCGGGTTATAAACTGCCAGATCCAAGGCTGAATTGGCGCTAGTCATTGAACTGGAAACGCAACTCGCCTTGCTTACAGCCTCGCATCAACGGTTCCAAAAATGTAAAACCTGGTTTAAATTAATTTCCCTCTGCGGTCAACTCCATCAACTTCTTTCTAAAAAGGCTGCTAAAACTCTCCAGTGGCTTTATCAGAAGTATTATGAAAGGGGAGATCGGACAGATAGAATCTTGGGACAAAAATTGAAAGATAGACGCAGGCAGAACCATATATCCTTTGTTAAGAACCTTTCTGGTGACCTTACATATCACCAGGGCCGGACTGGGACTGAAAATCAGCCCTGGCATTTACAGTACACAGGCCCACCTCAGTTCTTGCGCGGCGGCACCAAAAAAGGCGTGACCACATTGTGTTGTGGGTGTGGCCAACATGAGGCAATGATACATACATTAAAATAAAACATTACATTTATCACGCCATCCCCCGAGGCACATTATGACACCCCCAGCCCACTGTACTTATCTATGCTTCTGGTGCTGCTGACATCCATCAGGGTGGGTGTCACGGGCACTAGGAGTCTTTACCCAGTATCACCCGCTGATGGTCTTATCAGAGCAGTAGAGTTGGTATATGATACTCTGATGGCAGGGTGATAATGGAACTGGAAACAGCAGATGGTTAGAGAATGCTCAGAAAGTCTATGACTAGCAGCACTGGTAAACAATAGGTAACTGAACACGAGGATCTGGATGGACAAGGACACGTGAGGGTAGTCAGTGGTCTGCGCACGGCAAGTTGTACCACTGCTATAGTGAGAAGAATGTCCAGGAGTAATAAGGAGGTGGAAGTCAGCGGTCTGCGTATAGCAAGTTGTACCGCTGTCTGTAGTGAAGGAATAGAATCCAGGTGAAGGTAACGGGGAAGTCAGTGGTTTGCGTGTAGCAAGTTGTACCACTGCTTATGTGAGAGGATATATGCAACTGGTGACACAGGGAAACAGGAATCAGTGGTCTGCCTCTAGCAAGTTGTACCACTGAATATATATGTGAGGAAGGACACGAGGAGATAAATGCAATGCAGAGTCTACACGGGTACACTGAACTTGATCCCACGTTGAACTGCACACAATAATAATAATGAATGAACAGCACTGCACAGATAAACAAAGTCACTAGAATAGTCCAGCAAAAGGAAACACAGTCAATAATAGCAATAGTCTCAGAGGATGGAAACTCCGGAGGAGAACAACTCAGTCCAGATGGATATGCAATACACCAGCACAGTCAATGAGAAGTATGCATACCGTAGTTCAGATGAGCAGGCTGTTAGGGATAACTGCAGGGATACCTGAGCGGCAGGGAACAGACGAGATGAGAAGTCCTTGCAGAATGGAAGCGGCAGGTAGGTGCAGCGCACTGTAGGTAGGCCAGCAAGGACGACAAATACTCAGGAAGCAGTAGTATATCGAATTGAACAGCAGGAGACAACGGGAGAGTTGAAGCGATGTAGCAGAGCTGGAAGCCGAGGAGCGTAGACTCGAAGCTAACAGGCAAGTTGACACAAATGGACGCACTGTAGAAGCAGTAGGCAGCGGGTCAGCTGACGGCAGGTAGAATGCAGACTGGAGCGCTGAGACGAGCAGGACTCTGTAGACACGCTGAAGTAGCTTACAGGAATCAGCTGGAACTGTAGCGATGTAACACAGGAGAGTTTGAAGTAATCTGTAACTGTAGATATACGGAGACAGCGGATAGGAATCAGCTGCTGGAGTCACGATGAAACACAGGAGAGTTTGCAGTAATCTGTAACTGTAGATACACGGAGGCAGCGGATAGAAATCAGCTGCTGGAGTCACGATGAAACACAGGAGAGTTTGCAGTAATCTGTAACTGTAGATATACGGAGGCAGCGGATAGGAATCAGCTGCTGAAGACACTAGGAACACAAGGAATAGAAGTGGTCTGGAAACCACAAACTGCAAACAGGAATCAGCATCAGCTGAACACACGAGCAGGCACTGGAACACCTTCAGAGACTCATGAGGAATGAGACTCCAAGATCAGGCAAGTGGTATTGACCACAGGTGCTTAATATAGGGAGTGTTGCCTGATCAGCCAATTAAGTTAAAGGAACAGAACTGAAGGTTAAAAGGGACTGCACATGCGCAGTACCTCATTATAATGGACGGACACGGTTCCTAGCTACCTTAGAAGTAGCACTCACAGTCCGGTGAGTGACAGTGGGAACCTTCTGTAGAGTGAGCAGGGAAGCTCTTAGTCTCACGAGATTACCAAATCTTGTGAGATTTAGTGCTCCTCGGCTTGCTCTGCAGTCTGTGTCCTATCCAGAGACTTGGAGCAACTATCCGCTCCCTCCTGCTAACCAGAGCTGGATTAACGCTTGGGGGGCCTGGGGTATTTAAGCAGGGAGCCACTATTATGTAACATAGCTATAAATTTAGTCAAATGTTAGTTAAATACACAGGCAATACTGTGTGCAATACTGTTAGTTGCACGCAGCTCTGCCTTCACAAGCTCCGAACTGTCCTTGTAGTCGGACCAAATCTCACTAAACGAGACAGTAACCAAAATTCGGGACTTCGCACCAAATTCAGGACAGTTGGCAGAATGTTCTGCTCTCTCCTACCTGTCTTGTTACTTTCACCACCTGTGGCTGCTGGTGTCTTTAGTTCAGCTGCTGCTTGTCTGGATACTGGAATGTTGGAGGCCCTATTTGGAAAAACATTGTTACATGTAATTGTAAGTGTTCAATTAATACAATCCATGTTTTATAATTAGGCATCCCTCCAGCCCCAACATTAAAATACTAGTATTCACATTTAATATAAATAGCTGCTACTGATGATAAAAATAAACTATTCCCTCCCTCCAAACAACCCCAGCAATAAATTTAATAGCATTTACGTTTAATAAATATACTAATTTCCCACAACCATCACTGCCATTAAATAATTCATATTCACATTTTTTTCCAAAACAGCCCCACTTTCAATTAAAAGCCCCCAAACCACCCCAGCATTAATTTAAAGGTCCAATCACCCGATCTTAAATTGCTAGTCCCTAATATTAAATTAACCCACATTACCCCACAAATAAAACAGCACAAATTAAATAATTAGACCCCACCTAAACTCCTTCATTAAATTAATAGTCTACCTCCCATATTATAATAACATTCTCCTCCTTCCTTCATGCCTGAGTACATGCCCCCAATTGATATTATGCCACACTGTAGTGCCCCAAAATCATATTATGCCACACAGTAGTGCCCCAAAATCATATTATACCACACAGCTGTGCCCAAAAATCATATACCACACAGTAGTGCCTCAAGTTGATATTAATCCACAATAGTGCTGCAGTTGATATTATGCCACAATAGTGCCCCCAGTTGATATTATGCCACAATAGTGCCCCCAGTTGATATTATGCCACAGTAGTGCCCCCAGTTGTTATTATGCCACACAGTAGTACCCCAAAATAATATTATACCACACAGTAGTGCCCCAAAATCATATTTTACCACACATTAGTGTCCCAAAATCATATTATACCACACAGTAGTGGCCCAAATCATATTATACCACATAGTAGTGCCCCAAGTTGATATGAGGCCACAATTGTGCCCCAGTTGATATTATGCCACACAGTAGTGGCCCAAATCATATTATCCCATGGTTTATGTGTGGTTCCTTTTCTCTTCTCCTCCGTTCTCTGTGCAGCATCCACCCTCTCCCCCCCCCTGTTTTGTGTACTTACCTTTTCAGCTTTTTCTCTGTTTCTGTCTTCTGCCCGCTCTTGCTCAGCTGCCTTCCAGGACCTTTACTGGTCGCATGTGCCATGCGCAGCCCTGCGCGCGGCACATGTAACCAGAAAGTGTCGGTGCACTGACCTTGCAGTGACTGCTCAAACCGGTCCATCTGCCCATCGGCCATTCTGGCATTTGCCAGAAGAGCCAGATGACCAGTCCGGTCCTGCATATCATCCTAAATGTATAGATGACACTTTCAGAGATTTCTATTAGGTGCTTTATAATATTCCATCCTATATCTCTAACCCGGACGCCCTCCAATCTAAGATCTCAGAATTTCAGTTGTCTCTCCATCTGCTCAAGGTCGATTTCCTGAATAAACTCGTCACTATGGGAGAAATTGGCCAGACTATCAAATAACTGAGAAATGCTTCAGCCCCTGGTCCCAATGGCTTTACAGGAATTTATTATAAAACCTTTGTGGTACCCCTCATGCCCATGATTCTAGTGCTGTTCAATTCCATGCTGTCACGACCGGCTGTAGGATGTTAACACTTGCTGGAGTTAGCACTACTGAACTTGGAGGCGCAGAGTCTAAAGTGCTCCTGGTCTTAGCAAGTGACCCCCACAAGGGGGCTTGGTTGTTGCTGCTTGGGACGCTCATGTCACGATTCTCCAAGACAGTTGCCGGCAAAGCGTAGGTGAAACACAGGAATAGTCAGAAGAACCAGGGTCAGAACCAGCCGAAGGATGCAGAACCAAATCAGAACCACTGGATAGTCAGACAGGCCAGGGTCAAACCAGAGAGCAGAAGAGAGCCAAATCGGAATCCAAAGGCGAAGTTAGACAATGCAGAGTCAAAGCAGGAACGAGCAGGAACAGGAGTAGTCCAGGAGAAGTGGTATAGCAAGCCGGGTCAGAACCAAATGAAGCAGAAATACAGTGGAAGCACTGGAGTAGAGGAGACCTGATACTCTGGCACCCTAATGGTGCCAGAGCAAGCTTAAATAGTGGCAGGCAGAGACTGATTAGATCCGCCCCATTCAGCTGCACTGGAGCGTTCCCCGCTGCCTAGCAATGGGGACACAGGGGAACGTTGAAGGCATACGCCCCAAAAGATAAGCTGGCTGGGGAAGCTGCGTCTCATTGCTAAGCAACGAGACGCTCCTGGCCAGAAGAGGCAGACGGCCACCCCCGATCCGAGAGGGCACTGCAGGGACGGCACATGACACATGCTCCTAGACTCTACATTAAACCCAGTGACTACCCGCGCTGATTTTGTGCTTATTACAAAGCCTGGCCGAGACCCTGAATCTTGTAGTAACTACAGACCTATATCGCTCCTGAACGTGGACCTTAAATTGTTTGCAAAACTCCTTGCCAATTGCCTCAATTATGTGATTACCTCTCTAATCCATCCAGACCAGGTGGGTTTTGTGCCTGGTTGCTAGACTTCGAATAATACGCGACGTGCCATTAATTTGACCCACATCTCCAACTTGCGTGACACCCCCACTCTGCTTCTGGCTTTAGACACAGACAAGGCATTCGACACTATGGGTTTGCCTGATATGCGACAGACACTGGCGGCTATGAGCATAGCAAGTCCCTTTCTGAGTGCTGAAGCATCCCTGTATCTTAATCCCACTGCATCTGTTCTAGGCAATTGCTTTCAACCCTCTCCCTTCGTGATCAGAAAAGGCACCTGCCAGGGCTGCCCACCTACCCCTCTTATCTTCACCCTCATGATCGAACCACTTGTCTGCAAAATTAGGCTTAACCCGACATTTCACGAATCCGTCTCTCTATACGGATGACATCCTGTTGACCCTCACTAATCTCCTCATCTCCCTCCCTAACCCATTTGATGACCCACTTTTTGGTGACTCCCTCTAAATCTGAAATCCTAGACTTCAACATTTCAACATGAAATCTAACTTCTTTGGCAATCTACTAAATTAAGATATCTAGGGGTCTATTTGACTCGCACCTATGATCAATTATATGCCACAAAATTTTTGCCTCTCTTGGCAGCCATTAAAGCAGACCTTGTCAATAGACTTACGATCTCTTTCTACAGGTCAAATCAATTCTCTCAAACTGAACATTCTCCCATGCCTTCTGTATCTGTTCCAAACCCACCCCCTCAAAAGTTCCCACAAACTCCTTTAAACTGCTTCAACAGTTATCCACTAAATTGTTTGGTTGGCCAAAAAGCAGAGGATATATATGAATATTCTCCATAAACCTACGCAGGTGGAACGGCTTAGAGTTCCCCACTTCCTTAAATATTATCGAGCCACCCATCTCACCCATTATGCCCTTCTTCATTTGCTACCTGGCCACAGGGTTGAGTTGATATTGAAGCTGCTTTATCAGACATTTATCCCCCAGCCTCACTCCTGTGGCTTAAACCTCAGAACTGCCCCTCCACCTCTCGCAGCCCCATCCCCCTGCGTTTTTGCTCAAAAATTAGCCCCATACTGTGACAACATATGACCTGGCACCTAGTGCATGACTTCCTTCACTCAGCTGTCTCAATTCTTGTTTTGGATGCCTCGAGGCATTACAATTCTTAAATACATAGCCCCTTTCCTTGTTCCCTACATTTGCTGACTTACAAGCACAATACCGTATCCCATCATCCTGCTTCTTCTAATACAACTCTGTCACTTCTTTGACTAAATTACGAGTATATTGCGCCACACCACTGCCCCTTTCACAAGAGTCTGGAGTCCATGGACCGAATACCACGGCTCTCCTCCACCTTTGGCGTTCTGATATCTCTTTCATATCACTTCTTCTTACCAATCTACTCTGTAGTGACCAGTGACTTTCTCCTTCCCTATCCTTTCCCCTCTAGTTCTCTATCTTTCTTCTTCTCGCTCCTCCACTCTCCCTCACTGTACCATTGACCATGCAAAACTTTATGTGTATAATTTGATACTTCACATCACAATGTTTGTTTGTTATTTTTCTTGTGTTGAATATTATATTACTGGCTTTAATATGATCTTCATTTAAGCATGGTCCTTTGGGTTTTTCTGTTATCTTGAATATCCTTTCGTAATACCCAATAAAAATGTATACTCAAAAAAAAAGAAAAAATATGAGGAAGCAATCTCCAACGAAAGCTGGTGAATCATACCATCAGCAGATGTTATCACTAGTGAAAACAGTTTTATAGTCTGCGATAACTTTGTTAATGCTGGTGGTAACCTTTTCATGTATGGGACAGAACAAAAAAAGCCATATGGCTGGCAATTTGATTCAGGCTATTCTGGGAGCAAAGGGGAGGGGGTGGGGGTCCTATGCAGTCCTGGAAAGGTGTACCCAATGAAGTGGCCACTGAGTGATGTATTCCTACATCAATTCAGGGGCTAAAATCCCTGCTGCTGGCAGGGATTTTAGCCCCTACATTTTTGGGGATTTGTTGCCAGCAGCAGGGATTTTAGCCCCTAAATTTATATAGGTATATATCACTCAGTGGCCACTTGATTGGGTACACCTTTCTAGCAATGCATTGGACCCCCCTTTCCTC
This sequence comes from Mixophyes fleayi, assembly GCF_038048845.1. NCBI lineage: Eukaryota > Metazoa > Chordata > Amphibia > Anura > Limnodynastidae > Mixophyes > Mixophyes fleayi. The sequence goes on along the minus strand of NC_134407.1, from coordinate 156,462,606 downwards.
CCTTTGCTCCCAGAACAGCCCGAATTGTTTGTGTAATGGATTAATAAACTGCTGGAAACATTCCTTAGAGATTCTGTTTCATGTTGACATGATAGCATCATACAGTTGCTGCAGATTTGTTGGCTGCACATTCATGCTGCCATCTTCCCTTCACAACACATCGCAAAGGTACTGTATTGGATTCTGATCTATTGATTGTGGAAGTTATTGGAGTACACTAAACTCTTTGTCATTTCTGTAGGCCCAGCTTGAAATGTGGACAGCAACAATACTCAAATAGGCTGTGTCATTTAAACAGTGCTCACTTTGTATTAAGGAGCCTAATGTGTGCCAAGATAACATTCCCCACATCATCACAACATCACCACCATCAGCCTGCACCATTGACACAAGACTGGATGGATCCATGGATTCATGTTGTTTACACTAAATTCTAACCCTACAACCTGCATGTGGCAGCAGAACTAGAGATTCATCATACCAGGCATTTTTCCAATCTTCAACAGTCCGGTCTTGGTGAGTCTCTGCCCACTGTAGCCTCAATTTCCTGTTCTCAACTGACAAGAATTGAACTTGGTGTGGTCTACACCTGCTGTAGCACTTCCACTTCAAGATTCATTATGCTGTGCATTCAAAGATGTTCTTCTGCAAACCAATGTTGTAAAGTATGGTTATTTGAATTACTTTCACCATACTGTCAGCATGAATCAGTCTGGCTATTCTCATCTGACCTCCTCATAACAAAACATTTTTGCCCATAGAACTGCCTCTCACTTGATTTTTTTTGTTTTGCGTACCATTCTCTGAAAACTCTAGAGAGCGTTGTGCATGAAAATCCCAGGATATCAGCAGCAACTGATATAGTCAAACCATCCTGTCTGGTTCCAACACTCATTCCTCAGTGTCACCACGCAACGTCGCAACGATACCACGTGATGTTGGCACGCCCACGGCTGTGTAAGCCACTGGGCACTACCATCTTTAGGTCAGAAAGAAAAAGAAAGAAGACAGTGCAGAAGAAGAGGGGAATACCATTTGCGGCACAGGAGCTACTCTGCTAAGAAGATGCCAGAAGACCTTACGCAGAACAGGAGAAAAGGCGCCACTGGCTAGAGGGTCTGGAAGACCCAAAGACGTCGAGCACAAGTTGAGCATCCTGCATGGAGCAAGTAAGTATAATTGCTCTTTGGTAGATAGTAGTAGTGGACTAAAGGCCCTGGACAAGTAGTGGGCTCAAGGCCCTGGTCCCAGATAGTAGGTAGGTTTATTGGGTACACGGCACCTTTGGTTTTGGTAGGGCAAAGGCCCAGTAGGGCAGAAGACCCTTTAGGTGGGCACTAGGCCCTTTAGGTGGGCACCAGGTCCCTTTAGTTAGTGATGAGGCACAAGGCCCATAGATCGGAGGGCATAAGGCTCTTAGTTAGTCTCAAGGCACAAGGCCCTATAGGAAGTGATTTAGGGCACAAGGCCCCTAGATAGTGAGGGGGTGAAAGGTCTATTGTTAGGCTGGACACAAGGCCCATTGTTAGACTGGGGGCAAGGCCCTTATAGGTTATAGTAGGGCATAAGACCAGCAAGGTTAGTGAGACACCAGGCCTTAAGTTAGGGTGGGCAGATGGCGCAATAGTTGTGATTGGGTGGTAGGCACTTTTAGTTAGTGGGGCACAAGGCTTCTGAAAGTTTGACAGAGCGCTCAGCCCTGGTTAGTGTAGTAGGGCATTTAGCCCTTGATGTAGGGGGACATTGGGTCCCCAGTGAGTATAGCCATTAAGTTGTCGGGAATGGCATACAAGGCCCCTCCACTCTGTTTGGAAGGGCACTCAAAGTTCTGAGCCCCAAGAGAGGCGTGCCTAAAAGCCAGGGTTTAGGCGGCAGGCAGAGACCTGCAGAGTGGCTGCCACCCATGTCTGAGTACAGACATGGGTCAGACATGGGTGACCCAGGGCTGGTGAGCAGAAACTGGATCGGTCAGTTTCCAGGATAGTAAAGGTAGGCCTGTGACCATTGGTGAGGTGTTAGCTGGCCCGTAATGTATGTTATTTTCTATGCCACCTGTCTGTATCCTTTAGCGTACTCCCCTGTAGGATACAGGAGTCAGACCCTTAATGAAGATGGTACTGAGACAGAGTTATGCTGGGGTGGATCCGTGTGGACGGTAGGTAGTCCATCATGAACAAGGTATGACATCAGTGTGCGTCTCTTCCGTTCGCCACAGGCGTTACAGGTGTACCTAATAAAATTGCCACTGAGCATTAATGAGAAAAAAGGAAAAATAATGTTAGGTGGCATGTATAGGGTACAGAGTGTAAACAAAGCGGTCTGGAGGAACAGTTTCGGAAAAAGCCACGGGAGAGGCATTTTGGCTTGGACAGATCGGAGGGACCAATGGAATCCCCTGAAGTTTGTATGAGAGAGTATCCTGCTTCTGTATGCAGAGCAGTATGTGTCAGTATTATACAAAATAGTGTATTCTACACAGAGCAGGATGTGCATCTGTATTTTACACTTTGGAGGCATCTGTATTATATATTGCCCGGCTGGGAAGCTGTTTTCAAAAGTGATTATGTTATAAGAGAACCATGTGCGCCATAAAGTCAGCCCAATTTTACTAGGTCAGAGCTGTCTAGAGAACTGTGTCTCAACAACTTCTGCTACCAACTTGACTCATATTGCACTATGTGAGATCATAGGTTGCCCTATTAAGAAATTATAGAGACCAATGCACAGTGGTTGTTTCATACTTCCCATGTACCTGTATCATAAAAAAATAGTTTGTGTATCTAATTTTAATAGGGTAATGTATACATGACAGTGTTGGACAATCCAACACTGTCATGTATACATTACCCTATTAAAATTAGATACACAAACTATTTTTTTATGATACAGGTACATGGGAAGTATGAAACAACCACTGTGCATTGGTCTCTATAATTTCTTTATAAACAAAGAGGTTGGCACATGCACCCTGTGCTTCAGATCCCAGTTTAACATTTTTAATATTTGCAAGCTTCTCATAATATTATACATGCAAGTTTTTCACTAAATCAGAATTAGACTTGAGATTTGAATGTATTACCTAAGAGAGTTTCATGCAGAGTATTTTTCCACCCAACCCCACAGTGTTTCTGTGCTGTTGTTGTTTGTACACATGATTTCCATTTCACTCCTCATCACTCCTGAGACCGGCACGAAGCTCAAGCTATAAACCAGCTTATAGATCTTCAGCTTACTGGTCCAAATCTCTCCATATTCACTCCCACAGGATCTGAGAAAAGAAACCAGCAGCGGCCAGCTGGAGGCTGAGAAAGGAGAAATCCTAGAGCTGAGATTTCACAGCATTGTACATATTATTACTAATGCACTCTCCTTTCTAAGTGTTTCATACATAAATGGGTAAATGACATTTATAATTTCCTGTGGACCCTATCAACTTATGGCTTTGTGTGGGAGATCAGCTACAAGCGTGATAGCCCAGCTTACTTGACATTTACCAATGTTTGATTATTATGATAATAGGCTTTAGCCTTTAATCTGAAGCGTGTAACCACATGTAGTCTTATTTGTGAATATAGGTACAGGACAAACCACTTATACACAATCACTGGTACATAGAGAAAAATAAACATAATATATGGTCCTGTGGGAGTATTTTATATAGGCCACCAGTCATGAGTACCTTGGGATGATTCTTTTGTAGGTTCATTAGGATCAAACAGTTATTATGGGACCACTGAGACTAATGAAAACTGATGGGACCAACCACTTCTAATTTGAATATTTAAATTAACAAAGTCTGATGGGTGCGTTTGGATATATAGAAGGAGTAATCTCGAGGGTTACTTTGAAATAAATGAATATATCTCCATGTTTCAAAATGGATTACTTTAATAGCTTATATAATGACACATAATACTAAGCTGCCTTGGGTTCAAATAAGCCTGATATAGCATATCTAGCCCAGAACATTCTTTACTTCTCCCTTTTATTACCTACTGTCCTCTGATCATTTCTGGTTGTTAAAATATTATGCACATTGGTGCAGCATGTGCGGTGCACCAGGGCCCATGGATATAATGGGGCCTGCTGCATGGAGAACTAGTCGGCCCTGGTTCCCTCCTCCCTGCTTCCCTGCAGCTCTCTAGTTCCGCCACATAACAGCATGCAGCTATTACATGATGACATCAGCTGGAAGAAGACAATCATCTGGTATCTTTGACTTGGTTGCCAATACATCCTGTCAAATTGGAATTACTCCACAGCATTTGCTTTTGTTGGGATAGATCAATCCGGAAGAGAATGATTTATATTGACATTGGGTAACATATTCTGTGAATTTACATAAAAAGAATTGGACACTGCACTTGATATACACACCATAGGTAAGGTACTCCCACTGTTCCAGCTGTCGTGACACTTCTTGCAGCTACACCATCCTCGCCTCCTCTCTATATCCCTGACTATTTTTTCCATTTTCTTTTCAACCTATAATCCATCCTAAGCTCCATGTAATCAGGTTTCTTTGGAGTGAGTGTTACACAAAAGCCATGAGTCTAATAACAGATGAAGCAGAAATCCATGCATAGGAGTCACTTGCAGGGATGAAGAGGTTAGACCCAAGCGCTGTATCTGCCTGAGTTTCGAATGACTGGGTTAATCAAACTTCAAATTGATCCAGCACATAATTTATAAATCTGATCAGTCCCTCCACTGCAATGCTAGAACTTCTCTTTAGAGGTATAGAGTTCATATATCAGTGTTAGTTACCCCCCTCTATAGTACACTTTGCATAACATTTACATAATAGCAATGCTGGGTTGTTGTCTTTACCCTAAAATGTACACTATATAGATTTTTAAAGGAATACTACACTACAAATCCTGTTGTGCAAATTAAAAAATAAGAGTACTTGCATGACAGTGAGATGCTTCTTCCTGTGGATTACTAACAAGTAATTGTTTTCATTTACAAAATATGGGCACTGGATGGTACAGTTCCACTGCTGGAACGTATTAGAGTAAGCTATCTTGCAATACTCACATTAATTGCATGAGATATAATCATGTAATCATGCAATGAACACCAAAATATATAGGTACCTAATAAGTTGCTAACAAAACACTTGAGTGACATCTGAAGACTAATTTTAATTTCTTAAGCCCTAGGTTTCCAAAGTGGGCTCTGCGGCTCCCAGGGGTGCCGCACCGCTGTCACAGGAGTGCCTTGGCAAGGAGGAGAAAAAAAAAATTACCAATCTGGCAGTGCCTGGGATGCAGCATCCTCCTCCCTCCTCGCTTCACACTGAATGTCGGGAGTGACGTCATCACACCCAACATTCAGTGACAAGCGGAACTCCCAGGCACCGCCGAATTGGTAAGACAGAAGAAAAGACAGAAGAAATATAAGTAAGAAGGTCAAGTATGGTATGTAAATAAACAGGGGGAATGGTGATAGGAAACAGCAATGGAGGGGCAAAAGAATGAAAGAGGGGGCAGAGCGAGGATGCAGCAGGGGCAGAGCGAGGATGTAGCGGGGGCAGAGTGGGTGGATGCAGTGACCACAGAGTGTGTGGAGATGAAGGAGGGCATAGAGTGTGTGGAGATGGAGGGCACAGAGTGTGTGGATGCAGGGGCACAGAGTGTGTGGATGCAGGGGCACAGAGTGTGTGGATGCAGGGGCACAGAGAGTGTGGATGCAGGGGGCACAGAGTGTGTGGAGATGAAGGAAGGCACAGAATGAGTTAGCTGTAAATTATTCTTTGACAGAAATATAATTGAAAAAATTATATAAAAATATTCTTTTCCCTTGGATTTATGTGTATTATTTTTGCACACAACTAAATAAGTATTTCTGTCCTGACCTAAATACTTATTACGTTTTTTTGCCCCAACTACTTATAAAACCGGACTGCTCTGTAATTATTTTGGAGGGGTGCCTTGAAAAAATTATGGGGACTCTAATGGTGCCGGGAACTGCAAAAGTTTGCGAACCACTGACTTATGCTGTGCAAAGTACACAAAAGTCAAAGGCCATTTATTCTGTCTAGAAGCAAAAAATAATTAAAAAAGGGATGTAAAGTAGAGGATATTTTATACCAAATGAAATTTAATTTACCACATTTTTTCAGTTCCATCTGGAAAAATAGGGTGTGTTCTGCCTACCATGTAGGCACTGCAACAATGCCCTCCTGAGATCAGCCCCTTGGCATAAATCACCCTCCAATTGCTGAAACCTGGCACACCATCCGTATTGGTCCAACCGTTGAAGCTGGAACCAGGCATGCGGCTGTCTACCCAGGGTGATACTGCCTGGCCCTGCTGGCTCCCCTTTTTCTATACCTTGCTCGCCGCTTTCCCGCCCTTCCAACTGTGACAAAGCAATTTGAGCAATAAATTATATTTACAAAGCATACAATGACAATGATATTACTTGTCAACCATTAAGATTACACATATAAAGTGCTTAAGATATAATAAATATTTTTATATTTTACATTTCATTTTTATTTATTTATTTTTAAAGAAATACCTGCATGTACTGTAGGGGATGGGTGGGTGGGAGACTGAAAAACTATGCATAATAAACTTCCTTCCCCCTCTCCTTTAACTACCCTCACCTTGTCCTGCCTCTTGTCTCGCCCCCTCCTTTCCCTGAGTGGCTACCTGCACTGCTCAGGTGTAACAAAATAGGACGGACTTCGTTATCTGCCCCCCCTTCTTCATGCCACTTGCCTCGGGCCACCTACCGACCATGCTCGCTTATCCCTCTTCGGCGCCATTGCTGCGCCTGCGATTCAATTAAGGCATATAGGCCGACCAACCAGCATCCTACACACTGAGCTAATAAAGAAAGTCTCTGAGACAAGTATTTGGCAAAATTATTTTGGTCAAAGCTTTATTAAACACTTCCAAGCTTGTATTTGGCAGTCAAGCGACGTGCAAGGCTAATAAAATGTCATACATTTTTCCAGTTCCATCTGGAAAAATAGGGCGTGTAGGCACCGCAACAGCGTCCTCCTGAGACCAGACCCTTTGCATAAATCATTGCCCAATTGCTGAAACCTGGCACGCCGCCCGTATTGGCCCAACCTTTGAAGCTGGATCCAGGCGTGCAGCCGTCTACCCAGGGTGATACTGCCTAGCATTCTTTCCAGAAAAATAAGGCATGTTCTGTCCACCATGTAGGCACCGCAACAACGTCCTCCTGAGACCAGCCCCTTCGCATAAATCACCCTCCAATTGCTGAAACCTGGCACACCGCCCATATTGGGCCAACCATTGAAGCTGGAACCAGGCGTGCGGCTGTCTTCCCGGGGTAATACAGCTGGCTCCCCCCTTTCTATGCCCTGCTCGCCGCTTTCTCGCCAAACAAGGTCCTCATGATCTTGTGCAGGCGCGGGCTGGCGAGTTTAAGCCCAGCAGGCGCACAGGCAGCCGCATCACGTGACACCCGATGCGGGCGCGTAATTGATGACATTGCCGCATCGCATGTCATGTGATGCGGCCGCCTGTGCGCTGACTCAGCCGCATCACATGTTATGTGATGCGGCCGTGATGCGGCCAAAGAAAATAAATTATTAATACTGCATCGGAGAGGGGGAGGGGGGCCCGGCCCTAACAGCGGTTGGACTGAGCGGCGGGGGGGGGGTTTCACTTTATGTGTCACCCTTTCAATGCCTGCCCCTGATATGTCTGACTCTACAGATCCAATACTCAAAATCCTTAAGCACATTCTCCAACTCTCACAGCCAATTCTTACACTGTTCTGGCTACGTTGGCCCTGCCAGCAAAAAATCATCCAGTAAATGCACCACTGATTTGCATCCTGTGCTGGGTTCACAAAACACCACTGCAAAAAGAAGATAAAGGATTCGAAAAAAATGCACATGATACTGAACAGCCCATAGGCAAAGACTTGTCTATGAAATAATACCCATCAGACTGAAAAACCCATCAACCTAAAGCTTTCATACAACGGAAACATTCGAAAGGTAGACTCTATGTCTAATTTTTCCATAAGGGCCCCTTTTCCATACTTGTTGACTATTCTTACAGCCCTATCAAAGGATTGATATTGGACCTAACACTTCTTCCTGTCCAGAGCATCACTACCTGTCGGGTAAGATAAGTGCTGGATCAACCTAAAATTTTCTGCTGCCTTTTAAGGAGCCATCCCTAGAGGCAAAATGACTAAATTCTAAATGGGAGGCTCCTGTAATGGGCCGGCAATTTGGTCCAACATCAGCTCCTTGACAATCTTATCCCTAACTATTGCAGATTGCATGTTAATTGACTTCAAATTTTGTGAATCCACCCCCATTTTTCTAACAATAAATCCTAAAACCTTCCACAGAAACCTGCCTGCAACAACTCGGCTTCTTAGTATTAAAATATTTCTAATGGTAGAAAAAAAACTGGTATGCTATGAGCGTTCCTTTTCCCCCCTTTATTTAATTTTTTACATTGTAAGAGTTACTTAAATAAAGGTCTATAACTAGAGATGCTCAGGCTCGAGATCCCGAGAACCGAACCCACCCGAACTTAGAAGATCCGAGTACCGAGCCAGCATGACCGCCCTCGGAATTGAAAATGAGGCAAAATGTCATTGTTACGTCATTGGATCTTGCGAGTTTTGGATTCTATAAGTACTGCCCTCTACGGCGATCCAGCGCCATTTCACAGAGAGACACAGAAGGAGTAGCACGGTTCTTGCCAGTCACTAGTGCAGTTGGGCAGCGTCATAGCTAGAAAAGAAAGAGGAGGGGTAGCAGTTTTCTTCAAAGTCTCCAGTGACATTTACTAAGTCATAGCTCACACAAAAACAGGAGAGCTCCATTGCTAATTGTCATTGCTGAAATAGAAATAATAGGGCTGGCAGTCTTGTTCTAAATCTGCAGTCACATTGTACTGTGTTATCTAGCTAACACACCAACAGGACAGCTCCATTACTAATTGTTCTTGCTGAAATACAAATAATAGGGCTGGCAATCTTGTTCTAAATCTGCATTCACATTGTACTGTTATCTGGCTAACACACAAACAGGACAGCTCCATTGCTAATTGTCATTGCTGAAATAGAAATAATAGGGCTGGCAGTGTTCTTCAAAATCTGTGTTATCAATATGGATTCACAGCAGTACCCAGAAGACCAGGAGCACAGAGCAGTTGCTGATTTTTTATTTAGAAAAACTTGCAACAAAATGCATATCTCAACAATCTTACAATAACGAAACCCCTGCCATATCCCAATAAAAAAGTCCATGCTCATAATAAATAAAGCCCATAAAAATAGAAAAGTCCATAAGCCTTCATGGCTAACGTAAACTGGTTATATGCACCATAATAAATCACAACTTTAATGTTAAAACAAACTTTAACTGTACCAAAACTAAAAACAAGCATAGTTAAACTAAATAGGATGACTAGACATATGCAAGCACTTACTAAAAAAAAGGAACCAATCAAAATCTACTGGGAGGTGAAGAAATAGAAAGCCAACAGATGGAGAGGTCCCAGATTTCCACCACCCACTAAGGGGGTTTCAAGCCACGCCAAAGCCTGGCCCAGCTCGCAGCATCCATCCATTGCTTCTCCATATCCCTTATCTTCCAAACCTCGTGAAGAATATCTCCCACTACCTCTTTGCAAGGGAGGACTTTCTTGCGGATTGTCACTAAACACCGTGCGTTCCACATGTAATGCATAACCACTAATGTAACTAAAAACAGAATGACCAAATCAAAAGCCCTAAACCTCTTGAGCGCCCCGTTAACCCACTCAGGGTAACTAAGTCCCGAAAGACTAGGCGTGCCCAAGACACACGAGACCCCATCATAAACCTCTATGTTAAAAGGACACCTCAACAAGAAATATTCCATTGTCTCCTCCTCCCCTGGACACTCCTCCTGTGGGCAGCCACGATCATCAGCATTCCTTACCCTGAGGTTTCCTCTAACATAGAGTCTCCCGTGGAAGGAGAGCCAGGCAATGTCCCTGAGCTTCAGGGGTATCCTCTGATCAGTGATCAGAGCTATGCCATCTGAGCAGACACTGCCCATGCAGTCCCTCAGTGACAGAGGCTCCCAGATGTGAGACCGCAAGACTCTCCTCTCCAACTCCCTTCAAAAGGAGCTGTTGACCTCTCCCACCTCCAGTTGCCATTTTCCCTGTCACCTTCAAACCCAGTTTCACGTAGGCCGGGAGGTAACCATGTGGAAATCGAAAGCTCTTTACTGCTCCTCCCTCTACCCAGAAATTGAGGATCGGATGCACTAAGGCATGAAAGCCCTCTTCCCATCGAGGGGGAGTCTCCAAGATGAGACTGTGCAGATGTAATTTAAGAAAGGTGAGCATAAATAAGAGCACTGGGTTTACCATACCCAGGCCCCCCTCCCCCCTCGATCTGTAGGTCACGCTAGGCTTAACAAGGTTCAGCCTGTTCCCCCAAAGCATCTGGAAGAACACTGCATTCACCCTGGCCCATAAAGATTCTGGCAAAAGGTATACATAGCTGACATACAAAAAGACTGGAATCAGGTAAGTCTTAATCAAGTCCTTTCCCTAAGAGACAAATGCCATCCTTTCCAACGTGCCACTTTAGCGGAAGCTGCTCCCAGCCTAATCTCCCAATTTTGCTTGGCATAATCACCAGGGCCAAATCGGATACCAAGAATTTTAATCTCCTCGCTCGCCTGGAGAAGACTGTCCGGAAGGTCAAAATGCCGACCCTCCTCCTCCATCCAGAAAGCTTCACACTTATCCTGATTGCTTCTGGACCCTGAGGCCTCAGAATATGTACAAATATCAACAGTCATGTCTTTCGCTTCATTCACATCAGAAATCACGATCCTGACATCATCTGCGTAAGCCACCACTTTCAACGGCCTTCCCAGGCTCAGTTACACCCTTCTCACTGTGTCGCTTTCCACCCTCCTGAAGAAGGGATCAATTGCAAACACGTACAAGAAGGGGCTCAGGGGACATCCCTGTGTGACTACCGAACTCACCGAGAAAGTAGGACCTACCCAACCATTCACAAGCGGGAAGCTTTCGGCTTGCCTGTAGATCACTCTAATCCAATTGACCACCCGCTCTGGGAGCCCATACCTGTCAAGTAGACACCAGAGGTACTCAATATTGACCCGATCAAAAGCCTTCGACTGGTCCAGTGTCAGCAAATACTTTCCCCACTTCTCAGCATGACACCGCTCAACGGCCTCCCGGACACCAAGGACAGCACTAAAGGTGCTACGACCCTTCACGGTGCAATGCTGAGAAGGAGAAAGTACCAGGTCTGTAATCTGAATCAATTTGTTAAACAGCACTTTTTCCAGAATCATGCGATCCACATTAAGAAGGGAGATGGGGCGCCAGTTCTCAATCTTGGATTGGTCCGATCATTTGGACAATACTATAAGGGCAGATGTCCTCATGGAAGGAGGGAGTAAACCCTCACCCAGGCACTCATTAAACACTTCAATAAGGCGAGGGGCCAAGATGTCAACAAAGGTCTTATAAAACTCGGATGTCAGGCCATCCGGTCATGAGGACTTCATAGACAGACTATGGCAGCCTTGACCTCGGCTACCGTTATATCACCATCCAGGGTGTCAAGCGCAGCATTCAAGTTATTCACACCAGGAGTTTCCTTCAGAAATTGCTCTATTTTCCCTCTGTCAAGTGATTTCTCACATAGGAGGCCAGAGTAGAAAGAGCCAATGATGCCAAGAATGCCCTCCCGAGACTTTTTAAAGACACCCCGCTCATCACACAGCCCTCTCACCTCCTTACCATTGATCGAGTTCCTACAGCTCTGGTAGGGGTCTGGCGAGTGGTATTGACCATAATCCCTCTCCAGAACTAAGGATCGGTATGATCATACTGACACTCCTTCAACCGAGCCTTCACCCGGGAGATCTCCCCACCGTCTGCCTCTTCAGAGATCAGGAAAGCAAGTTTCCGCCTGAGTAGGTATTAATTTTTACCAAGTTTCTGTGACTTACGAGGCGGCGGAACAAGCTCCGAGTTCACTTCTTGCAAACTTCGCACCACTCTGACCTACTCCAACCTGCCTCCAAAAGTGAATCCTGTATTTCAAAGAATCCTGTGTCCTAAAAGGACTGTCTAATCTCATCCTCCTTTAGGAGCTCAGGGCTCAGGCGCCACAGGCCCCTGGCTTTCTGAGGGGTTTCTGAGGCGTTCAAGCTGACACACAGACAAACGTGATCGGAGAACTCCACAGGCCTCAGCACAGGTGCCAAAGTCGCAGAGCCCTCCTTAACAAAAAAACCTGTCTATCCTAGACCTACCCATACCTCTAAAAAAGGTGAAACTCGTGAGGTCTGGGAAATGGCGAACGTGCACATCCACCAGACCTGTCTGTCTAACCATGCTAACTAGAAAAAGGGAATCGTAGCCCAGCATAGAATTGGATCCTCCCCTATCTTTGGGCCTAATAATGGTGTTGAAATCACCTCCAAAAACTACCTGCCAGGCTGTAAAAAGGTAAGGCTTTATCTGTCTGAAAAGACACTTCTTGTCCCACTTAGATTGCGGACTGGCATAGATGTTAATTAACCTGAGGTCGCACCCCTTTAGAGTGACACCCAGAATCATACATCTACCTACTTCAAGTTCTATAACTCGCTGAATGGTTACCATGCCGGTAAAAAGTACTGCCTCCCCACCGTACGGTTCGGCCGCAAGAGACCAATAGGAGGGACCCCGTCTCCACTCACGCTTGGCTTTGTGGAGGTCAGACAGTCGACCTACTCTAGTCTCTTGCAAAAACATAAAATCAACCTCAAGTGTGTCAAAAAAACTATAGGACATGTAGCGAGCTCGTTCGGACATTATAGATGCCACATTGATGGTGGCAAATCTAATAGGTTGGGGAGCCATCATTCTAGGTTATAGAAGTAGGCCCATTTAGTTCCCCTTTACTTATTTTGGCTGTGTCCCACAGAGGAGACCAGCTCTTTCCTTGACCCCTTTGAAGGAGGCTTTAAAACCTGAGTCCTCCCTCCAACACTCTTTTTGGAGATGTCAACCATACCTGACCCACCATCACACTGTTCCTTATCAGGGTGGATGATTTAGTTATGACTACCTCTTCAGTAGAGCCCTTAAGGGGCTTAGGAACAGCAATTGTACCCAAGGAAATGCCTGAATGAGTACTAATCTCTGGAGTCTCAACATGGGTGAGTACTTCCCCTGGCATTATATTGTTAAGGGTCAAGGGAACTGGAGCAACTCCAAGAACAGGATCCATCCCAGATGTCGAAGAGACCACTGAGTAATCTGGCTGCCTCTTCCCTTCCCCCTGCCTCCTCCTACCACTAACCCAACCCCTACACCAACAGGGAGTTCCTCCACGAGTAACTGAGGGGGGTTCCTAGATAACTTCTTCACTTTCTTCCTCTGACGCTTAGGCCTAAGTTTCAAATCACCTTCTATGTCCCTAGCCACCTCTCCCTCTTCCTCCTCTTCACTGGAAATAACCAGAAACCGATTTACAACCACAATGTCCCCTGATTTGCTGGACACCTGCTTTCTCCTTTTATTTTTGCCCACTAGGGTCATTTCCTCATTCTCCATCTCCATTTCGGACTCTGAGACGTTATCAGGAGCAGCATGTCCCTTATTCTGAGATCTGCCTCGCACAGCCTCCTCCCTCACACACTCCAGAATACCCTCCATGCTTTGTTAAAAGACTATTCCCTCTTCAACCACAGGGCTCTTTACTGAGGGGGTCACAGTGGCAACCACAATTGAAGAAACTTTATTATGCTTCGCCAGAGGGCATCTACTATATGGGAGTCCATCCTCACCACAAAGGTTGCACTTAATAGCAGTACAATCCCTTGCAATGTGCCCTAGCCCCTGACACAGAGAACACTTTAATTCTGTACAATTATTGCTAATGTGATGAAAAGACCCACACCAGTAGCAAAAAACAAGGCTACCCGGGGTAGAAACACTGGATCCTATCCTGACCTATGTAGGCTGCAGATGGAAGATGCATAGTACGCCCCTCACTCTGCCGCAGCCGTACAGTCATGGACCAGGACCCACCCCAGACATGGTGTTCCAGATCCGGCACCTTACTTAAGGGTGAAAGTAGGTCTGCGTAACGTTTAACCCAAAAGGACAGATCTGCCACTGACAAAGACTCGTTACGGACTAATATTGTAATTCTAACCTGCTCTTGTCTAGTAACTGCACAAGCTCTATATCTTAGCCAGGGACTCTGCCCTTTAACAGAACCCTATATATTCCAGAATGCCTGAAGACCCCCATAGGTGGAAAAGCGAATGTCATACTCAGGGGAGCCTACAGGGTGTATGCAAGCAACTCATCACTAGCTACAAAGCCCAGATCACTAGCTACAAAGCCCAGTGTAAAAAATTGATTAAGAAAATCAGGCCTAGAGGGAGGGGGGGTCTCTTTACTTATCCATTTTAATTGAACAACATTTCGCCGTTTTGGTGGCACTCCTCCTAACACAGGCTGTGGAGTCATCACCCGCTTCCCTATTAATACCCCAGCATATGACACAAGGGCTGGCCTACCCACAGCACCTGAAGTCCCAGGTTGAGGCTCTAAAGAAGTAACTGGAGGATCAGGGATCTCCCCACCCCCACCCCTAGGCATAGCAGCAGCCACAAACATAGCCAAAACAGATTCAGCCACACTAATTGCAATATCTTTTACACACTGAGCCCCGCTGGGTAATTTTCCAATACTAACAGGCCCAAAGACTGATTGCACAGACACAGTACCAGCACTAGGTGAACTAGCAAATGCAAGTTTCTCACCCCTTATCTCAGTGTCCAAAGCACTTGGTGCCTCAGTCTCTGAACTTAGTTTATTTACACCTATGGTAACGCTGGCTGTTGCAGACATTAGTTCTCCAAGAGATTCACTCATTGCAAGATCAATCTGAGCCTCCTCCTGCTGCAAAACACAGTTAGCTGCTGACACAGATGCAACAGAGTCCATTACAGACTGCGCCATACTTCCAGTCGCAGCACTCGAACCAAAGCCACCATCTTGGGTTTCGAATTTTAGCACTGGACCACCAGGGAGAGGAGTGACCCCTGACTGAGGTACAACAGGGCCAACTACAGACCCTTCAGTGCTCTCAGCTGCCGCTGACAAACCACCATCTTGGACTTCAGGTGACTCTTTTACTTTAGACACTGTAAGGCACACTACAGACCCGACTGCACTCACGACTACACTCTGCAATGTCACATTTTCTTCCAATGCTCTTATGGATGAATAAAGGGCATCTTCTCCTTCCATATTTTCCATCTCTGTCACAGGGATATTAGCAGGCAGAGGAACTGATGCAGATTGTGAGGTTGTATTTACTGAGACAGGATCCACACATTTTACAGCTTCACATGCAGGACCCACAGTTAGCTGTATCATACCTTGGGACGGATCAGTAGTAAAAGCATCAGCAGATGTTAATAGCTGACTACTCTCCCTCAGATTGCTAGTATGTTGCTGGTAATATGCCAATCTCTTATGCAACTCCTCCAGGTGAGATTCTTTATATTTTAGGTTATCCGCCAATTCATCAGTATCCCTCTGCATTTCCACTTTGTCACGGGTAAACAACTTATTTTTCTTTAGCTTCTTTATAGCAATTCTCTGTTGCAATCTTGCAACTGAGGTCTCTGCTCTTTGCACTTCTTCCTGCAGATCCTCTATTTCCACTCTGTCTCCCCAGGATAGATACTCTCTGGAGTCAAGCACTGACCAGGCATCCCCCAAGGCTTCAGCCTCCTGACCACCCTACCTGGATGAAACAGGCGCTTCCACCCCAGGATCCAGCCCACCCCTGAACCACTTTCTCCCTCTAATGTGGTAAGTTGAAAACAGGGGGTTACCTTTGCTGCAGGTTTCTTTTCTTCCACAGGCTGCACCGAGCCAGAAGCTTTAACTTCAGTTTTATCCTGATCACGGTCTGTTTTGTCACCCGGAGATGTTGAAGCCGGGGGCCTTTCCTGCATTTTCACCAGCAGTAGCACCACTTATACTGGGAAGCTGATTATCATGGATCCTGGTTGAATCTGGGCTTAGGCCCGGGCCAGGCCTGGTAGGCAGGGACTCTCCTGGAATGCTGCCCCAGGAGGCTCCATCAAGGCTGGGTTAGGCAAAAAACTCTAACCTGCAGGCTTCTGGAAGTCAGAGCTGAAACAAACACCTCCTCTCTCTACAGTTGCTGGCACCAGTCATGATGATAGTAATCCCTGTACGTCATCTGCTAAAGTCTATGTTAAAGTGCATAGTATTTTTAAGTCAGGGAAACAAAAATGTAAAAAACACCTTTTACCTTCGTAAAGAAAAAAACTTCTAATCCAGGCAAAGTTATGTGCAGAAAATGAGTGCTAGTTCTGCAACTGTCACTGAGGCATCTTCTTGACCAAGCAAGACCTTGTCATTCTGACTCCAAAAGTGGTGTCCAAAAACTTTTACATGTAAAAACCGAGCTGGAAGTAAACAGTAAGTCATTAGAGGAAAATGTATGTTCAGATTCAGAAATGGCACAAATCCCTGAGGAGAATCTATGCACAAGTGCTATGTGTAAGCCTAACCTTTCTGATAGTGTACCCAGAAAGAAGGCCCTTTTCAACATTTCTGCAGATGTGTGCATGAGCAGCCCAAGTGTAGCCGGTGATACACAAATTGAGGATGCCACTTTGAAATTGCAACAGGATGAGGGGGATGTTTGTGTAGCTGACGAGGGCGCTAATGAGGATGTTGATGAGGATGATGTTGTTTGTTTAAGTATTGCACCAGTGGAAGCAGTTCTTGCACGTGATAAGAAGAAGGCCATTGTCATGCCTGGGCATAAAACCAAAAAATCCACCTCTTATGTGTAGAAAAATTTCTACCCAAATCCTGACAAGAGTTGTCTAGTCATTTGTAGCGTTTGTAAAGTCACATTCAGTAGAGGTAGGGACCTTAACCATCTAGGAACCTCATCCATGTTACGCCATTTGAAGCGAGTTCATAGCATGGGATGTTAAAAAAATAGCTATAAGCAGTCCAGCATCAGCTAGGTCCCTTCTCTCAGCCAGATCTTGACACCTGCAATCTACACCCAAAACACTTTCCTCATCAATATCGTCAGTAGCGATCGAGGTTAGTCCTGCATCCAAGTTGCTAAGGCTAGATGACTCCTCCACTATCCTGGATTCCTCAGAAGAATTCTTTAGCATTAGTCCCACTGCTGTTGGTGATAGGGGTGGATCTTCATCCCAGAAGCAGACCAAGAAGCAGACTACTAGTAGTTTACAGCAATTGACAGTTAAACAATCCTTTGCAAGAGGAAGCAAGTATTAAAGCTGTCACCCAGTCGCAAAGCGGATCACAGACGACATTTCGACTATGCTAGTATTAGATCTGCGTTCAATATCCACTATTAATGCAGCAGGCTTTAGACAGTTATTTGAGGTCTTGTGTTCCCGTTACCAAAGTCCATCATGACACCATTTTACTAGAAAAGCTATTCCTCACCTCAAACACAAGGTTCGTAAAAATGTAATTATTGGGCTACAAAATGCCATTCTACCCACTGTACACTTAACCACAGATATGTGGACAAGCAGAACTACGCAAACTAAAGATTATATGACTGTGACAGCCCACTGGGTTGGTGATTCTCCTTCACCAGCAGGAACAGTAGCAGCATGTACTTAAGAACGTCACACTTTTCAGAGGCAGGCTACTCTGTGTAACACTGGCTTCACTGAGAGGCATACAGCTGACAATCTTTTACAAAAACTAAGGGATGTCATTGCAACATGGCATATCTCGCTTGGACTCTCCTCAGGAAATGTCATTTCTGATAATGCCACCAATATTGTCCAAGCATTACAGCTGGGTGAATTCCCTCACATTCCCTGTTTTGCTCTCACAATAAACTTGGTGGTGCAGAGCTTTTTAAAAAATGACAGGGATGTGCAGGAGATGCTGTCTGTGGCCCGTAAAATATCTGGACATTTCCGGCATTCAGCAACAGCATGTAGGAGATTGCAGCAGCTAAAAGAGAGATTTGCCCTGCCACCAACTGAAGCAAGAAGTGGTGACAAGGTGGAATTCCGCCCTGTATATGCTTCTGAGGATGGAGGAATAGCGAAAAGCCATCCACACTCACTCCACATGCCATGACTTTGGGAAACGAGGGGGGATGTATTTTACTCAACCGCAGTGGAGAATACTTTCCGTGTTGTGTAAGGTGCTGAAACCATTTGAAGTAGTCACCTGTGAAGTGAGTTCAGATACTGCTCGCTTGAGTCAAGAAATTCCCTTAAATAGACTTTTGGAAAAGCAGATTGAGAAACTGAAGGGGAAGATAAAACAAAGCAATTACGCTAAGTATATCGGACTTGTAGATCAAGTACTTTAATTGCTTCGCTAGGACCCAAGAGTTATCAAAATCTTGAAATCAGATCACTACATTTTGGCGACTGTGCTTGATCCTAGCTTTAAGAGCTATGTCTTCTCTTTGTTTCCAACTGACTCAGATCTCAAGAGATGCAAGGAGCTCCCGGTGAGCAAGATTACAGCTCAATGTCACGCTGAGCGTTAGGGAAACCTACCTTCTGGTATTGGTACCGCTACTCCCGGAGGTGCGGAGTCTAAACGTACCCCTGGTCTTCACCAGAGAACCCCGCAAGAAGCTTTGGATTTCATGGCAGAGGCACGTCGGTCGCGGCACTCCCAGATAGCCACTAGAGAGATGAGGGATAGTCGTACAAGCCGGGTCAGCACGGTCGGGGCAGAGGTACAGTTGGGAATAGGCAGAGCCGTAATCAGGATAGCCGAGGTCAAACCAGGAAGTCACAGAGATCCACAAGGAATAGGCAGAGCCGAAGTCAGGGATAGCCGGGTCAAAACCAAAGGGAGCCACAGATACAATAGGAACAGTAACTACGCTGGAGCACATGGAAGACCAAGATACTCTGGCACCCTAGAGGTGCCAGGGTCTTCCTTATATGGAGGGAGAGAGAAGCTCATTGGTGGCAGCGGGGTCGGAGGTCAGAATCAGCTGACCACCGACAAGAAGCAGAGTCGGGAGTCCCGTTGCCTAGCAACGAGCAAGCCGCGGCTCTGCGCGTGCACCGATGCCTGCCGGGCATGGACGCATCCCGTTGCTTAGCAAAGGGGCGCAATGCGGCGGAGAGGGAAGGTGTCCGTCCCCGGCACTTCCTGTAAGTGCGGGGACGGTGCCTGACACTCAAGTGTTACGTGACAGGGCGGAGTCTCCTTCTTCAGTTTCTCACTCAACTGCTGCTAGGAAGCAGCTTAGCTTTCCCAAGAGACCCAGGGATGATGCAGATTACTCAGCACACCATTTTGACATCTGGTCTGGTGTAAAAGAATTGACCAAAAAACGTGAGACCTCTGCCGTAACTCCACCTGATCCTACTATCAACATCCAAAGGATGGTGGAGGATTATTTTAATGACAGCATAGAAATAGACACATTAGACAGTCCCTTTACATACTGGGAGGAAAAAAAGGGAATTTGGAGACCCATGTACCAACTCGCTTTGCACTACCTAAGCTGCCCACCCCCAGTGCGTACTCGGAAAGAGTTTTCAACACAGCCGCGAACCTTGTCAGCGATAGGCGTAGGAAGCTACTTCCTCAAAATGTGGAAAAGATTATGTTCATAAAAATGAAGTACAATTTCAATGAGGAAGGCCTTTCTCGTCAATTTCAGCAAAATACAGAGATTTCTGTAATGGTGGATTCCAGCGGTGATGAATTAATAATGTGTGAGGGTGATGTACACACTGATGAGGGTGCGAATGAGGCTGAGGATGATGACAACAACATCTTGCCACAGTAGAGTTCATTGCCAACACTGTTACCTTAGGTGCCTTAAGCCCATTGTTAGCTTGTTTTGTGGGGGCCCAAAAAAACCAAGCACATCAGCCACAAAAATGTGGTGTGCTACATGAAAAAACAATCAGTATTTAACTTATATGCAAAACAGAAAACTAATTTTCACCACTTGCATTGTAACATGCTTTTGTCCAGAAGACTTAAATAAGAAACTTCTTAATTTAAGTTCCTTAATGAATCAGGCCCAATATTTTTATTAACAAAGAACAACGTTGCTTGCAGAAGTAATGTAAACATGGATGTCTAAATAGACGTGTATATATATTACCTTCCACTGCTGTTTCATCAGTATTGCACAAAGTGTTTGTAATCTGCACTTTACATCAAAGCTAATTTTAATATAATTTTTTGGAAATTAAGGCTGATTCAAAGCTCAGTGATGACCTTGCTTTTTGCTGTGAATTTAAATAGCTGTTTTCAGTGCATTGTCTGGAACAAGATCCGATATACTCATGTCAGCGTGATCACAGCCAATTTTTGGACACCTGGCGGATTTATCCTTCTGAAGTTTGCTTTCAATCATCCTTTCAATTGCTTGTCTGTCGTACATGTGACCACATACTGTGTTTTTACTGGGTTCACCATCTCCAATCCGCCGGGGCTCCCTGGATTGGTCTTGGACTGATAAATGCACGCATCCTGGAAGGGGGCAGCACTCGTTGCCATGTATTAGCTGTAGAATTACCACAGTTTTCCAAGGAACGGGTGGAGCGATCAAATGAACCATAACTGATTTCATGAGCCATTCTCAGTGTTACTGTACCGGCCGTGTGCTCAGAGTGACGGCGATATCCTCGTCTTCATCTTCCAAAGCTTAGTGTGCAGGGGCCGGTGTTTTCTCAGGTCTCTTAGCTGTTCTTTAAACTGGACATATTTATCATCCTGCTTCAGGGCCTCCTATATATTATTCTTCTGAAGTGCAGTGTATTTCTCGTGTACAAGCTCTCTTAAATCCAGGATCTCAACTGGTGGGTAACGTTTTAAGTTTAGTATGGTCTCCTCAACTGCGTCTAAATATTGCTTTAAATATCTGTTCAATGCAGAGCATTGCAACATGAAAAATTGCATGCTGCCCACATGTTTCGTGTCACAGTCTGTCTGAAGCAGATCTAATGCCACTCCAGTTGTAATATCCATTCCTGTGTCTACATCAGTTGTGTGGCAATGTTTCCTAGATGTGCTGATAACTGCCGTGTGTTTGTGTTGTTGCTCTGTCGCTTAGCATTCAGCCAGGTCGCTGCTGTCTTTGTCTGAAAGTGTATGAAAATAATATTGTGACCTGTGAGGTGGTCAAAATTGACTACAAATTACTTGAAATTAGTGTTATTGAGGTTAATAATAATGTAGGAACAAAAAAGAGCAAAATTATGTGGATTCAGCATATTTTAGCAATTTTTCAAATAAATACAGATCCAAAACTAAAGCCAAAACCAAAACATGCGAGGGTGGTTTTGCCAAAAACCAAAACCAAAACACTAACTTAATTCAGATCCAAAACCAAAGTCAAAAAAAGAACATGGTGGTCAGTGAACATCTCCATTTCTAACAAGTTTGTTAAATACACATTGTAAGTAGTTGTACTCTGTGTCGGGCTGGGACATGGAGGGCTCACCGGGGATACAATGGTAGGGGCCCAGCAAAGGGGGTGTGGCCAGCCACTAGAGAGGCGTAACCAAACTTTTAGAGAGAAAGTAGCAAGTCCACGAAGGACAGCTTGTACCGTACTGTAGTATAGAAAGATTTCAGCGTGTATATAAAAAGTACACAGTCTTGGCTTGCCCCTTAGATTGGTCAGAACAGTCACCAAATATCAGGATTATCCCACCAGAATCAGAATATTTGGCAGACTGTCCTGCTCTCTCCTATCTGTTCTTGTCACTTTCTCCACCTGTGGCTGCTGGTTTCTTTTGTTGTGGCTTGTCTGGAACCTGGAATGTTGGGGGCCCAATTTGGAAAATGCCAACCAACCCCAGCGTTAAATCAATAGCACCCACTATTAATAATTAGGCCTTCCTCCAGCCCCAACATTAAAATTATAGTATTCCTGTTTAAAAATAGTTCTATATCTCTACAACCAAACCCAACATTAACGTAATAGTATTCCCATTTAATAAATAAACCTATTTCCCTCCATCCAAACAGCCCCAGAAATAAATTAATAGTATTTACATTTAATAAATATACCTGTTTCCCGCAACCATCGCTTGCCATTAAATAATTCATTTTCACATTTAATAAGTAGAACTCATTCTCCCCAAACACACCCGGACATTCAATTAATAACCCTCAAACCACCCCATATTAAATTAATAGTCCCCACTATAAAATTAAATTGCCCCACCATTACCCCACAAACAAAAGAGCACCAATTAATTAGCCACCACCTACCACATACACGCTATATTGCCATAAGCCCCCTGTACCATCACACACACTATATTGCCACAAGCCCCATGTGCCATCACACATACTACATTGCCACAAGCCCCATTTGCCATCACACACACTACATTGCCACAAACCCCATGTGCCATCACACACACTACATTGCCACAAACCCCTTGTGCCTTCACCCACGCATAACTGTGCCCCTTCATCATCACCATGCTGTGTCCCCTTTTGATCACACTGCGCTCTCGATGCTGCTTTTACCCCCTTCACCTGGCCCCCCTTCCTCACACTGTGCAATGCTGCTCTCCATCGCTTCATCATTCTGTATCAGTATAGAAAAAGTGTAGGGATAACAGCGCTGCTCTAAAGATATGTAAAGCTATTATTAGCTTACATTGATCATTCTGTATCATGCTGCTTACCCCCCCTGATCACTCTGTGTCATGCTGCTTCCCCTCCTCATCACTCTGTGCCTTTCTGCTCCCCCCTTCTTCATCACTCTGTGCCCTCCCCCCCTTCTTCATCACTCTGTGCCTTTCTGCCCCCGTTCTTCATCACTCTGTGCCTTTCTGCCACCCTCTTCATCATTATGTGCCGCGCTGCTTTCTTCCCATTTTCATCACTCTGTGCCTTTCTGCCCCCCCTCTTCATCAATCTGTGCCTTTCTGCCCCCCTTTCTTCATCATTATGTGCCATGTTGCTCTCCTCCCCTCTTCATTACTATGTGCCTTTCTGCTCCCCCCCTTCATCACTATGTGCCATGCTGCTTTCCTCCCCTTTTCCTCACTCTGTGCCTTTCTGTCCCCCCTTTCTACATCACTCTGTGCCTTTCTGTAACCCTTCCTTCTTCATCACACTGTGCCTTTCTGTCCCCTCTTCTTCATCACTTTGTGCCTTTTTGCCCCCTTCTTCATCACTATCTGCCTCTCTGCCACCCCTCTTCATCACTATCTGCATTTCTGTCCCACCTCTTTACCACACTGTGTTATGCTGCTTTCCTTCCCTCTTCATTTCTCTGTGCCTTTCTGTCCCCCCCTTCTTCATCACTCTGTGCCTTTCTGCCCCCGCATTCATCACTATGTGCCATGGTTTTTTCCTCCCCTCTTCATCACTATCTGCTTTTCTGCTCCTCCCCTTTCTTAATCACTCTGTCCCTTTCTGCTTTGCTCCCCTTGCCTTCGTTCATTTACTTACCTTCTTTCATCTCTTTTCTTCTCTTCTTGTCTTCTGTCTTCTGACTTCTTTCTTGCGTGCTGACTCCTCTCTGCACCCTTCCTCACTGAATGTTGGGTGTGACGTGATGACGTTACGCCCGACATTCTATGCGAACGGAACAGGGAGGCTGAAGGAGGTGCGCCGGCGTCGCAATGAGGCATTTTTTTTTTAAGTACCTGCTCCCCCCACCAATGAAGGGTGCAGAGCCATCAAACATTGGGGCCTACTGGGGAATACCCCGGCTCCAAGCAGGTCAGTCCGACCCTGGTTGTACTTACCAACTACAGATCAGGATTAACTGCAGAGTATGTGGCTCAAAACATGTCACACAATGCCTCAATGGGTCCAAAGCTATCAGCATTGTTATTCAATGGAATAATGAAGTAAAGCAGAGCAAGAGCAATGTGAATCAATTGTTGCAATAAAAACTTTTCCATGTGATAACTAAGTGATTGAATGTTTCTATATGTTTGTAACGGAGCCACTATATATTTGTACAGAGTGAGCCACTTTATTTTGTTAAGTGCAAAATAACTTATATAAGCTAGTAAACATAGAAACATACCAATAAAATATAACACAGGAACACAGGTGTCTCTTCTTGCATTCAGCTCTAACTCAGAGCACCAGCCCCATATAGAACATTTTATTTTCCTTCAAAGAGCAAGTTAAGTAACTTTAAGCATACATCTGATATTTTTTTTTGTATCTCCAACTCCTGCAAATCGTAATTTCCTTTTCAAAATCTCTCTGTAGGGGAAACCAGTATGGCACACCAGTCACACATACCCAGACTCACAACTCTCAGCATGCCATGTGAAGTCAGAGGGAAAGACAGAGGGGTAGGATTTTACAGTGCCCAATGCTGAAAGAGCTCAGAGGTGCATTCCACAGACACTCTGCTCACTATAACATGTGATTTGTAACTATGGCTGCCTTGGTAATCACATGGCACTGTGGAAATTGTACATTTCTAAATAAGTAATAATAGCCGAAAGAAACAAACCAATGGAAAATGGTAATTACCAAGATTATTCTTATAGCTTGCTACAGTAATTTATGTAAAAAAAACACATCTCACATTAATCATGTGATTGCTGCTGTAATTTAATATGAGATGCATTATCCTAAAGATTTAAAACTTACGGTGCATGGGAAGGCCATGATTAAGAGATCATATACTTCAGAATGTCATGAAGAGTGATCAGATGAATTGCAATACATTTCAAAGTCCCTCTTTGCCATAACAATGAACTTTATCCCAAAAACAACCTTTCCACTGCATTTTAGCCCTGCCACAAAAGGACCAGCTGACATCAGGTCAGTGATTCTGTCGTTAGCACAGGTGAGAGTGTTAACGAGGATAAGGCTGGAGATCACTCTGTCATGCTGATTGAGTTAGAATAACAGACTAGACGCTTTAAAAAGGAGGGTGGTGCTTGAAATCATTGTTCTTCCTCTTTTAACTATGGTTACCTGCAAGGAAACATGCAGTGATCATTGCTTTGCACAACAAGGGCTTCACAGGCAAGGATATTGCTGCTAGTAAGATTGCATCTAAAACAACCATTTATCGGATCATCAAGAACTTCAAGGAGAGAGGTTCAATAGTTGTGAAGAAGGCTTCAGGGCGCCAACAACGTTCATCACGTGCCAGGACCTTCTCCTAAAGTTGATTCAGCTGTGATATCGGGCACCACCAGTGCAGAGCTTTTTCAGGAATGACAGCAGGCAGGTGTGAGTGCATATGCACGTACAGTGAAGTGAAGACTTTTGGAGGATGGCTTGGTGTCAAGAAAGTTAGCAAAGAAGCCAATTATCTCCAGGAAAAACATGAGGGACAGACTGAAATTCTGTGAAAGGTATAGGGATTGGACTGCTGACGAATGGGCTAAAGTTGTTTCCTCTGATGAATCCCTTTCAGATTGTTTGGGGCATCTGGAAAAAACGCTTGTCAGGTGAAGGAAAGGTTAGCGCTGCCTTCAGACCTGTGTCATGCCAACAGTAAAGCATCCTGAGACCATTCATATGTGGGTTTGCTTCTCAGCCAAGGGAGTGGGCTCACTCACAATTTTGCCTAAGAACACAGCCATGAATAAAGAATGGTACCAAAACATCCTCCAAGACCAACTTCACCCAACTATCCAAGAACAGTTTGGTGACGAACAATGCCTTTTCCAGCATGATGGAGTACCTTGCCATAAATCAAAAGTGATAATTAAGTGACTCGGTGATCAAAATATTGAAATTTTGGGTCCATGTCCAGGAAACTCCCCAGACCTTAATCCCATTGAGAACTTGTTGTCAATCCTCAAGAGGCGGGTGGACAAACAAAAACCCACAAATTCTGACAAACTCCCAGCATTGATTAGGCAAGAATGGGTGGCCATCACTTAGTATGTGGACCAGAAGTTGATTGACAGCAGGTCAGGGCGAATTGCAGAGGTCTTCAAAAAGAATGGTCAACACAACACTTTGCATAAACTTAATGTAATTGTCAATAAAAGCCTTTGACACTTATGAAATGCTTGTAATTTTACTTCAGCATACTATAGCAACATCTGACAAAATGGTCTAAAAACACTGAAGCCAATACTTGTTTCAGTCTCAATACTTTTGGCCATGACTGTACTTCTCTTACAGACCCAGAAGAAAACCTGAGAGTGGAGGGTTTACTTGTAAACGAGGCTTGTGATTTGTCCTTCTCTTACAGAATCCCACAGCCTCCATCTTAAGTTCAGCTTTAAGGACTGTGGAGCACACTATTTTGTATTTTCAGGCTGTTTTATTAAAATTCAACAACTGTATACCTTCTGATTCAAAGTATCATTCCATTGTCAGGATGCTGCCTTGTCTCTTGGACTATATTGGACTTTAGATTGTAATTATCCTGCAGTACCCCTAATCCACCAGAGGTGCTGCTATTGCGCCTCGACTTGTCTCTTTTCACTACCAGGTGTTAATCTGCTGCACTAGCTAATCATTTGCACCTATTCTCTCATTATTTCTACCTGCCTCTCCCAGTTACTTTTGCTGGTCATTGATGTTGTTGTTCTTGATGTTACTGCTTCTGATGTTATTGTGCTCACTTGTTTCTCCTGTTCCCTGGGACTATTACAAACTGCTTGCCGACATCTCTGAACCTGGTTTCTCTCCACTCAGCCTGTTCACCTGCACCAGCCGTGTTCCTTGTTATTTGCTTTCAGCTTCTCTCAGCAATCCTTGTTCAGTTTCTGCAATACTCAGTTTGTGCCATTCTTCATTATCTGGATCATATCTGTTTAATGCTTTCACCATATGCTGGGCTCCATAGCTGTCATTTCCAGCTTTCAGCATTGAAGTGTGACATCGATATTGTATTATACTATGCAGTATAGTATGTAATATAATATATAATTTAGTAATCGCCCATATATTGCAAAACATATTTAACATATAATTACTAATTAGTTTTCTACATGGCATAATGTTTGGAAGCACTTTCTAGTTCTTCTAAGATAACTACACAGTGAAGGTCATTTTCCTAAATTAATAAATGTGGAGAGTGCAGCACATATTTTGTTTGCAAATGCTTCTGTTTTTGTAAAGAGATCAAACACATGGGGACACCATCATTATGTCCTTTGAAGTGCACAGGACAAATATATACAACAATTTGTGGATAGCAGACTTTGATAGGAATGGACCACAACTTTTCCTATTTTCTCCAAAAATACTACTAGTTGTCTCATTTTTTTCTGGCACATCCCCTCACTCTGGCACTGAGAGGGGAATTGCAGGTGTGCTGTGTGTGCATTACTCTCTCTCTCTCTCTTGTTGGCACAATGCCTCCTCCCAAGTCTTCTCTGCTGCAATCAGTGGGGATGTGGGTAACTTGTCTTAAAGGGCATGACTTTGGAGACCCCCTTATATCCACAAAGATCTTGCAGAAACAACATAATACTGCACATAAAAAAATCAACAAGTGTGTTTCACAAAGGGAAAAGATGTAGACTATTCAACATTTTCAGAATATTGGGATATAAAATATCAAAGCAAGCATAAAATTTCACATTGTAATGTTGGCTGAAATCTACAAAATAGAATAAAATTTAATTCACAGAAGTACAGAAACATGGCCTGTAATGTCATCAAATTTATAGGGGATACAACCAAAAACAAGGGGGTGAGAGGTAATTGGGTTAAGGTAGGGTGAAGGCTAGGTAAGGTATGTAGATTGGGAATTTGGTTCAAATTCTACACACAAACCAGATTGTCTTCCTCTCCATCTATGCATATTGACAATGCAGCCATCGTCTTTGGATGTATATTACACCCTACACTTATAGTTAAATATGTAAAGAAATGGACAAAGGCAGTTTGGTTTCTGTCTCTCTAGGCCCCCCTTCACTTGTAGAAAATACTCAAAAATTTAGCTGTTATAGACTGTACAATATTAATAGAAATGGACAAAGGTAGTTTGGTTTCTGTCTCTATAGGCCCCCCTCCACTTGTATAAATACCAAAAAATTCAGCCGTTATAGACTGTACAATATAAATTGAAATGGACAAAGCCAGTTTGGGGTCAGTCTGTATATGAAACCCTACCCTTAATGAGAAATTGCCCAAACAGCAGCCTTTCAAGACGGTACGTGATATAGAAATGCCACAAGTCCCTTTCCTCTTTAGGGGTAGATTGCACCCTACACTTAAATAGAAAGTTTTAAAAAGATGTTATCGTCATCATCTTCAGCTTCATCCTCACCCTCATCAGTGTGTACGTCATCATCACAGACTAGCAATTCATCGCCGCTTGAATCCGCCATGAGAGAACAGTCAGTGCTTGGATGTCTTTGATGGTGAAGGCCTTTCTCGTGGAAGATGTAGTTCATTTTTATAAACATAATTTTCTCCACATTTTTGGGAAGTAACCTTCTACATTTTTTTGAAAAATCTTTCAAACCAGCCCAGATGTTAAACTGTTCTGGTCTGCCCCCTGGGTTTTCCCTGCTTCTTTTTTGAAAATTTAATTTTATACGAGCAGCAGCTGCTTGAGAAACTGAAGGCAGACCTATTATTTGTATTTCAGTAATGACATTTAGCAATGGAGCAATGGAGCTCTCCTCTGCATGTTACCTCTATAACACAGTACAATGTGACTGCAGATTTAGAAGACCAAGCCTGCCAGACCTATTATTTGTATTTCAGCAATGACATTTAGCAATGGAGCTCTCCTCTGCATGTTACATATATACCACAGTACAATGTGACTGCAGATTTAGAAGACCAAGCCTGCCAGACCTATTATTTGTATTTCAGCAATGACAATTAGAAATGGAGCAATGGAGACTTTGAAGACCACTGCTACCTCTCCTATTTTTTTCTAACTATGACGCTTCCCAACTGCACTAGAGACTGCCAAAATCTGTGCTACCGCTTCTGTGTCCCTCCGTGAAATGGCGCTGGATCACCATGGAGGGTGATACTTATAGAATACAAAGCTTGCGATCCAAGACATAACAATGACGTTTTGCCTCGTTTTCAATTCCGAGGGCACGCGAAAGTACCAAGCCGTCTCAGTACTCGGATCTGCTAAGTTCGGTTCTCGGGAAACCGAGCCTGAGCATCTCTAGATATAAATGATTATGTTGATAACAGTTGTCATTTCATTTCATGATCAAATTGCTTTTTCATTCGTTCTAATATGACCTTTTATTTGTACATACCATTGTGCTTATACTGCAGTCTATTCTGTGGGATATACTGCATATATTTACACCCAGATTCAAATCGACACATTTCTTAAGATATGCTTGAATTTGAATATGGTCGGAACTAGGGAAAAGTTCTGTGCTCTTTTTCCAAAAGCAACTTACATGCAAGTAATTACAGTTTGCACCACAATTGATTCACACCAGAATCCTCTCAGGCTGCAATTCAGTAGCAGTACAGAACATTGGGTACCCAAGTTGCATGAACTTAGCAGCAATATAGTACTTTCAATGAGTATCTTTAACAGTCCTCCTAAAGAAAAAACACCAACAGGCTGAAGTTGACCATGTCCTTGTTTAAAGTTGAAGAGCAGTATAATAATTTTGTAACACAGAATGGATCTACACTTATGTCTCAGTATGTATGTTATTTAGGTGTATATATGTGTATCAACTGTGAGCACACTTCTCTATCACAGTGAAGTCCAGACCCTGGGCAGGACTCAATAGTAATCAGCAAGGATCAGGCCTACTCTTGCTTGCTGTCCTCTCTACTAACCCACAATTCACCCAGGCCAGGTGACTCATTCTCTGGCCAGGGACTAGCTTTGATTGCCCACAACAATAGATCTTCACTGGGCTTCCCCAGAGGTTCATTGGCACTGGTCTATTGTAAAATATGTATTTCACTCAGAACAATCTCAGCACCTGTCTGCAGACTCTCCTCTCCCGCTCGATCAAATGTAGTTTGGATGCTCTAAAGTTTTTCCTTTTCTTTCCTGGTCTCTCTGTCAGGGCTGACACTGCCTCATAAAATGGCTCTGCTTATCCAATATTGTCCGGCCCCCTCTTTTGTCTGTGGACACCCGCTAAACTGTGAATGTCTCTTTTATCATACACCCTTTACTTGTTTTTTAGACTCTCAAGCTGCTGAATGGAAACTGGTTTCTGCATTTCAGTCCAGAGTCAGACGTCTCATTACTGGCGCAACCCAAAGTGTAGCATGCATTATGCAGGTTAGCTTATCCCGATATAGCTGCACTGTGCACAAAATTCTGCTATTTATGTATATACTGACACATAGTGATTTATATATTGTTTGTTTTAGAGCGCCGGACTATCTTTTTGTTTTAACATGTGTGCTGCACCTTCACAGTTTTCTACATTCATAATGGACCCATGTAAAGTAATGCATTAATATTGTTACTCACATTAACCAACTGGATGTGGGTTTGGATGATTTTTCTCTATTTACCGTCTGAAATACCTGTATTTTACTTGTATATGTAGACCTGAGAATTAAACAAATCATGTCATACTTTAAGATACACATTAACATGAACTTTACACCTTTATAAAAATGTAAAAATGAAGAATAAGACACAGGTGACAGAAGCCATAAATTACTTTCCTTGTTTTCTTTCTACTGCACTGTAAGCAGTACATATCCACACCTGTGAACACAAAATATTCCAGTTACATTTCTAGAATATATGGTTTGATGGTTTTTAAATTGATTAGTGTTAAATGAGGTAAAATGCCACTGAACTGTGTGGGGTAATAAGATATAAGCACTATCTAATGGAATGAGAAATCAAAGTCAACTTTATTTCTAATGTAAAAGTAGCACCACTGGGTGTAAAGAGTAAGGGGGGACCTCCCTTCACCACTGCTCTGTGTACACTTATCTCTTGCTATTACTTTACAGCTACAATGCTAACACAATGCAGTAGATTGTATTTATATAATTTTATATACTTACTTCAAACAGGGGCTGGGCCGGGGGGCAGGGGGGCATCGCCCCCCCGGGCCGCTCAGACTTTCCGCTCCTAGGGCCGGCCGGCCTCCCGATACAATTTCCCCATTTTTTTACCTGCGGCCGTATCTGATGACATCAGATGCGGCCACATCAGCGCACAGGCAGCCGCATCCCGTGTAATGAGATGCGGCCGCCTGTGTGCCCCCCGCCTGAAGTCTCCCAGCCCGCGCCTGACTTCAAACAATGTGATAAACAAGATAAGGTGTCAATTAAATAAATTGAATGGAATAGTAGATTGATCCTTATAGATAGAGGTGAGCTGATGTTTTCAACACACAATCCTGTGCTGGAAGCATACAATCTTGTAACTAGCAAGACATTAACATATTAAAGGGAATCTTAGGAGAAATACATCACATCTCAGGTCTACAAACAAGAATTTTATTTTGCATCCACCTTATCAGAAGACAAGAATTGTCTGAATAAATCAACAGTTGTGCACATCTAAATGACTGCTCAGACCAATTTTCAAATATCAGTGACATGCTCTCAAAATAGCTTTCTAGAATAACCATTGTACAGTTTCTCACTTTTCTATCCTTCAAGGTTTAGGGAAGTCCAGCTTTGCATCATATGCCATCTACATTAAGCCTCTCTCCAGGTTTTCATTAGGGTAAATGTTTCTGTTAACTCATTATATAGATCAAGTCAAAATTCTTGGATATGCTTAATCAAATATATGGACAACACATTTGAATATTGCAGATATATCCTTATTTTTACAATTTCTCTCTATGAGACTTGCTTTTCAACCTACTAAGTCTCCTATGATTCCATCGGTCCATGAAGATTGATGACCTAGAATATTGGTAAATCCTTGTATTAGGCACACTACACAATTCAAACGTCACAAAAGCTGAATATGTAGCAAATCCCCTTCTTTAACCAAATTTTATATTGCATGCGGTAACTGTAACCAAGTTTCAGATGAATCTGGACAAATAATTTGAGCCTAATTTCTCCATATTCAATTTCAGAGTTTTTAATGCTCTTGTCAACTTTTTCAATCACGTGGAATCTTGAAAATCATATATTTTGCCAGATGCAATATGCCCCCATAGTCCATTCAGTTTCTCTTCCATTATATGTTCCTCCTTGGTCTCTCAGTCCACTTTGAAGAATTAGTTGTTAACTGATGTGAGAATACCGCCCTTAGCTGGGATGGCAGTTACCCTCTGTGGGATTGAAATCACTCGGTCAGACTAGAGTATATCAAAAATAAGGCTTTATTACAACAGAACGACACCAGAAGACGTTCACAAGATACAGGGTAAATGGTTGCATTTACCCTCAAGCAGCCTCTTGCAGTCAGAACTCCAAAGTAATAATCTCAGTCTTTTTCAGAGTCTTATCCTCCCGCAATATTACCACTACCGTTTAACTAGACAGTTACCATGTCGACCAGACTGAGATACTGTCAGGATTGTGAATTGGATGGAGCTACTAACTGGTATTGGCGCAACTGTACAAGGAGGGGCAGAGACTAACGCACCCCCGGTATTCACCAGGGACCCCCGCAAGGAGTTTTGGACTTTGCTGCAAAGGGTGCGCAGGTCACGGTTCTCCAGGACAGTTACCAGTGTAGTAGCAATGAGGGTGGTCAGGTCAATCCGGATGAGGCCTATAGGACGATGCAGTACACAGGAATGGTCAAAGTAGCCGAAGTCAAACCAAGAGATCAAGCAAACCAAATCAGGTTCCAAAAGAATGGTCACAGAACAAGCGGGGTCAAACATGCGGTCAATAGTAGAAGCGCAACACATGGAATGCTGTGAGCAGGAAAAGACCTGATACTCTGGCACCCACATGGTGTCAGAGTCAGGTTTAAATAAAGGTGCACAGTAATTCATAGGTCGGCGGTCCGTGACATCACAGACCGCCGTCAGAACACCAGAATAGCGTCCTGTTGCCTTGCAATTGGGCACGCTATTGCAGAGACTGCTTCTCTGCTGCCTAGCAACAGAGCTCCCTCGGCTGGAAGTGGCAGGCATTCATCCCCGATCTATGGTCGTGATGCAGGGACAGTGCCTGACAGATACTGGCTCACACAGACCCTGTCCTGGTAGGGTTTTCCTCTATAATGCATGCCCAGAATATTTTTGCTGATGTCTTGTACATCAGGATCCTCCAAGCTAGCATAGCTCGCTTGGCATTCTGCTCTTCTTATATTCTTGGCTGTATACACAGGGAGTAGGGTCAAATATCTCAATTCTACCCCTTTCAGCAGGGGTCTATCAATGGACACTTTAACTGTTAGACATCCCTTCTCTGTTACCTTGATTATACAATGGAATGACTTGAGTCATAGTGTTACAATATAACATCAAAGAATGACACTTCAAGCTTGAGTCTGTGATAAATCTTGATACAATAACATTTATATTGATACATGTTAATACATTTCCCAATGCTGTTTCAGCCAGTATATTACTGTGGAGGCACATTGCATATCATCTAGAAGTTCTAACCTAATTACCTCTCAGATTACCTCTTGACCTAGCTAATTAACGTGGGATGCCAGCTAGCTATGTCAAGTCAGGCTAGGTACACATTGGCCCGATGATTGGATGAAAAACCTCCAATCACTTGACATCCGATCGTTTGGTCAGGCATTGTGTCAGTGTGTATAGTGACACGATGATCTAATGTCGTCCCAAAGTGCTGATCAACGTTTAATTTGGTTGGTCGTACTGTTTAATATTTTTCACCCAACCACTGACTGATCATGTAGTGTGTATGCACTCATGCTTACGATCTCCATAGAGTTTAGAAAGTAGTACTCTTTTCAGCCAATGCTAGCATTGAATGTCCCGGTGAATAAATATAGAAAATGCTGTAGAAGCAATAATTAATTTATTGATTGTGAGAAAGAATTTTTTGTTTCAGAGTCACAGAAGCTTTAATCAGTATGACAATGTGACAATAATGAATGAATGAATATTGTGCTATCATTCTCTGAAGACTAGTGGACCAGATGAAGGACCAGATAAAGAGCACAGATCTGAAGGTAAATCATATCAGTGTGCATGAGTGAATTGCAAGACTGATTGGACCTTTAGTCGTAGGTACAATCGTTTGAGATAACACATCAGTCGGAAAATTTTTCAGTGTGTACCCAGCCTTACTCAGACATTGTT
The DNA here is from genome assembly GCF_038048845.1 of Mixophyes fleayi. Taxonomy (NCBI): domain Eukaryota; kingdom Metazoa; phylum Chordata; class Amphibia; order Anura; family Limnodynastidae; genus Mixophyes; species Mixophyes fleayi. Next base: position 156,428,426 of record NC_134407.1, on the reverse strand, counting down.
TTGATTACAAACCAGATCTAAGTCACACCTTATAACAATGGACATTTGAGACAAATGGTAAATACCTTAGCTAACACAAGCAAATTGACTTTTGCTGTCCTGCTATTTTCACACAATATGGCATTATTCTATATATTCTTTATATTTCTAATACATATAATATTGCAGGTCAGAGCAAAGGCAAAATGTACCTAATAACATGAAATAATAATACACATAATACACTGATGCTCTAGTGTATATACTTAGACTGGGCCAAGGATTAAAAAAGTACATTAAACTGTGAGAAACGGGTGATGAATACAAAGTCCTCAGTCCAGTAGAACCCTGTTTTGTCACAACTGACCATGCCAAATGCACAGGATTCATAATGCCAAAAAAACATGAAAGAGTATTTTGAGTTCAATGCTGGCTCAGTAGCTTCTTCAAGATCCTTATGGCATAAGTGTATGATTGGAGACAGTTGTATTTAGATGTTAGCCCAAAGAAAGGGTGCACACTTGACTAAAATACTGGTCTGTGAAAGTAGCATTTTTGAATTAAAAAGAAACATTAAATTCAAGAACTTAAAGCAAAGGTCATTTGGAGTTCAAGCTCTTGTATGTTTATAGTTGTCAAATAAAACCAGAGTTCATGTTAACCAGTAAACTTAGTCTTCTTATTAAATGATCTTATTCTCTTCATCTCTGGAGGGGCTACAAGAAATCAATGGAAAATACTTTATAGTTTATCCACTTTCTAGCTACATTATATTCAGCTTCTTACCAAGATCAGCTGTTGAAAGTCCATTGTCTGAGATCTTTTAAAGGTCTTCAAGAAAATCCAATTTACATCCTTAGAGCTGGCGAAGTGCCCAGAGTTCTTCTTGGCCATTTATTATAAGATATTTTTGGACATTTTGTCATTTGGATGCAGGATGCTGGATTATGTCTTCCCTGAACTTTCATCCTTGATTTTAAATCTTTAACAATGTTAATTAGATATAACAGAAACATTACAAAGTCTAGACTGGCCAAGCGTGCCATGACTGCTGTGGGGAAACCATACCACTGGTCACAAAGCTATTCTCACAGCTCAAGGGAAATGTCAAGGATTTGCAGCAGCGAGCGTCGCATGCCGGACCCTCTGGCTTCCTCATCAAGATCTGGCACGCTTACTTCTTGTACCTTCCCTCATTGGCTTTAACTATTTAAGGCACTTATTTAACTTGTCCCTTCAGTAGGGGTAAGATCTTCATGTTCTATAACCTGATTAGTTGTGGATTGTATGGCTCCTTGTATCATGATGTCCTGTATCTGCAGTGGTCCTATTATTCCTGCTATCCAGCATCTCTGGCTTCTACGTTAACCCTGATATCCTGATTTTCTGTACCTGCAGTGCTTATATTATTCCTGGCATCCAGTGTATCCTACTACTAGCTAAACCTTTACTTTCATCTTCCTTTCCTGGTGGTCTCGCCTGAAAACCACGCCCTGCAGGCTAAAGCAGCAAAGCCCAAACCTCCTTGCAGTTGCCCTGGTGAACACCTTCAATTGGTTTAACTCTGCACCTCCGTGGTGGGTTGAGTCAAACCATACAGACCATGAAGAAACCCAAAGTTCGGCCTTGTTTTGTGACAGTGAGAGCCTTGGGTCCCTACCAGCTTCACTTGCTGCTAAGAGGTATTTTAAGTGACAATGCACATGTAACTCCTCCTTTTTTAAGAGCAACAGGCAAACCTACAGAGGACATCCTGGATTTGCTGCTAGACCAATCTGTAATCAAGTTCACAGATACATGCATGTTGAGATCTAGAAGCAAGTGGAGAGTTGTAAACAGTTTCCAAGAAGCATGGAAGTGAAGAGCTGCAAGATATATTCAGGCTGTAAGTTTTGCGCTAAAACCATAAACCAGAACCTACAAAGAAACAGACTGGAGTCCTGGAATTATGGCAGCAGGATCTTTTGGGAACATAGCTGCATGACTTGATCTAGTCTTTAGCATCAAGTGATTCTTATTCAGGCTCCTCCAATCAGAGATCAGTACAGATCCATGAGCAATGTGTGACCTCAGACTTATTACTTGGGCCAGGTGAGTTGATGCCTTCCAAACCCATATCTACTTTAGCTAGTGGCATCTCCCCTTTTTGACTAGCAGTCAGCCATACACCATTGAAGTCACTAGTATCCACATTGGTAATCAGGGGGAGGATTTGTCTCTCTGGTCAATATCCTCTTCCTTAGAGTAAATGGATGCAGCAGACAGGCATCAGGCCTCAAATTATGCAAAACAAATCTGAGCAAATTTGAGCTTCTGTGGGTCTTTTTCTAACACTACAGACTCTACAATTGAGTCTTCACTTCATTGCTGGCTTATCTCAAACCCGGTTCAGCTAGTGTCACAGACACTCAGAGATTTTGGGGTGGGACATTTTAACATAAATTCAATGAAGTTAATCTAGGTGTGTCCCTCTGTTTATTTTATAATACTGTAACATCTCTGGCTTCACAATGTTCAACATATTAGGTCTTGTTTTTAGCCTAGGTTTTCTTAGGGACTTTTTACCATTATCTCAAACACAGCATTACTTATTGTGGATATGCTGCAGTTTGCAGGTGGACCTGGTTGTTTAGCTTAGGTAGATCAACCTTCATCAGATCTTATGAGTTCACAGTCAGCAGCAACAATTTTGGTAGAACCTGCAACTATCGTATCCGCCTCATGCTCAACTCATTCCACAAACTGCACCAGTGATGTTAGTGGTGGTGGTTTAGTAGCACCAGTGTCAGGAATTGTGTTAACTTTAGTGGTTTGTAGTGAGTCCCGGGTACATGTGTCACTGTCATGAACTACAGCCTTAGTTGTACCTTCTTCTGTCTGTCAATACAAAGTTACCTATGCTCTTAAATTTGGGTTCTACATTTATCTGCCAAGTATAACCCAGACTGGGTTAAAGGAGGAGAATGCTGCAGGTCAAAAGCGTCAGTGGCAATACAGGAGGAATGTGCCTTTAATCGAGTGTTGCATCATCAACAGTCGAGTGTCGTATCATCATTAGCGCCCAGCTCACCTATATTATGTTTCACGTGCTTCACCATGTACCAGACATTTGGCTACCCTCTAACAAGGAAATCTGTTACTTTTGTCGAAGTCGTATAATTGGATGAACGAAAGTATATTGATTAATATTGTTTTATTGGCCGATTGCACTCAGTACGCCACGCTACACGAGGCAAACGGCTATTGCACGGTAAAATACGCACGTACACACTCGCATTACAACATCTAGTTATTTATATAATTCATATTCATATTGGTTCCGTTATACAGTAATTTATGAGCAGATAGTATTTAGTTTATTATTAGTTTATATATTATGATTATATGTACACTTCAGTGTTATTAAAGGTTCAGGTTAAAGGAAAGGTGTCATGTCTGATATCATATTAATCCCCTTTACATCAGCAGCTGTCCGGTGCATTCGGCGAAGAGATCGCACATTACATATTCTAGTTATTGATGTTAGGGAATAAACCTTTAATATGATGCTGACTGTAAAATGCTAATGGACTGGTTGTAATTGGAGTTTTGGCGGGAAGAACAGAGCTCATCTCCTGGAGAGATGACCCCCACCTTTGGATTCCTTAGATTGAACCAGCCTATGATCTGCAACCCTCTGGACCTTCCTGAAGTCTGGACCTATAGAAGCAAGCCACGTCATCTGCATTGTTCTCTCTGTAACACTGAATGTATATATGATCATAGCTGCGCTCCCAGTCTTCAGTCTACTCTGACCACAGTGTTCAAGGGTGAACTACTGTTCACTGGTACCGTGGGAGTGCAGTGCGAGTGCATGCGAACGCAGCGGTATGTATGTATCTTTTGGTATTGGCTGTACTGTACTGTATCATAATATAATAATGTATTGAACTGTTAACTATTTACATCTGCTAAAATAAATCACTTTGTGCGTTGGAAACACAATACAATCGCCTATGCAATGCTTATTTGAAAACGGTAGAATTACTTTAATACTTTCCATTACTTTTGTATACTGAATCCCGGGCCTTAACCCTTGTGGTAATTTTGCCTTTAACACTTAGGGCTAGATTTACTAAGCTGCGGGTTTAAAAAAGTTGGGATGTTGCCTATAGCAGCCAATCAGATTCTAGCTGTCATTTTGTAGAAGGTACTTAATAAATGAAAGCTAGAATCTGATTGGTTGCCATAGGCAACATCCCCACTTTTTCAAACCCGCAGCTTAGTAAATCTAGCCCTTAGTATCATTCCTGACCAGACTTGCATTATACTGTGTACCAGTCCTTAACTATTGGGAATCTGTTTTGCTCACAGCTCTGCATCAGATATAAGTAAATACAGGGAGTTGTATTCTCTTGATTCCTTATTCTAAAGTACTGGATGCATATATAGTGTTGCCTATAATTAACATCCTATTTCAGAGATGTATCAGTTCTATTGCAAACACTCTTGAGCAAAAAAAAATTACTTTTCATCATTTAAACATAGGCCTTGTCTTGACTCTGGGGCTTTTAGAATGATTCATCACCACTTTGATCTGGAAGAGCAGTTTGTCAAAGATGCCATTGACCCTAATCTTGGTCATGCTGAGCACATCTCCTTTGATGTCCATGGTGTGAAAGTCTAGAAAAGAGTCATTACTTACCATGGCAGTGTCATTACTTGCCAAGGCACAAATAAAGTCTGCTTTCAGGTTGTCTCCTATATACCCCTATGCTGCCAGTGCTGAGGACTTTTATTTCCTCATTACTTCTAGTTAACAATGTCACCCTTAAAGGTTTTCAATTTCTATTAGTTCCCTTTCTAGAGAGAGCAGGGTGTGGGGCATCGTAAACAAAAAGTTTAAGGCTGCTTTGCATCCCTTCTTGCTAGCATAGTGTATTGTATTGCATGTGTATGTTTTATGTACAGTGTTCTTAAATGTCACCTCTTTATGCTCTGCTAGGGAGTTCAACATGACCCCTAAAGGAGCTACTGTCACTTGTGGTTATCAGAGTCCAAGGCAACCAGAAGCGTTCGAGGAGCTGTAGCGATCATTAGCATAAATCTTTGCAAGAGATACTCAGCTGAGGGTCGGCCAGTTTGTGCCTGAATATGGGGGTCAGGTATGGGGGATCAACCATGACAAAATAACCATGCATGCCTGATATCCACATCTTTTTACCTGTCCCCCAAACTTGAGCATCAATTGCCTCCCCCACTTTTCCTCCAAGATGGCCACACAATCAGATGCTGGCCAACTCTTTAAGAAAAAATAAAAGACTACTCACAAATCTGGACAGCCCAGATCTTGCACCCGTGAATCATCCAGTCCATGTTACCTCTAGAATGAAGAACTGGGCACCAGAAGACAACTTCTCATCAGCAACCTATTTTAAGAATTAAAAGTAACATTTCAGTAAGAACTTAAGAAAGCAATTGATGACTTCAAAGGGGATCTCACATCCCTGGGACACAGGACAGATTGAAAATAGAGCTGATGACTGCATTCTCAAGTGGCTACTAACCAAGAATTAGCAACCTTTCAGACTGAAATGGGTCGAAATTCCAAGGAAAAATAATGACAGCAACCTCTATCTGTTCCTCATTTAAATACCTCAGTTTTCCATGATATGGCACCTTGCTCAGTAAGGAACTTCAAGGGATTACACAAATCTTTATTGTGCTGCTTCCCTTTTCAAATGTAATTTTTTTACAGAGGCTAAACACAAATTATTACTTTCAAGCTGGGCATCCTCCCTGAACCTGAGACTTTCAGCTATTGCCCCTCCATTCCTCCCAAGATCCTTGACAAAGCCCTTTAACCAGAATGATGAAAGGTGGGATCAGTTTTTCAACATGAAATCTTCCACTAGATTACATCCCCTAATACCTAAATTGCTTTCTACAAACTTGTCAGGTACTAAATACACCTGATTGCAACACGCCTAAGAGACATGTTATGTTCAATACTCCTATGGGGCTTTCTGTTTTATCTTGAATATCATTGCAAATGATGCTCCCTCCACTCCACACCATTCTTCTACCATAACCTCCTGATGCTCCCTCCACACACACATGCCCAAGATATGGGTGGACACTTCACACTACTTGACTATATTGCAAGTACGAGCAGTAAACAGAAAGACATAGCTATTTTAATACACAATAGAGTCCCTTTCTTTCTGCTTTATTTTGATAGCAGTTATCTAATAATTATTGGTAGTCTCCACTTTGTGACCTTGATTATCACTGTAGAAAGCTTCCCCTTATTACTGCATTTTTACTCTGCCCTGCTCAGTTTCACCACATCTGTCATCCACAGCATCAACCTACACAACTGATCCATTTACTTATCACTGGCAGATCCAGAGGAGGGCAATCGGGGCAATCGGCCCCGCTAGCAGCAATCTTCATCCCATTAAATTCTGGTGGAGCGGTCTGATCATTGGGGGAAAGGGGATGGGGCCAACCGGGAACAACAAATCAGAATGAAGGATGGGCGTAGCTATGCAAAATCACCAGCCCCTGCCAAAAAAGTCTAGGGGGTAAATGTATGAAAGTCCGTTTTTTTCAACTCGCCGGAAATCGGCAAGTTTACAGCGAAAGTTTAAAAGGCGCTGGCTTGTAAAGGCAAGTTTGCCTTTACAAGCCAGTGCCGCTTTAAATTTCATACATTTACCCCTATGTCTTCCCCTGTTACCTATGCATATTCCCACCTCACCTATAACACCCTATCCACCCCACTACCTCTCAATGGGTCAGATTCATCAAGGTACATATCTGCCAAATTTGAGCATATAGTACGCAAAATCACTCTGCATATGCTCAGAACTGGCACATATGTCAGTAAACAGAGCCCTGATGGCTTTGTCTTCTAATGCAATGGACACTTACTACAGACTATGATTTTGGGGAAGGAATGGCGTGGGGAAAGGGCGTTTTCCAATTGTCAATGTACAGTAGAAGCATGCCAGACTCAAGCACCTCAAAATGACTTGTTTTTCTGCCGTATACCTTGCTCCAGCTACAGAGCTAGTCTAAGTCCTGCGTACTGCGTTCTAGTGATGACAGTCTTGTATGCATGCTATAGCATGTGTTTGCTAACAGGAGCAACTGTAAAAATGTATGCTATGTTCATTAGACAACACCCTAATAAACGTATTTCATGGGAAATATTTTTTTTTTAATGTTTTATCATTGGTGCCTTTATCACTAACTGTTGGTATTTTTTTCTGTGCATTCTTTTGAAAATGTATAATCCACATAGGCTTTGGACATGTAGAGCACAGCAGACCCACACCCAAAGTCAACAGCACACATATCTTGAGATCCATGCCTTAATGAATTCAGGAGTGCACAGAGCCAATTTATGAGTGCTTTTAAATGCAGGTTGCACTCACTATGCCTTGGTGAATCTGGCCTAATTTATGCTCCCTTTTATGCTTTACACAGTACAGGAAATGGGCTTCACTAGGCAATTCCTTTGTGGAATTGCTGCTCTTTACTTCAACCCTTTTGCAGTAATCCTGGCAGATGACCTCTCTTCATCTCCATTAAAAATGATTGTTCAAAGTTTCTGCATCAGTAATGGAGTAATTGTATGGATTAATGAGTTGTATTACATGTATTTTTGATGTATGATGTTTTACATATTTTGAAATACCAACAGGTGAGGGTCTCAGATATAAAGCTACTCCTATCCCCTAAGTGACTGGATTGGCATCATAACAGCAAAAATATATATTGGTAGAGAAGAGGAACACAGAGCAGCACATTATAATTGATCTTTTATCTCGGCTAGTTATGAATGAATGAGGGATACTATTTGAACACATCAGATTCCCAGAAGGGAGGCTCCTCACTGAGCCTGTCTTTGTGTGCAATCAAAACTTCCTATGCAATTCCACATTGTTAGAGGGGACTGTTGAAAGAACTATTTTTTTTACTACATATTGTTTAATATGAGATAAGGCATTTTCCCCGAAGGTCAGAGCTAACTCCTGCTGGTAAATATGAACTAGGTAATAACGCTTTATTATACACTCTCAGGTGTCTTGAACAAATATGTCCTCCCTGAACTCCAGGGATGGAATTAGCTGCATGTGCTCATTGATGTGTTCATTGGCCCAGTCGTATCCCATCCAAATTGGTTAGCTATTGCAAAATAACCCTCTCACCAATTGGCTATTCTTAGTCGGCCATTTATTAGGGTTGGTACAGGTAGTCTTTATTTTCGCCAATATATATATATAACTTAGGTGGGGAGAATGGGGGACCCAATACTTGTGGAAACTGCTCCCAAAGCCCTATAGGTCTGTTAAGTTTAGTGGCTGGCACCTGCTGATACCATCCTGCAGTGATTGCACTCCTGACATGCCTGTCATGTGCTAGATGGGGTAAGGGTCCACCCTTATAGTGATCAGTAAAAAGTTTTAAGATTTGGATGTTGGAATATTTTTTTTTTTTTTATATATATTGGGGAAAATAAAGACAGCCTTATTCCTCTGAACAATATATTTAACTTGTGGAGTGATAATTGAAAGTAAATATAAAAGTGCTTTTAGTTTATTTGTACAAATGAATGACCCTTAAAATAGGGGAATTAAGGAAACTGATATTATGCTTTTCGGATAAAAACATATGAGTCCGCTATATAATTAGATTACATCTGTGATGAGGTTCTCCTTCGTTTGAATGATATATTTAATAGGGATGAGCGCACTCGGATTTATGAAATCCGAGCCCACCCGAACGTTGCGGATCCGAGTCGGATCCGAGACAGATCCGGGTATTGGCGCCAAATTCAAATGTGAAACTGAGGCTCTGACTCATAATCCCGTTGTCGGATCTCGCGATACTCGGATCCTATAAATTCCCCGCTAGTCGCCGCCATCTTCACTCGGGCATTGATCAGGGTAGAGGGAGGGTGTGTTAGGTGGTCCTCTGTGCTGTTTAGTTCTGTGCTGTGCTGTGCTGTGCTGTGCTGTGCTGTGTTCTGCAGTATCAGTCCAGTGGTGCTGTGTGCTGTGCTCTGTCCTTCTGAGGTCAGTGGTGCTGCTGGGTCCTGTGCTGTGTCCTGTTCAGTCCAGTGGTGCTGTGTCCTGTGCTCTGTGCTTCTAAGGGCATAGTTATTTCCCCAATATTCCCCTGTGTTTAAAAAAATAAAAAAAAAGTTTTTTTAACAAATACCAAAAACTACTTTAATTTTTTTTAATTACCACAAAATTTGCACAACCAATCCTGCAGTATAAGCCCATTGGTACTGTAATATTACCAAGTTCACACATTCAGCAGTAAAAGTCCAGTGGTACTGCAATATTACAAAGTTCACACATTCTGCAGTATCAGTCCAGTGGTGCTGTGTCCTGTGCTCTGTCCTGCTGAGTTCCGTAGTGCTGCTGGGTCCTGTGCCGTGTCCTGTTCAGTCCAGTGGTGCTGTGTCCTGTGCTCTGTGCTTCTAAGGGCATAGTTATTTCCCCATTATTCCCAAGTTTTTAAATAATAAAAAAAAAGTAAAAAAAAAAAAAAAATTTAAAAAACAAAAAAATAAAAATATAATAATTATAACCAAATTTGCAAAACCAATCCAGCAGTATAAGTCCATTGGTACTGCAATATTACCAAGTTCACACATTCTGCAGTATCAGTCCAGTGGTGCTGTGTCCTGTGCTCTGTCCTGCTGAGTTCCGTAGTGCTGCTGGGTCCTGTGCCGTGTCCTGTTCAGTCCAGTGGTGCTGTGTCCTGTGCTCTGTGCTTCTAAGGGCATAGTTATTTCCCCACTATTCCCAAGTTTTTTAAAAATAAAAAAAAAGTAAAAAAAAATAAAAAATTTAAAAAAAAAAAAATATATAATAATTATAACCAAATTTGCAAAACCAATCCAGCAGTATAAGTCCATTGGTACTGCAATATTACCAAGTTCACACATTCTGCAGTATCTTGTGCTACATATAATGGAGACCAAAAATTTGGAGGATAAAGTAGGGAAAGATCAAGACCCACTTCCTCCTAATGCTGAAGCTGCTGCCACTAGTCATGACATAGACGATGAAATGCCATCAACGTCGTCTTCCAAGCCCGATGCCCAATCTCGTAGTACCGGGCATGTAAAATCCAAAAAGCCCAAGTTAAGAAAAAGTAGCAAAAAGAGAAACTTAAAATCATCTGAGGAGAAACGTAAAGTTGCCAATATGCCATTTACGACACGGAGTGGCAAGGAACGGCTTAGGCCCTGGCCCGTGTTCATGACTAGTGGTTCAGCTTCACCCACGGATCTTAGCCCTCCTCCTCCTCCCCCCCCCTACAAAAAATTGAAGAGAGTTATGCTGTCAGCAACAAAACAGCAAACAACTCTGCCTTCTAAAGAGAAATTATCACAAATCCACAAGGCGAGTCCAAGGATGTTGGTGGTTGTCAAGCCTGACCTTCCCATCACTGTACGGGAAGAGGTGGCTCGGGAGGAGGCTATTGATGATGTAGCTGGCGCTGTGGAGGAACTTGATGATGAGGATGGTGATGTGGTATTGTAAATGAGGCACCAGGGGGGGAAACAGCTGATGTCCATGGGATGAAAAAGCCCATCGTCATGCCTGGTCAGAAGACCAAAAAATGCACCTCTTCGGTCTGGAGTTATTTTTATCCAAATCCAGACAACCAATGTATGGCCATATGTAGCTTATGTAAAGCTCAAATAAGCAGGGGTAAGGATCTTGCCCACCTAGGAACATCCTCCCTTATACGTCACCTGAATAACCTTCATAGTTCAGTGGTTAGTTCAGGAACTGGGGCTAGGACCCTCATCGGTACAGGGACACCTAAATCCCGTGGTCCAGTTGGATACACACCAGCAACACCCTCCTCGTCAACTTCCTCCACAATCTCCATCAGATTCAGTCCTGCAGCCCAAGTCAGCAGCCAGACTGAGTCCTCCTCAATACGGGATTCATCCGAGGAATCCTGCAGCGGTACGCCTACTACTGCCACTGCTGCTGTTGCTGCTGTTAGTCGGTCATCTTCCCAGAGGGGAAGTCGTAAGACCGCTAAGTCTTTCACAAAACAATTGACCGTCCAACAGTCGTTTGCCATGACCACAAAATACGATAGTAGTCACCCTATTGCAAAGCGTATAACTGCGGCTGTAACTGCAATGTTGGTGTTAGACGTGCGCCCGGTGTCCGCCATCAGTGGAGTGGGATTTAGAGGGTTGATGGAGGTATTGTGTCCCCGGTACCAAATCCCCTCGAGATTCCACTTCACTAGGCAGGCGATACCAAAAATGTACAGAGAAGTACGATCAAGTGTCCTCAGTGCTCTTAAAAATGCGGTTGTACCCACTGTCCACTTAACCACGGACATGTGGACAAGTGGTTCTGGGCAAACGAAGGACTATATGACTGTGACAGCCCACTGGGTAGATGCATCCCCTTCCGCAGCAACAGCAACAGCTGCATCAGTAGCAGCATCTACAAAATGGCTGCTCATGCAAAGGCAGGCAACATGTGTATTACAGGCTTTAATAAGAGGCACAACGCTGACAACATATTAGAGAAAATGAGGGAAATTATCTCCCAGTGGCTTACCCCACTTAGACTCTCATGGGGATTTGTGGTGTCAGACAATGCCAGTAACATTGTGCGGGCATTAAATATGGGCAATTTCCAGCACGTCCCATGTTTTGCCCACACCATTAATTTGGTGGTGCAGCATTACCTCAAGAGTGACAGGGGTGTGCAGGAGATGCTTGCGGTGGCGCGCAAAATTGCTGGACACTTTCGGCATTCAGCCAGTGCCTACCGCAGACTAGAGGCACATCAAAAAAGCATGAACCTGCCCTGCCATCACCTCAAACAAGAGGTTGTGACGCGCTGGAACTCCACCCTCTATATGCTGCAGAGGATGGAGGAGCAGCAAAAGGCCATTCAGGCCTACACAGCCACCTACGACATAGGCAAAGGAGTGGGGATGCGCCTCAGTCAAGCGCAGTGGAGACTGATTTCCGTGTTGTGCAAGGTTCTGCAGCCATTTGAACTTGCCACACGAGAAGTCAGTTCCGACACTGCCAGCTTGAGTCAGGTCATTCCCCTGATCAGGCTGTTGCAGAAGCAGCTGGAGAAAGTGAGGGAGGAGCTGGTAAGCCATTGCGATTACACCAAGCATGTAGCTCTTGTGGATGTAGCCCTTCGTACGCTTTGCCAGGATCCGAGGGTGGTCACTCTTTTAAAGTCAGAGGAATACATTCTGGCCACCGTGCTCGATCCTCGGTTTAAAGCGTATGTTGTGTCTCTGTTTCCGGCGGACACAAGTCTACAGCGGTGCAAAGACCTGCTGGTCAGGAGATTGTCCTCTGAAGAGGACCGTGACATGCCAACAGCTCCACCCTCATTTTCTTCCACATCTATGGCTGCGAGGAAAAAGCTCAGTTTTCCCAAAAGAGGCACTGGCGGGGATGCTGATAACATCTGGTCCGGACTGAAGGACCTGCCAACCATTGCAGACATGTCTACTCTCGCTGCATTGGATGCTGTCACAATAGAAAAAATTGTGGATGATTACTTTGCTGACACCATCCAAGTAGACATGTCAGACAGTCCATATTGTTACTGGCAGGAAAAAAAGGCAGTTTGGAAGCCCCTGTACAAACTGGCTCTATTTTACCTGAGTTGTCCCCCCTCCAGTGTGTACTCGGAAAGAGTTTTTAGTGCAGCGGGGAACCTGGTCAGTGAGCGGCGAAGGAGGTTGCTTCCTCACAACGTTGAAAAAATGATGTTTATAAAAATGAATAATCAATTCCTCAATGAAGTACAGCACTGCCCTCCAGATACTACAGAGGGACCTGTGGTTGTGGAGTCCAGCGGGGACGAATTGATAATGTGTGATGAGGAGGAAGTACACACTGTAGGGGGAGAGGAATCAGAGGTTGAGGATGAGGACGACATCTTGCCTCAGTAGAGCCTGTTTAGTCTGTACAGGGAGAGATGAATAGCTTTTTTGGTGTGGGGGCCCAAACAAACCAATCATTTCAGCCAAAGTTGTTTGGTAGGCCCTGTCGCTGAAATGATTGGTTTGTTAAAGTGTGCATGTCCTATTTAAACAACATAAGGGTGGGTGTGAGGGCCCAAGGACAATTCCATCTTGGACCTTTTTTTTTGCATTATATGACCAATCAACAGTCGTTTGCCATGTTCAAAAAGTAAAACCAAATTTAAAAAAATACAAGAAATTAAACCAAAAGTAAAATGCCGTGTCATAATTTAAAACAAGAGGTATTGACGTGCTCTAAAACTACTGTATTGTTGTTTATATTTTATAAACACTACACTTGAAAGCTTGAGTCTTTCAATAAAAAAGTAACTGTCCATTGCACGAATATTTGCAACAGGGACAATTTTAGGGTTAAGAAAGTCAACTAATAACACTTCGACGCTGTCTGTCTTTATAAACACTACACTTGGAAGTTGGAGGAGGTATTGTGGCCCCGGCACCAAATTTACTACCGGGGCCACTCCACTGTGCAGTCCATATTTAGGTGTATCAGATATTAAACAACGGTGACAGTTGATGCCCAATTTTTTAATTATATTGTGGCCTCGGTACCAAATTGTGTACCGGGGCCACCACACTACGCAGTCCAGATACTTGTTTGGTGGAATTCAGACCAGTTGAGGGTTTTATTATTATATTGTGTGGACCACTCTATCTATACCACACTACAACTCTATACCACTCTATTTCATACTTTAATTCTATTTCATACTTTAATTCTATTTCATACTTTAATTCTATTTCATACTTTAATTCTATTTCATACTTTAATTCTATGACTAATTACCATAAAGAGGAACAAAATAAACCAATTTTACCAAAAGTATAATATGACTTAGACTTACAAACACTACACTTGAAAGATCGTGCCTTTAAATGAAAAAGTCAGTCTTCATTGCACGACTATGTGCAACAGGGACAGTTTTTTGGGTTTACAAAGTCAACGAATAACACTTCGACCCTGTCTGTCTTTAACATACTTGATGGGATCTCAATGACGAATTGTCTGTACCATGTTTGGAGGAGGTATTGTGGCCCCGGTATCAAATTGGGTACCGGGGCCACCCCACTATGCAGTCCAGATACTTGTTTGGTGGAATTCTGACACGTGGAGGGTTTTTTAATTATATTGTGGCCTCGGTACCAAATTGTGTACCGGGGCCACCACACTACGCAGTCAAGATAGATAGATGCGTATCATAGATAAAGTTCATTCAGTGGTGTGGGGCAAATTGAAAAATATTCAAAATGCACTGACATTATCAAAAACAAGAGGTTGTCACACGCTAAAACTCCAACATGTATATGATGGAGAGGATGGAGGAGCAGCCGTATGTGTAGTGTAATGCAGACCTGTTGAAGGTTTTTTATATATTTTATTGTGGTGCCCAGTGCCCACTCCTCTAGGCAGTCCAGGTACATTTATTGGTGCGAATCATAAAAGTTCAGGGTTTTTAATATATCTTGTGGTGACCCACTCCTATACGCAGTCCAGGTACATTTATTGGTGCGATTCATAAAAGTTCAGGGTTTTTAATAGATATTGTGGTGACCCACTCCTCTACGCAGTCCAGGTACATTTATTGGTGTGAATCATAAAAGTTCAGGGTTTTTAATATATCTTGTGGTGACCCACTCCTATACGCAGTCCAGGTACATTTATTGGTGCGATTCATAAAAGTTCAGGGTTTTTAATAGATATTGTGGTGACCCACTCCTCTACGCAGTCCAGGTACATTTATTGGTGCGAATCATAAAAGTTCAGGGTTTTTAATATATCTTGTGGTGACCCACTCCTCTACGCAGTCCAGGTACATTTATTGGTGCGAATCATAAAAGTTCAGGGTTTTTAATATATATTGTGATGACCCACTCCTCTAGGCAGTCCAGGTACATTTATTGGTGCGATTCATAAAAGTTCAGGGTTTTTAATATATTGTGGTGACCCACTCCTCTACGCAGTCCAGGTACATTTATTGGTGCGATTCATAAAAGTTCAGGGTTTTTAAGATATATTGTGGTGACCCACTCCTCTACGCAGTCCAGGTACATTTATTGGTGCGATTCATAAAAGTTCAGGGTTTTTAATATATCTTGTGGTGACCCACTCCTCTACGCAGTCCAGGTACATTTATTGGTGCGAATCATAAAAGTTCAGGGTTTTTAATATATCTTGTGGTGACCCACTCCTATACGCAGTCCAGGTACATTTATTGGTGCGATTCATAAAAGTTCAGGGTTTTTAATAGATATTGTGGTGACCCACTCCTCTACGCAGTCCAGGTACATTTATTGGTGCGAATCATAAAAGTTCAGGGTTTTTAATATATCTTGTGGTGACCCACTCCTATACGCAGTCCAGGTACATTTATTGGTGCGATTCATAAAAGTTCAGGGTTTTTAATAGATATTGTGGTGACCCACTCCTCTACGCAGTCCAGGTACATTTATTGGTGCGAATCATAAAAGTTCAGGGTTTTTAATACCGTATATACTCGAGTATAAGCCGAGTTTTTCAGCACATTTTTGTATGCTGAAAAAGGCCCCTCAGCTTATACACGGGTGAACTTACCTGGTGTCCGGTCCCTGCGCTGTTAACTCTCTCGCTCAGCCCCGCAGTGGAACGCATGTGCGTTCCACTGACAGGAAGTTTTGCATTTGTAACAGAAATGCCTAACTTCCTGTATGTGGAACGCACATGCGTTCCACTGCGGGGCTGAGAGAGAGAGAGATGTCAGCACTAATGAGGGAATACAGCTGCTGCTTAACTGATTGAAGAATCAGAGCATAAAGTGAAGGACTTTGAGGACCAGTAAGCTTCATTCTTCTTCTTGAATCTCTGGGGATGTTGTTCTGGATCTGTGGGGTGACACCTCTGTCACAAAGGATTACGTCTTAAAAAGGGATACCTTAGGGTTGGCTACCAGCGCATCTGAATGGTACTGTACTATGTGTTATGTTACATGTGTAACTTAATCCTTGCTTAAAAGCTTTCTTGTTGCTTTGCATTAATAAACTTATGTATTCTTTACTTTCTTAAATGTGAAAATATTTTTCCATTTCCATGGTACTGGAGGTGAATGATAGGCTGCAGTTAGCCTGGTAAGATGTGATCTGGTGCAGTGTGTGTTTGCTGGTTAACCCTGGTTACACACTCCAAAAGTTGGCCCAGATAAAGAGCCTGTGGGTTCCTCGTTATGGTGACAGCACCCTACATTGATTTTTGCTTTACCATTATCATATTAATTTTTTGTTTTTGGCCTATGTTGTTGTTCCTGTTTCACAGTACACATTTGAAAAGAATAGTAAAAGGTTTCATACATTGGCTAAGAGAGAGAGAGAAGTCTTTTACTTATATATGCACAACAAAAAAAATTACAGTAATTAAACAGAAGTGAGCTTTTAAAAAAAAAAAAAAAAATTACCAGTAGCTGCTGCATTTCCCACCCTAGGCTTATACTCGAGTCAATAAGTTTTCCCAGTTTTTGGTGGTAAAATTAGGTGCCTCGGCTTATATTCGGGTCGACTTATACTCGAGTATATACGGTATATCTTGTGGTGACCCACTCCTCTACGCAGTCCAGGTACATTTATTGGTGCGAATCATAAAAGTTCAGGGTTTTTAATATACATTGTGGTGACCCACTCCTCTACGCAGTCCAGAAAGATACCTTGTTGCAACGTTTTGGACTAATAACTATATTGTGAGGTGTTCAGAATACACTGTAAATTAGTGGAAATGCTTGTTATTGAATGTTATTGAGGTTAATAATAGCCTAGGAGTGAAAATAAGCCTAAAAACTTGATTTTTAAACTTTTTATGTTTTTTTCCAAAAAAATCCGAATCCAAAACCTTAAATCCGAACCGAGACCTTTCGTCAAGTGTTTTGCGAGACAAATCCGAACCCCAAAAATAACGAAAATCCGGATCCAAAACACAAAACACGAGACCTCAAAAGTCGCCGGTGCACATCCCTAATATTTAATTGGTGAGAATTGAAAGAAAATACAAGAGCGTTTGTTTGGTTTACTTACAAAAGTGAATGACTCCTTTAAGGTTGAACCTCTAGAACAAAGGAAAGAAGGAGACTGATATTACATCTTTAGAATAAGAACATATATGAATCCATTATATAATTAGAACACATTTCCGTAGGGTTGAAACAAGAGAAAATATTGCAGTATTTCAGGTTTAAGAGTCAGCACAGATTGGACTATGATCTTTTTTTGTTCTTTTTTCTATATGTAACATTGGCAGGAAAGGAGGAAGTTACACGTCTTTTCCAAGAGGAATATTACACATCATTTTGAAAGGACATTGTGTTGATATCATCAACATCAACATTTATTTATATAGCGCCAGCAAATTCTGTAGCACTTTACAATTAGGAACAAACATTAATAAAACAATACTGGGTAATACATACAGACAGAGAGGTAAGTGAACCCTGCTCGCAAGCTTACAATCTATGGGAACAATGGGAGTTTGAAACACAAGGGCATGTGCTACATCATATTCCACACTGGACCAGCTAGAATGCAAGGGTAAAAGTATTGAGTGGGCTGTGTGAGCAATGTTGTCTTGTGTTAGCTTTGTAGAGGGTGATAATAGGGTAACCTAGGGAGATTAAGATGGTGGTTGAGGAATATCATAAGCTTGCCTGAAGAGGTGGGTTTTCAGAGAATGCTTGAAGGTTTAAAAACTAGAGGAAAGTTTTACTGTGCGAGGGAGGGAATTACACAAAGTGGGTGCAGCCCGAAAAAAGTCCTGTAACTGGGAATGGGAGGATGTGATGAGAGTGGAAGTGAGACACAGATCTTGTGCAGAACGAAGGTGTCGAGTTGGGAGATATTTTGGGACAAGTGAGGAGATGTATGTCGGTGCAATTTTGTTGACGGCCTTGTATGTTAGTAGAAGAATTTCATATTGGATTCGTTGAAATACAGGCAACCAATGTAGAGACTGACAGAGTGGCTCAACAGAGGAAGAACGGTTTGCAAGGAAAATCAATCTAGCCGCTGCATGCAAAACAGATTGTAGGTGTTTAAGTCTGACTTTGGGAAGACCAGTAAGGAGGGAATTGCAATAGTCGATGCGGGAGATGATGAGCGCATGAATTAAGGTTTTTGCAGTGTCTTGATATTTAAAGTTAATAGAATCCACAGTTTTACTGTATTGTATATTGTATATTGTACCAGTAGGGCATAGTACACTTTGTTTTGTGTTTTGAGATATTCTGTAAAATTGGTTTTATTGAATGTAAAACTAAAGTGTATAGTGCTACAATTGGGGGTTGCTACATATTGCCCTAATATTGGAACTTCTGGCAGGAGGTCCACAACCTCATAAGATCTATTACAGGGATTCAGATGCTGCCCCCTATCTCAACACACTACTCCCATGTACTATCTCAAAAACTATCAGCTATATGGTCAGGATTCTAGGACATATAACCAGAATAGCTAGAGGTCTAATTGAAGCCAATAGAAAAAAAGCTGGTCCTGCATCAATGATGGCCCTAATTGCAGAGTTTTGCTGGTCTACTGATTACTATATATTACCAACATTATACATGATTATTCCAATAAATTCCGGATCACCTGGGTTTCCTGAATCACCTACTTTGAAGCCCTCTCCTAAAATGTAAAAGCCTAGATTAAGGATTCATAGTTTCAGACCCCCCCATATCGCCACTGTCAGGCACTGTCCCTGTTTCCTCACAGGCACGCAGGGGCGGTCACCTCTCTCCATTTTCTTAGCAATGACACACTCTCTCCCTGGCCTCCCTTTCTGCTCTTCCTGCTCCAGCTTCCCTTTCGGGTCCAGGCACCAGCTCCCTGTTCGCAGCATCTGGCTTGTTTCCTTGGCTTCTGACTTGGCTTGGCTTGACTACTCTTCTGAATTCTGACTCTGTCCTGCAGCTCCCATCTGGATTCTGTCCTTTGGCTTTCCCTGACTCCCGGTTGGCTTTGAATTCGGACCATCTGACAACTCTCTATTCACCCACTTACTTCGCTAGTAACTGACTTGGAGAACCGCGACCTGCGCGCCCCTATGTAACAATTGTATTTAACTTCATTGTGGAGATGTTGGAATGTTCATACACCCATCCCTTCCTTAATTTTTTCCCTATATTCTATCACCCATTGCCCAATTGAAAAATTTAGATTAAGAATAACATGAGACAAGAAAGTTTGCAAAATATAATATAATTTATCAAACTCCATCAGAGACAGTCACACCTAATGATTTTTCATCTTGTTTATTTACTATATCTAGTAGCAAACGTCAAGGTTGTCCCTCTCACCTCAAGCCACAAGAATCATATAATAGCATTGTATGACGCCCTCATTACTTTTTCCAAACCCTTTACCTCATTACCTAATTTGTTGCATGAAATAAAGCAATGCAGCATTATGAGTGTAGAAGGTCAATACAGACAAGACTGGGGCAGCATGGTGGCTTAGTGGTTAGCACTTCTCCCTCACAGCACTGAGGTAATGAGTTTGAATGCAACCATAGTCTTATCTATTTGGAGTTTGTATATAATCCCATGAGTTTCCCCCGGGTGCTCCGGTTTCCTCAAACACTCCAAAAACATACTAGTAGGTTAATTGGCTGCTATTAAAATTTGACCCTAGTCTCTCTCTCTGTGTGTATGTATATGTTAGGGAATTGTGACTGTAAGCTACAATGGAGTAGGGACTGATGTGAGCTAGTTCTCTGTACAGCGCTGCGGAATGAGTGGCGCTATATAAATAGCTGCTGATAATGACGATGATGAGGTACTACACCCTTACATTCGCCCCACCATGAATAAACTGCTAGAACTAAATTTTAACATTAAATGGCAGTTACAGAAACATAAATACATAGGCCTATATATTATCACATTTTGGCACCGCGTCTCTCCAGTGACAGCGGTCATCTTGGTCTCAGCTCTGCTCCTGCGCAGACTCATCCTGCCATTTGACACCTCTTCTCTACGTTCATGTGCCAAACATTCAATCTGTTCACTATTTAACGCACCTGTGCTAACACTCAAGTTGCTTGTTCTTTGCTTGTCGAACCCTGACTGTGTGAAGACTTGGCTCTCAGGCTCTAGCCTATTTTTTCCTGTATTTCTGCATGTCTGACTCAGCTCTGCTCATTCGTGGATATCAGCTCACAGAGTTTTACCATCCTCTCCAGCATCTCTGCTCAGCTGTTCAGTGTGACTCTTCTATGGATATCAGCTCACAGAGCTCTCCTATTTGTTCCTGAATTTCTGCATGAATCCTATTCTCTGCCGTGAACTGTGACATATATGTTATACTATAAAAGTATCATCCACTTTTACAAGCTAATTATTCCACTCTATTGGTTAGATCAATTCAGGCAAGATGAATATATTTTCTTCCAGACCCTTTCCTTTCAGGTTCCACTGCATATCTTTAAATCTCTCCAACACTACACCTCTTTCTTTGTCTGGGCCAAAAAATTTCCAGATAAAGTCAGGACCTGCAAACTACAATGCCTTGTCCTTAGCAGGAGCATGAGCATTCAAAATATACTTTCTGACAGCACAGTTTGCCCAGTGTATTCCCTGTGTCTTTCATCTCTGAAATGTTTCCATTCCTTAAATATCATGTTATTCAACAGACTCCTAACAAGCTTTATATCTCTTTGCCTCCAAAGTGTATCCTACATGGGTCTAATACCTATTATAAACTCATCTTCAAAAGTCCTGCCAGATAACTCTAGGAACTAAAATGGGGAAAAAAGAAATTATAGAAATATTAAACGGGTTATGACTGAGTGGGTTTAAAACAAACACATCAAACACATCTGAGTGGGTAAAGGACAAAGACATCAGAACAAACTTAACCACTGTCAGGAGCCGCGGCGGCCTCGGGCACCGCCGCGACTAACTTCCTGCCTGGGTGAACGTCCCGGCCGTCTCCATGATGACCGGGGCGTCACTTCCGTTGCCAAGGCAACGGCCGGACGCCGAGTGTAACAAGCGGTGCGCCTCGGCAAGTGATGCAGCCAGACGCATGCGCTAGGGTATAGCCTGCGGGCTAATTATTTATGTGAATTGATTATTAAAGCCTAAACCTGTTATTCATTACAGGGCTAAGCCCTGATTGGCCAAAGTCAGTAAAGGGCTTAGCCTCCCTGCCGGTTATAGCGTCCTAGTGTGTTACTTGTGCTGACCTGCTCTGATATACTGCTGGATTTCTGTTGTGACCTTTTTGCCTGTTTACTGGACCTTGCCTTATTGCCTGTGACCCTGACCTTTTGGCCTGTACCTTGTATTCTGCTGATCTGCTCGTGACCCTGACCCTTTGGCGTGTTTTCTGACTATTCTTCTCTGCAAGTGACCCCTGACCTTGGCTTTCGTCTGATCATCCTTTACCATCTGTACTGTCTCCCGGCCTGCGCTGCGGTTAGTATAACGAACCTACACTACATTGGAGTTAAGTCCTGGGGGCATCCGAGTACCTGTGAGCGTGTCTAGCTCTACGGGAAAGGCGGCTGCTATAGGCGAAGACCTCCGCCAGTCCATTCTGCAGGTTTGTTATCTGACCACTAGCAGCCTCATAACCACCACGTAATCTCAGCTGCCCCCTGAGCTGATTTCAGATTAAAAGTCTGCCACGCTTTCCTCCCATCAAACTATTCTGAACCTGCTGCGGTATACTTACCAGATATAATACATGACATGATTCCTGAACATATCAGCTAAATATTATTGCAAAATATGGGAGCCCTTAGCCACTCATTTCAATTTGAGATTGCCCTAATGCATATAACCTGTTCATCTTTCATTTTTCGTTCTAACGGCGCGCTTCACGTGGCCACTCCCCCAAGATGGAGCACCCTCCCGGACAGCTGGCTGCAAAAGTTGGTAAGTATGAATTTACCCCTTCTTTTAGAACACATAGGACTATGTCCTGGGAAAATAATACCTCCCATACCAAATTCACCTCCTCACTGTATGATTGTCACTATAAAAGTATTCATTCTGTTGTCTAAGTTTAAGTAATGAACACAATTTGAAAAAAAAAAAATGTTGCAACTGTAAGTTTAATGCAGTTATGGTAAGAAAAAAGTATGTGAAAATCTTAATATGAATATTACACAAACAAGATTAAAAACATGCATTGCACACTTTTTTCACTAGCCAGGATAACTGTATCACTCAGTGGTCTGGGCATTATTTTGAGCAAAGACCTACAATTTCCTGTGCAGGTTCTCAATAAAACATTTCATTTTGCAGACAGCTGAAGTGTATGCGTGTCTTGCACTAGTGCCTAAGATCTTTTTTGTTTGTGAGACATGCCATGACCCATCGCAACATTTTTTTTCCCCTTAACCCCTCTATTATCCTATTAAGCATTCCAGCTGTGCTGAAATACAGATATAATAAAAGTCTGTATATAATTTCGAATGACAGAGAAATTCTTCTCTAAAATTAACACAAATAGTAAATTCTTGAGGGGATATACAACAAGAGAAAATACAGGAATAAAGTGTGGAATTTATACCATTTATTTCTTCATGAAACAAAGCAATTGTCAAGGTTATCAAGTAACCTGGCAAGACTTCACCTGCGGCCCCAACTCTGTGCCTTGACTTATTCTATGCTTTATGAGAAATCATAGACTATTTCAATAGACCTTCTACTTGAGTACGATAGGACCGTTTTAGGGAAAAAACGGTGCACTAAAAATGGAATTGAATCACAGGTGATGTTAACCCGCTCGAAAATGATAAAACATTGTGTTAAAATGAATTAAAGCGGTGTTAAAAAAAAAACAGCGGCAATTGAATACCCCCCTAAAATTCAATGGGGGCAGCCTGTTTCTGCAACAGATGACCTCCAATGCACACTGCAGGGACATCACTCAGTACATTCAAGTGGGGGAGGAAGGATTGCAGTGTATTCTGCACCACATTCCTTTCTCTGTGGGCTCCAGACTATATGTAAGTATTTTTTACTGACATTAACTAGATTAGTTAGTGAGTGGACATGTAGGGAAGTGTGAGTGAATGTGGGGGCATTTATGACAAGGGTCTGAGCATACTTGCCAACTCTCCCGGAATGTCCGGGAGACTCCCGCATTTCGAGTGGGTCTCCCGGACTCCCGGGAGAGTGTGGCAATCTCCCGCTTCTGCACGTATTAGGGCCAAAATGCTGCGATTCTCCGTGAATCGCGGCATTTGGCCCCGCGCCCGCTGTCAAATGACGCATTTTGCGTCATTACGTCGCGGGGGCGGGGCCAAAATGACGCGATTTCGGAGCCCCGCCCCCCACACGCCCACCTGCAAGATAGAGTCTCTCGGACACCAACTGGAAAAAGTTGGTAAGTATGGTCTGAGTGCTTGCAAAGGCATTTTGTACCAAGTGTGTGTGAGGGGAAAGGGGGGGTTGCGGTGGGGGCATTTTGGGGCTGTCTTTAAATTCTTGAAATTAAGGGTAATGTGCAGCCCTTTTGAAAGTTGTGGACGGCACATGTGGTCCTTAAAGTATGTCAGGTTGTCCATCACTGCCCTACATGATGATAGCAACTGATTTGAGGAATAGATAGAAGAGGAAGGGATCATGAGTAATGCTCATCCACAAAAGTTTAAATGTTTGCAGAACAGTGCTTGTTGTAACCTGTGTTTGAAAACAGGTATATTTCACTTAGGTTCCTAACCTACTGCTTAAAAAAAAAACAGGAAAATGTTTGTTTGTAGTGTCTGTGAGCTGCTGAAGAGCTATAGGCTTGTTGAAAAGCCAGAAAAGGGTCCTTGGGTTTATGGATGGAGAGAAAGGGCAGGCTCCATCCATTAGGCCTGTTAACGGGGTGTTCCAGGTTACACATGATTTCGCTGGTAATCAGGAGTTGCACCTGAGTAATACTGGTAAAAGGCTGCAGCTCAAATCAGTCAGTCTCTCACTGCCTAGGGACAGGGCCTTCAAAGTCTCTATGAGAGAAAGCCTGTAATTTACTGTGCTGAAACCTGTTATGTTTTATTTTTAGTCAAGCGTATGTTTAGTTAGAGCCGGACGACAAGGTGTTTATTTTGGAGTTTTCTTTTGTTTTCTTACTGAAAAAAATTGGCTAAGGCCAGTTGCACAAAATATTTTGACTAGTGTGAAGTCTCTTGGCTTCTGTAAACACCATCTATCCCAGGAGATGGTACCGAGTTCCCCCTACTCACATCTGCTATAAAGAATACGAGCAAGGCATTTATTTACTGCTTTTGAAGAGAGACTAAAATGTACTTTGAAATAGTTGTGCTTGGGTGCTTCTGCCAAAAACAAGGGAACACTGAAATCAACCTGATAATGCCAAGCGAGTTACAGTTTGGGGTGATACATTGCTGTCGTGGTCTTAATGTCTCTTGCCAGAGCTAACAATATAAACGTTTACAAACATTATAATTTATGGAAATATGCAGAGAAATAAAAACACTTTAATCATATTTTTACTGAATAATAGACTTCTATATATTGCTAGAGCATATTTCCCTTTATCGAAAAGGTCCTTATGCATAAATTGTGATTACAATAATGGAATAATAATTTCAATAATGTAATAAAATAATAATGCAATTCTGCGAAGTCAGCTAAAATCAAGTACAATTTAGTGTATTGGGTTTCCATGCACTTGAGTCAAGCAATTATTGTGGTCTATCTTGTGAATGTTACATATTAATTTAGACTTAGAGAGAACTAAACTTTTACTAACCTTGCGAGCAGGGCCTTCTTAACTCTCTTGTATTACCCAGAACGTCATCAGCATGTCGTTGAGTTTTGGATTTCATAAGTACAGCCCTCCACGGAAATCCAGCACCAAGCAGTTCCTGGCAGCAGTCATGATGCTACTAGTCCCTCTACATCATCTGCTAAAGCCTATGCGCAAGTGCATAGTTGTTTTAAGTCAGGGAAACAGAAATATCAAAAAAAGCTTTTACTTTGCTAAAGAAAAAAACACCTGTAATCAAGGCAAAGTTAACTGTAGAAAAGCATAAAATTGCTAACAGGCCATTCTACACATGCAGTTCAAGGAAAGAATCAGGCCTTAGCTTTCCTGTATGAGTGCTAGTTCTGCAACTGTCAGTGAGGCATCTTATTCTAAGGTCTGTCCTGACAATGTAAGACCTTGTCTTTCTGAGTTCAAAAGAGGTGCCAAAAAACTTTTATGTGTTAAAGTCGAGCTGGAAAAAACCAATAAGGCAGTAAAAGAAACTGTATGTTCAGAAATTACACAAATCCCTGAGGAGAGTCTATCCACGATTGCTATGTCTAAGCCTGACCTTTCTTGTACCGTACTCATAAAGAAACCTCCTTTTACCATTTCTGCAAATGTGTGGATGAGCAGCCCAAGTGTAGCCGTGATACACAAATTGAGGATGCCACTTGGGACTTGCACAGGATGAGGGGGATATTTGTTTAGCTGACGATGGCGCTAATACATTTGTAGCATTTGTAAAGACACAGTCAGTACCTTATCTAGGATCATCAAACATGTTACGCAATTTGAAGCAAGTTCATGGCAAACTGTTGGGAAAATCAGAAACTTATGTTAAAAAAATAACATCAAGCAGTCCAGCATCATCTACCTCCCTTCTCTCATCTAGATCCCAGCACCTGCAATCTACACCCCCAACACCTTCATCATCAATATCCCCAGAAGTGATGGGAGTTAGTCCTGCATCCAAGTTCCTAATTCTAGATAACTCCTCCACTAACCATGATTCATCTGAAGAATTATTGAGCGTTAGTCCACTGCTGCTGCTGCTAGGGGTGGATCTTCAACCCAGAAGAAGACTACTATAGTTTACAACAATTGACTGTTAAACAATCCTTTGCTAGGGGAAGAAAGTAAGAAAGCTGTCACCCAGTCGCAAAGCGGATCACAGATGTCATTGGGACTATGCTAGTATTAGATCTGCGTCCAATGTCCACTATTAATGCAGCTGGATTTAGACAGTTACTTGAGGTCTTCTGTCCCTATTACTAAATTCCATCACGCCACCATTTTACTAGAAAAGCTTTTCCTCACCTCTACCAGAAAGTTCATAAAAATGTAAATATTGGGCTACAAAATGCCATTCTACCCACTGTACACTTAACCACAGATATGGGGACAAGCGGAACTGGGCAAACTAAAGATTATATGACTTAGACAGCCCACTGGGTTGGTGATTCGCCTTCACCAGCAGGAACAGCAGCAGCATGTACCCAAGTACATCAAATTTTTCAGAAGTAGACTACTCTGTGTATCATCGGCTTCACTAAGAGGCATACAGCTGACAATCTGTTACAAAAAGTAAGGGATGTCATTGCAACACTTAACTTCCTACCTTATCTTCTGCCTCGCCCCCTTCTTTCCCCTTCCCTGCCTCCATCCCCCTACTCTCCCTCTCTCCCCTGTGTTTCTCTGTCTGTCCACCCCTCTCCTTAGATTGTACGCTTCTCTGAGCAGGGCCATCTCTCCTCCTGTTTCCACCACTTCTAACTCTGCTCTCCAGCTACTAAGCCCTCCTCCTCGAGGGCCCTCCACCCCCCGTCCCCTCTCGCTCCCTCCTCCCCCCTCTGGGGGTCTCCCTGTCTTCCGCACCCTCCTTTTTGGGCCCCGTCGTTTGCGGATCCTCCCTCCCCCTTCCCCCGCCCTCTCTAGCTGTGCATTGAGCTTACTGAGTTACTGTGCTTAATGTTTACTGTACTGTGCTGTCTCACCTTGTATTGTAATTTGTTTGTCCCTGTACGGTGCTAGGGACACCTTGTGGCACCCTATAAATAAAAATTAATAATAATAAGAATAATCCTGCTTGGACTCTCCTGAGGATATGTCATTTCTGATAACGACACCAATACTGTTAGAGCATTACAGCGTGGGGGAATTCCATCACATTTCGTGTTTTGCTCACACAATCAACTTGGTGTTACAGAAAAGTTTTGAAAAATGACAATGACATGCAGGAGATGCTGTTTGTGTCCGAAAAATTAAGGGTCATTTTCGGGATTCTGCAACAGTATGTAGGAGAATACAGCAGCTGCAAGAAGTCTAGAATTTGAGGGGAATGTACTTTAGTCCAGCGAAGTAGTCACCTGTGAAGAGAGTGCAGACACGGTAAGCTTGAGTCAAGTAATTGCCTTAATTATACTTTTTGAGAAACAGCTAGAGAAATTGAAGGATGAAATAAAACTAAGCAAATCCGCTAACTATATTGTTATTGTAGATCTAGAACTTAGTTAACTTTGCCAGGATCCAAGAGCTATCAACATCTTGTAATGACGTCTCCTCCTTCAGTTTCTATGGCAACTGCTTCTCTGAAAAAACTTAGCTTTCCCAAGACACACAGTGGAGATACAGATGAGTCAGCACAACATTTTGACATTTGCTCTGCTGTAAAAGAATTGCCCAAAAATTGTGAAGCTCTGCCATAAAATGAATTACAAATTCCATGAAGAAGGCCATTATCGGCAATTAGGTCAAAGTACACAGACTTCTGTGATGGTGGATTCCAGTGGGGATGACTTGGTATTGTTTGAGGAGGATGTACACAATAATGAGGGTAAATATGATGACAGTGTAGATTGCAGGTGCTGAAATCTAGCTAAGAGAAGGGAGCTACCTGATGCTGGTATGCTTAGTAATATTTTGGGTAGAATGGTATCTTGCCAATTTTATGTTTTTCTACAGTAAACTTTCAGCTATTTTTAGAGAGGTTTGTTTTGTCTTTAAACAGGTACAAGCTTTTTATTTACATTTTTGTTTCCCTGACTTAAAACCACTATGCACTTGAACATAGGCTTAACACATGAGGTAGAGGGATTAGTATCATCATGACTGAGACTGGAGAGTGACAAAAACAATGTCACCCCTCCTGTTTCTGTATGAGCTATGGCACAATACAATGTCACTGGAGACTTTGAAGAACACTGACAGCCCTATTATTACAATTTCTGTTTCAGCAATGAGCCCTGTCACCTCTTCTGTTTCTGAGTGACCTATGGTACAGTAAAATGTAACTGAAGATTTAGACCAAGCCAGCCAGTCCTATTATTTCTATTTCAGCAATGACTCGTAGCAATGGAGCACTCCTCTTTGTCTGTTACCTATATAACGCAGTAGAATTTGCCTGCAAATTCAGAAGACAAGCCTGCTAGCCCTCCTATTTGTATTTCAGCAATGACTCTTAGCAATGGAGCACTCCTCTTTGTCTGTTACCTATATAACACTTCTGAATTTGCCTGCAAATTCAGAAAAAAAGACTGCAAGGACTTGTATATTTGCATTTCAGCAATGACAAAACTACCAACGCAACTCTTCTCTTTGGGTGTATATTAAACCCTACACTTATTGTTGTAAATTCAGAAAAAAAGCCTGTAAGGACTTGTATATTTGGATTTCAGCAATGGAGCTCTTCTCTTTGCCACTCTAGCCTACCCCTTCTGTATCCCTCTCTCAAATTGCGCTAGATCGCCGTGGAGGGCGGTTTTTATATATTCCAAAACTCGCGAGATCCGAGATCGACGACTTCATAATGACGTTTTGGCTCTTTTTGGAATCCGAAACAGCGCAAAAGCGTTTTGGATCCCCGACGTTCAGGTGGGTTCGTTTTTCAGGAAACCGTGCCCGCCCCTCTCTAGTTATAACACCTTTGTGGATCTCAGTGCTTCTGCTCTCTGCAGTTCATTGCTTCACAGCATTACCTGTTCAGCTTATTCCACAGTCAAGACCTGTGGCCTCACTGCAGTGCATTGCTCATCATCGGTCCTGTTCCAGAGTTATAACAGCTGTGTGGATCTCTGCACTTCTGCTCTCTGCAGCTCATCACTTCACAGCTACACCTGTTCAGCCTAATCCGCTGCTAAGACCTATGACTATAGTGCTTCGTTCGGCCTCCGTCCTGTTCCTGAATCACTACACTAGCGTATACCTCAGTCGTTCTGAGTCCTGCAGCTTATCGCTTCACAGCATCATCGTTCAGCTTATTCTGCTATTAAGACCTGCGACTATACTGTATCGCTCAGCATCTGTCCTGTTTCTGAATTACTACACTTATGTATATCTCAGTCCTTCTGGGTCCTTCTGCAGCTCATCGTTTTGCAGTACTACCTGCTAAGCCTATTTCACTATCAAAACTCGTGGCTATACTGCTGATCATCACACAGCATCTGTCCAGTTCCTGAATTTACATATACCTGGGACTACATTCCATTCTGCCTTACAGCTACTTGGTGGTTCTCCGAAATATCTGCTCTGCGCCCCCTAGAGGACCTATATATTCTATTGAAGATTTTCTATTACTGCTTATTACATAAGTTATTGGTAAATAGACGTCCCATGCTTGGCATGGGGAAGCTTTGTACGGCAATAGTGATCACCAGCAGAGATGGCTTCATAAATATGGAGTAGTCCTAAATCCAGTGAAAACACAAGGATATAGAGCTTTTCTCCATTTCATAAATAGACCCCATAGCGTGACACCTCTAAGTCAACTTAATAAACACATACAGCAAAATAATGTTCTTTGCAGAATAACTGCACTGAAAATGAATCCAATTTCCTGAACAAAAACAAACTTTCCTTATTCCTTATTTCCCATGAGCATTTCCAGCTTAAAAATGTCTAACATCACTCGCCTTTGACCCCGATATTTGACAACCCGGGGTTTCCCCCAGGACTTGCTAGACAGACATTCAGACATTGGATTGGGGCGGGGCTCCGCAGGGTTGGCCAGCTGGTGGACGCGTCTGGGGTCTTGCCTTTCGCCGATCTCCAATCTAAATGGAAACTTCCGAATGCGGAGATTTGGAAATACATACAGCTCCGCCATTTTCTCGGATCCTTGGAGGTACGGGAGTCTGTGGGGCGGCCGCTTACACAGTTTGAATCTTTATGTACCTCTCCGCTATATCCTAGACATACTCTATCTCTCATCTATAGTAATCTCATTGAAAACACCTTTAATAAACAACCCACCTTCATACGACACTGGGAGAGGGAGCTGACTTGCTCGATATCTGAACAAGATTGGAAAGATATCTTCTTACGCACCCAGTCGAGCTCGGTCAGTATACGGGTGGTGGAAACACAGTATAAGGTGATGACTAGATGGTATAGATGTCCTAGCTTGCTGGCTAGGATGGTTCCTGGGATGTCGAACGTGTGCTGGCGATGTATGTCGGCGCCGGGCACTCCGTTACATGTATGGTGGGAATGCATAGCTCTTAGAACTTTTTGGGATGCAGTCCTTCTAATTACTAAAGAAATTACGGGCGTTGAGCCACCTAATTGCCCCAAATACTGGTTATTGAATTATAATAAAATGACAATCTCTAAATATAAAAAATCAACAATTAAAAACCTTAGCAACGCAGCAAAGGCCGTGATTCCAGTACATTGGAGATCCCCGAATATCCCTACCATTAGAGAGTGGTTTGCCCGAATAGAATCCTATAGAATAATGGACGACATACTCTATTCCTCAAAGGACAAATACAGGGAATATCATTACATATGGTTTGAGTGGCTCGAATTCAAGGATTCACCACTTTATTCTCAGTGGAATAAATGAACCCCCCTTACTCTCTCCCCCCCCTCCCGCTCTACCTTTCTCTCCCTCTCTCTATCCCTCTTTGTCTTTCCCCCATCCCTACATGATGTATTATTGAATACTAAATGGTACTTTATTTTTATGCTGAACTACTGTTGAATTGTGTTCATGTATATGTGTCTTTACGTAATATTTTTGAATATCTTTAATGCATTGTTCTATGCAAAATAGATATGTTTTTAAAAGCTGTTCAATCTTTCAATAAAAAAGAGATTTACAAAAAAAAAAAAAAATGTCTAACATTGGGTGCACCTATTAATTCCATTACACAATGAACTCTCTGAGCAAGATTACTATCCTAAAGCTCAGGTCAGGAGACTAACAGGCATGTTTATCAATTGGTAAAAAGAGACAGTTTTCCAAAAATAAGAAAATAAAGATTATGAGGAGCCACTATTTTATTGCACCATTGAAACAAAAAACAAATCCATCAGCTGAATCCATGATTGTAAAGCAAGCTGCATTATTGCTGTATATCACTCAGACTTTGCTCAGCTCTAATTGGCTCTCTCCTACTGTGCACCTCTCATCATGCTCACAACACAAACATTATATACAAAAAAATGCCTGAGAAGCTATTATGCCTTGCACTGCAGAGTCAGACACATATAGGCTGATCAACAAAAAGACTAGGTCCCCTATTCATTGATGACCACATTTTTAATACGAACCCTTTCAATCCTTATTGCAAAGATAAGGATTGAAAGATTGTGCGTATTTATTAAAAAGTTTCAACAGGAGCAATCATCATGAAAAACTGCTGTGTCTGCGAAGACTCTTGTCCTTTCTTTCCTATGGTCACTATTGCAAAGTAACCACCTTTGAGATAGTGACTGGAGGGGAGAGCAGTAAGAGGCAGTGAGGGATCTGAGGATCCCTCTACTGCACTGCTCTCCCTATAGAGCAGAACTGAAAAATTACACATACAGTAATGTACGCCAACCTGAGCTGGCGCACATTAACGTATGTGTAAATGCATTTTCATTACTTGTTACATTGCGGTAGATAGCAGTGCCCATAGACATCTATGGGAACTGCTATGGATTTCGATAAAAAATGCAAAGCAGCAGATATCTATGATATCTGCTGCGATGCTCTGTTAATATATTTGAACTATACTTATATTGGGTCTATTCCTCAAAAATGGCAGCTTTAGGGGAAATTTGATGAAAATACTGAATAATAAATAGGCCCTTAGGGCAACAATACTGCAATGTAAATATTTGTACTGATATCATAAAACACAAATCAGCTAACATTTTACTGACATATTACTTTCCTCAAAAGTAAAAGTAGTAGATTTAGTGAGAGGAGAAAAACAGATTGGAAATTATTTCCAAGTTATTCACAATTTTAAAATGAATGATGGTTCTGATAGTGATGATGAAAGTTGTGAGATTTGTTTCAAAGGATTCAGCAAATCAGCTATAGGGGGGAATTAAAGTCCCCCCAGAGTATCGCTGCGCTAAACCTATTACCATTTTTATGGTAAATTTAACGTGGTTTTCTGCTAGCATCTCAAGGAGCTGCAAGCAAAAAACTGGCGTTGAAACCATAATAATGATATTGAAGCGCACTATTACTGTAATAGTGGTAATAATGCACAGGCCGAGTTACTTTTTACAGTAACGCAGCCAATTGAATTCCATCCATAAAGTTACAAAAATTTGTGATAAGTTCTAAACCCCTAATCGAACAAGCCCAAAAGTCACAACCAAACCACAAAGGGATCCCAAATCCCCAAATTAGATTGAATTTTGAATTGACTTGAGTTATAACATCTCTACTAGATTACGTGATTGAGAAGCAGGGAATCAAGAGATCCAAATAGAAATGTCTTAACAATAAAGAAATTGCTTATGGATGGGCTTTAAGGTGGCTGGCACTTCTTGTATTTGTGTAGCTATAATCATATTTTTGACACATACACATCAAATAAAACACGGGTTGGTCCTAAGGGATATAATACCAGGGTGTATAATTGTGTTGTGGTAAAAGTGATAAGTAAATTGTAATGACTTGGACCCCTGGGGGTATATTTACGAAATTGTGGGTTTAAAAAAAAAGGGTAACGAATACTTACCACTCCGCGTTCCCCCGCCGCTTCGTCGGACCCGGAAGACGCACCTCCGGGTTCGGCGGTCAATTGACCGCTGAAACCTAGGGCAGGGAATTCAAACAGTGCTCACTATAAAAAAACTGCTCTGACACTTGATGAGTGTCAGAACAACTTACCTGTTCCTGGTTCCTGACCCCTGTTCCTCTTAGTGCCTGCTCCCAGTGTATTTGATCTCCTGTGTACTGACCCGGCTTGCAGATCTTTCTGGATCTCCTTTACTTGTGTACCGACCCGGCTTGCGGACTACTCTGATTGCCTGTGCCCCTGACCCGGATTATCTGACGTTCTTCTCTCTACTCGCATATCTGCCGTACCTGTGTACCGACCCAGCTTGCTGACTACTCTGATTGCCTGTGCTCCTGACCCGGATTGTCTGACGCCTCTATTACCTTCTCGCTGCATCCTCCCGCTGCACCTGCCGCTACATCACTTCTTTAGGCAAGCCTGAGGACCACGACCTGCGTCTCCCGGCAGCTAAGCCCATCCCGCCTTGCGGCGGTTCTTGGTGAACACCGGAGAGTTCATTAGACTTCGCACTTCAGATAAGCCAGTGCTAAGCAAGACTAGTCCAGGATCCACTTAAATCCGTTACAAAAAGTAGATGTTGCCTATAGAAACCAATCAGATTTTAGCTGTCATTTTTTAGAATTTACTAAATAAATGATAACTAGAATATGATTGGTTGCAACATCTCCACTGTGCAGTTTAGTAAATATACCCCCAAGAGTGGATGGCAGTTTGGAACGGATGCCTATAGGTATATGATGACAAGATAAATAGTGCGGTGCAGTTGACCAGATTGCTTTAAAGGTAATACAAAGGATGTGGAAGGATTTGATAGGTATGTGCTAGATCTTCTTGAATTATTTTTGCTATTAATTATTATTTAAATAGCACCAGCATATTCTAATGTGTTTTTCAATTGGATAAATGACTTAGAAAATATATCAAAACCTGGTTCCATCTTTAAATAACGTCCATATTAAAGGTTTATATTTATTAGACATTGCTCTGTGCCATTGCTCATACAGAAACAGGAAGGGTGGCAGTGTCCTTGTCAGTCTCCAGTCACATTGCTCTGTGCCATTGCTCATACAGAAGCAGGAGGGGTGGCAGTGTTCTTGTAACTCTCCAGTCTTCTGTCACATTGTTCTTGTCACTCTCCAGTCTCAGTCATGATGATACTAATCCCTTTACGTCATGTGCTAAAGCTTATGTTCAAGTGCATAGTAGTTTTTAGTCAATGAAGCAAAAATGTAAAAAAAAAGGCTTGTACCTTTTAAAGAAAAAAAGACCTCTCTAATAAAGGTGAAATTTTACTGTCAAAATAAATAAAACTGCCAACATGCAATTCTACCCAAAATATTAACAAGCATACCAGCATCAGCAAGCTCCCTTCTCTCGGCTAGATACCAGCACCTGCAGTCTACACTGTCACCATCCTCACCCTCATCAGTGTGCACCTCATCCTCACACAATACTAATTCATCCCCGCTGGAATGCACCATTAAAGAAGTCTCTGTACTTTGATGTAATTGCCGGTAATGACCTTCACTGTGTATTTTGTAGTTCATTTTACGACAGAGCTGTCACGATTTTTGGGCAATTCTTTTACACCACATCAAATGTCAAAATCTTGTGCTGACTCATCTGCTTTTTCCTAGCGGCAGTTGCCAAAGAAACTGAGGGAGGATGAGTCGTCATGTCATGTACCAGCTGCTCTGTCAGCTTGCTGACCAGGAGCTCATTGCATCTCTTGAGATCTGGAAGCTGGAAAGAAAGAGAAGACATAGCTCTTAACCTAGGATCATGCACAGTTGACAAAACTTAGTGATCTGATTTCAAGATGTTGATAACTTTTGAATCCCGGAGAAGCGAATAAGGTACTTGATCTACAAGTCCTACATAGTTAGCGGAATTGCTTAGTTTCATCTCCTCCTTCAATTTCTCTTGCTGCTTTTCCAAAAGTCTAATTAGGGGAATCACTTGACTCAAGTTAACAGTGTCTTATCTCACTTCACAGATGACTAATTAGAGTGGTTTCAGCACCTTGACAACACGGAAAGTATTCTCCACTGTGCTGTACTAAAGTACATACCCACTCAAATTCGATTCTTCATGCAGCAGCTGCAATCTCCTACATGCTGTTGCAGAATACCAAAAAAGACCACATACTTTCTTTTTCTCTGGGTTCACCATCTCCAACCTGCCAGGGCACCTCAGATTGGTCTTCGTCTGATAAATACACTCATCAGCTCTCGTCGCCATGTATGAGCTGTAGAATTACCACAGTTATCCAAGTAATGGGTGGAGCGATAAAAGGAACCATAGCTGATTTAATGAGCCATTCGCAATTCCACTTTACTGGCGGTGTGCTCTGGGTGACAGCAAGCTCCCCGTTTTCATCTTCCAAATCTTCGTCTGCATGGGCCGGTGACACACCCATTTGTTTTATCAGGTGTCTTAGCTGTTCTTTAAACTGGACATGTTTATCATCCTGCCTCTGTTGAGCTTAAGGCAGCTAAGCTATTGGTAGCTTGTTTTGTGGGGGCCTGAACAAACCAAGCACTTCAGCTACAAAAGTGGCACTCCTTGTCGCTGGAGTGCTTGGTTTGTTAAACCGTACATGTCCTTTTCAATATGTTACATAAGGGTTGGTGGGAGGGCCTAAGGACAATTCCATCTTGCACCACTTATCTTTTTTTTCTGCCACTGCTGTGTGGTAAAGTTTTCTAGATGTCCTGTGAACTGCCATGTTTTTGTGCTCGATGCAGTCTTTGTCCGAAAGTGTATTAAAATAATATTGTGACCTGTATGATAGTCAAAGTTGACTAGAAATGACTGGAAATTAGTGTTATTAAGGTTAGGTTAATAATAATGTAGGAACAAAAAAATAGCAAAATTATGTGATTTTAGCATATTTTAGCAATTTTTTTTAAAAAAATACAGATCCAAAACCAAAACCAAATCACGCGAGGGCAGTTTTACCAAAACCAAAACAAAGTTAATCCAGATGCAAAAACCAAAACCAAACCAAAACACGTGGGTTAGTGAGCATCTCTAATATTTATGCAAGAAATGTGTCTGCATTTTGTTCTATTATTTTGTTTTCAGGAATAAGTAGGTTAATTTCAGTGGCAGTGTTCTGGCGTTATATCTATTAAAAATGCAGTGTTAGTGGGGGAAGGTTTGTTTCCAATGATGGTGGCAGTAAACTACAATTTACATAATCCATTGCAAACATGCATCCAAAAGCAGCAGCACTAAACACTATTTGTCCCCTGTATGGTGATGCTTTGGATAACTTGCAAAAATATTGAAATATTTTGGCAATTATATGTTCCTACATACTACACTGATGACCTCAGACAAACAGGAGTAATTGATAGTCATGGAAATCCTATATACATTTCAGTAATACAAACCTCCAAATCTTTTCTTTTTCTTTGCTAACTCAGTTTACCTATTGCCTGTTTGCCCCTTTAAAATAATGGAAAATTGGATTTAGGACAAAATTGAGTATGAGTATTTGGGGTTCAGAATTGTTAAGGGACATATTCTCTCCATGTCTACGGTATCAACAACAAATGTTGTTCTGCATGTGTATGTTCAGGCTTGAAAAAGAAAAAACAATCAGCTTTAAATCTAAACACATTTATTTTTCACATGTTCACAGTACATTTTAAGATTGTGTTAACTACCTCTCTCATTTCAGATTGACCACTAGGAAACACATTCAGGAAGGACCATGAAAATATTTCTGAATTTCATGTTCACAAGAGCAATTTTTGCACAGTTCTTTTTTTATATTGGCTTATATTTGACACTTACAGCTCTGACATTTTGACTTACTGGCATTTTTCAACATTATTTCAGTCATTCTGAGAATGACTCGTGTTTATGTCATTCTGCATCCAAGTTCTGTCTACCTGCTCTGGGCGGCAACGCCTTTCTCATTTAAAGCTTACATCTCTCCCATGCTGAGGCTTTGGTAAATGACAGTCTGAAGGTCCTTTGTCACCCAGCAGACTATTGTTGGACTTGATGTCACATTCTGTTACTAAATGTGACAGATGTTCTGGCAGTGGAGTCTGTGCACTGCTCGAGGAGAACAGTTAAACCTGATGGAGCGTATGGCTGTGGTTGCTGAGCAGAAGTGGACTGGGAATACACAGTCATTGTTGCTAGAGAGTGAAAAGGGACTTCTCCACTATCTGTTTATTTTAAGGTGTCACTTTCTAGTGCAAGGGGATAGCTTCATGTCCATTAGTTCCTTTAAAGCAATGTTATGCTGCAAAGCCACATAATGCATTATGCAACTCTAACATTGTGGGTGCATAGTACAAGTAATATAAGAGACAAAAGGAAATGGAGTACTCTTAAGACGCGGCCGCATCGCCTGTCATGTGATGCGGCCGCCTGTGCGCTGACGCGGCCACATCGCGTGACAAGTCATGCTCTGTCTCATCATGTTAATGTCCCCCGCCGGTAATATTCAGCCAATATTTCATCCACGTTGGCGGTTGGCCCGAACAACAGCCGTTAGACTGAGCGGCCCGGGGGACCGATGCCCCCCTGCCCCCCGGGCCCAGCCCGCGCCTGCTGTGCAGACACCCTTTGGTCGCAACAGATAATTTGCATAAAAATCTTACAATCTTACTGAATAGGTTAAATCCTGTTCCCAGCCATTACTGTGCCACCACATCGTTTATAAAACACAAAAGCTAGGCATTCAGATTTATATGCTCATCATCATCTTCACCATTTATTTAAATAGCACCACCAATTCTGCAGTGCTTTACAGAGAATATTTGTCATTCACATCAGTCCCTCCCCCATTGGGGCTTACAGTCTAAATTCCCTACAACATACACACAGACTAGTGATGTTCACTGACCCCGTGTTCTGGTTTTGGTTTTGGATCTGGATTAACTTCGTGTTTTGGTTTTGATTTTAGCAAAACCGCCCTTGCATGTTTTGGTTTTGGTTTTAGTTTTATTTTTGGATCCCGATTTTTTTCTAATATCCTGATTTTTTGTGTGTGCTAAAATCACATTATTTTGCTTTTTTGTCCCCCTACATTATTATTAACCTCAATAACACTAATTTCAAGTCATTTGCAGTTAATTTTGACCACCTCACACGTCACAATATTATTTTCATACACTTTCAAACAAAGACTGCAGATTTAGAAGACCAAGCCTGCCAGACCTATTATTTGTATTTCAGCAATGACAATTAGCAATGGAGCTCTCCTGAATGTCACTGGAGACTTTGAAGAACACTGCTACACCTTCTCTTTCTTTTCTACCTATGACACTGCCCAACTGCTCTAGAGACTGCCAAGAACTGTGCTACCCCTTCTGTGTCACTCGGTGAAATGGCGCTGGATCGCCGTGGAGGGCGGTACTTATAGAATCGAAAACTTGCGAGATCATACGATGTAACAATGACATTTTGCCTCGTTTTCAAATCCAAGGGCGCACGAAAGTACAGAGCCAGGCTGGTTTGGTACTCGGATCTGCTACGTTCCGTTCTCGAGGAACCGAGCCTAAGCATCTCTAGTGTTCATATATTAGTAGACAATTAATCTAGCAGTATGTTTTTGGAGTGTGGGAAAAAACCGGAGTATCCAGAGGAAACCCATGCAAACACAGGGAGAACATACAAACTCCACACAGATAAGGCTCTGTTTGGGAATCAAACTCATGATTGCAGTGCTGTGGGGCAGAAGTGCTAACCACTGAGCCATCAGGCTGCCCATGTTGCACAAGGATTGACAACAAAGGCAAAAAATTAAGTAGGTCTGACCAGACAACACCCTTGCCTATAGTTCTCACCAACTCTAAATGTAAGTCATAAGGTCATAAGAAACACTCTGAACTACTCATTTACTATAAAGCTACACATAGATTGTCCTTTAGGAAAAGGCAGATGACAAATTAGTCAAAACTATACAAGTTTTTATCTTGGTAGGCACTAAACAGAAGGAAAAGGCCTTAGGTAGATAGGGATGCTCCACAAACAACCCTCATTCCCAATGTTAAATTTTTCAGCCATTGCTCAAGGACAATGTAACCATTGCACATCATCCCTTTGACATTTCTCAGCACTGAAAGCTACAATATATGACACAAAAGTGATCCATCATAAAAAACAGAAGCTGTCAAAAA
Organism: Mixophyes fleayi; assembly: GCF_038048845.1. Classification (NCBI taxonomy): domain Eukaryota; kingdom Metazoa; phylum Chordata; class Amphibia; order Anura; family Limnodynastidae; genus Mixophyes; species Mixophyes fleayi. Next base: position 156,389,488 of record NC_134407.1, on the reverse strand, counting down.
CTATTCCATTTCTTGGCATAGAGGAGGAGCCACTGCCCTATATTTAAGACACTGAGTGGTGGCCTCGGACTTCGACTGTCACACTTTACTGTATTTTACACACATGTCCCTTATCACTGTCCTAACTACTTTCCATTTCCTTGCTGGTCCTATTAGCTATTTTCCACCACATTTCTCTCCTGTTTCCTCTTCATTCTCTCACTCCACTCACTTTACCCTTTATTTTCATCAAATCTCCGTACTTGTAACCTGTCACTGCCCTTTTTTCTGTCCTACATTCTATTCTCTGTCTCCAGGAGCTGGCTGCACTGGAAGGCAATAAGGCATCTGCCTTTCCGGGCTAGTTCCATAGTAGACTACCTTGGGCTGGGTCACTGGGGTAACTGCAATTTTTTCCTTTAAAATATTCCTTATTGGATGCTGAGCAGAGTATCTCCCCCTGGGCTAAAATTTGCCAGCCAGTGCCTATCTATGTCACACTTATGTCTACCCTTATTATGTGTTGCACCTCTCTGCCATATGTCCTCTCCCTCTATTCCTCTACTTCCCTTGTCCAACCTTCCTATGCCCCCCCTGCTTTCACTTTGTCCTCATGCTTCCTCTGCTCTCTTCACTCATCTGCTCCCACTCTTATTCACTGCCAGCTCACACATCTTTCACACTCTTCTGCTTCCCCCTCAGACCATCTCCCTCCCCCCCACTGCTCTTCTCTCTGATAACTTCTATTCAAACCTATCCTGTCCCTCTTCTCCCCCGTGAAATTGTGAAATCTATCCCTATCATCATTCATATCTCCTGCCTCTCCCCCTCCCACCCAGATCAGCCCCATCTCCACTTCTCTCCAACCTGCTGTTCCTCTTTCCCCATCCCTTGCCCACTGAGGAGATGCTCTTAGTTCTGTTTCTCATCCCCTTCCAAACCTCTCTGTCACCGTCACCCTTCATTCAAAATCCTGCCCACCCTTGCAATCCAGCAACCTCATCCACATCTCTCCTCTTCTCTCTCTCTCCTTCTATCCTGTGGTCTCTGGAATGCCAAGTCTGTATGTAACAAATTGACCTCCATCCGTGATCTCTTTTTCAATAGTTTCTTCAAACTGCTTGCCATCACTGAAACCTGGCTTCCCCTGATGACACCATTGTTCCTACTGCTTCATCTTTCAGGGGCTTGTCCTTCTCCCACACACACAGACCTGGGGAACAGGAAAGTGGTGGTGTTGGAATCCTTCTTTTCCCCTTTTATTCTTTCTGGGTTATTCCCAAGAACCCTCCCTCTTTTTCTCCTTCTTTCAGGCTCACTCTATCTGCCTCTTCCATCCAGCCCACCTCCGTGTGGCTGTTCTCTACAGTCTTCCTGGTCCTGTCTCTCAATTTTTTGATCACTTTGTCACCTGGCACCCTTGATTTAGGTTCCTTGCATGTTTTACATCTCGTGGAAGACTCATATTAGTCAGAGTTATCACAGGCCTTCCCAAGGCACAGAGTCTAACTGACCCTCGATCTTCACCAAGAACCGCAGCAAAGCGGGATCGGTTTTGCTGCCGGAGGCCCGCAGGTCACGGCCTTTAGGTTAGCCACCTGATGTAATATGTGAGAGGCTGTAGATGGGAGATCTGGAGAGCACACTCTGAAGAGGTAAATCAAGGCAGGATAATTCAGCTGAAATAGATCAGCACACACCGAAGAGTCCCGTCATGTCTCAGTGGAACACCGGGTCGGATACACTGAAGAGATACCAGCTTCAGGAGAGTCGCAGAGTTGGATACGCTGATACTCAGACAGCTGAGTGGACAATAATAATATCTGGGTCGGATGCACAGAGACACAGACAGCAGAGAAGTCAGTATCAATAGTCGGGTTGGATACACAGGAGCACAGGCAGTAGAGTAGTCAGTAGGAATATCCGGGTCAGATACACAGGAGCTTGGGCAGACAGTAATCCAGAAGCAGTGGTCTAACAAGCCAGAGGTCATACACGGAGGAACACTAGGAAGCAGCACAGGATACACAGAGAGGAAGAGCCAGACGCCAAGCTGTAACTTGTTGCTCTGACACAGGTAGTGTGTAGCATGCAAGATATTGGGGAAAGAAATTCAAATTCCCCACCTCTGTGTCACATGACCGCAGCCGCGCCGGCCGTCGGAACAACAGAGTGGCGGCTGCAATCGAAAACAGGAGCGATGTACAGGTAAGTCTTTAACAGCATGGAAGAGAAAGGACTGGTACAGATGGTGGTTGCTGTGAGTTCAGGAGACTATAGACTATGCAAAGCACTGGAGACTGGCAAGTAGTGAAGAACAGCAAGACGGTGGTCAGATTTAGCAAAGGAGACCAGGCTGGAACCGGATGCTGGACCGGACTGGAACCAAAATGCAGACTGCACTTTCTGAGCATATATAACTGAGAATACTGCTGGAAACCAGGTTGGTGTCTGAGGAATCAATGTTGCAATGGGAACAGGTTAGGGCTCCAGGAAGTTCTTTTATACTGATTGCAATCACTTGATTGGAGACTGCGGTCAGCTTAGCTGAAGCAGCACCCTGACTGGCTGCGAGGGATCTGGTGACTGGATCCAAGATGTTGGTGCCCTGACACTGGTTTTAGAGGTAACTCTGGAGTGAAGACAGCTATTCCCTGACTGGAGGCTGCGGTCAACTGAGTTGGAGCAGCATTGTGACTGGTTGAGAGGGAGCAGGTGACTGAATCAAAATGTTTCTGGTGTGTGATACTCTCATTTCCACCTAGTCCTCCAACCCCTGTCACCTCTTTGCCACCTTTAACTCCTTTTTTTCCCCTCCTCCCTCCTTCTCAGCTCCCCTCTCTCTTCTTAATTTTGCTACCCAATTCTCCTCGAAAAATTGAATACATATGTCTTGATATCTCCTCTCATCAGTCCCTTCATGTCCCACCCTCATCCTCCTCCCTACTACCCTTTTCCCACATCCCATCCTCCTCTGTGGACTCTATCTCCATCCCCTGCTCCTCACTGTCTCCCCCACTCG